>NW_026250409.1:1200000-1519078 GCF_024521635.1 Tricharina praecox
GAAAAAAGAAACCCGATAGGTACCCCACTACACCGCACATCCAGTTCCTTACATGAGATATCCTCGAAAAGAATAAAAGCAAAAAAGAAAAGAAATAGAAGAAAAAAGCGGAATCGAAAATAAAAAAGAAATAGAACCACCCTTTAAACCCCCCATTCTCTTCCCGTCCCCCCACGACCCACGACCCCCCGTGTCCCACTATCCCACCCCGTTTCTCCATCTCTTTTGATCTCGATCCGTGAAAAGAGAAGCAGAAAGAAAGAAAATCACCCAGCACCCAATAATCAGAGAAGACGCTCGCGGTAGGGCTCGTAACTGAAACAGCCAGAAAAAAAAGCACGTCAGCATTGAACCTTAACTAGCAGCAGCGGGATGGCATATGGAATGCATGACGGGGTATGCGTGGGGGTGCGTATGCATCTTTTTGTGGGGGTAGGGTGGGTGTGGGATGGGATTACGAGGCAGAGACTAGATCTGCGCATTCACCACCGTTTGCAGTTTGCGGGGTAAGGGGATGCCAGGCAGGCAGGCTCAGGGAAGAAAGAAAAAATCCATCCGAGAGAGCATGTGACGGCGGCATCTCCAAAGTGTTGGGAAAGCTGAAGGGGGAAAGGGAGTTGGGTGGCACTAACCTCCAGATACGAGCACGCATATCGCCGCTTCCTGTTGCGAACAGTCCACCTGTAGGGCTCGGTGCAACTGAGATAACTGATCAATGACACACAGCAACGGTTAGCTGACCTGCTAGATACCTTGGAGGCAGAGGAAGAAGCAATCAAAGATGCACATTGACGCGGATCTGTCCGAGCCATTGCGAAACAGATCTGCATCGTATGCAGACAAACTCTACGGTCGAGATCACGAATGACATGGCGGCATGTAACTATTCGCCTCCCGAATCCTCGAATAAAGCGGCAAAAAAAAAAAAAAAAACAAGGAGGGAAAAAAAAAAAAACAGGAAATCTCGAGAAACCCGACGAATGGCAAGACTTACCGGAATTCTTGTGACCCTGAAGCATAAGTTGAGCACTTGCGGTGACGGGATCCCAAAACTGCACACCGCGATCTTTCGAGCCACTGAGCACCCATTTTCCATCAGGAGTCAACGCTACACTGAGCACAAAGTCCTACCATCAATCATGTCAGCACCGCCACCAAACGATTTTTGAGTACCTACGTGCTGTAGCACGATAGATTCCCTCCATCACGGGCAATGAAATATAACTAACCTTGTGTCCCTCAAAGGTCTTGGTGCACTTGCCACGAGTGGTACCGGTGATGTTGGGCACGTTTCTTGTGGTGTGCAATTCCCACATCTTAATGGTCTTGTCCAAACTGCCCGAGACCAACTCTCGGCCGTTGGGGGAGAATGCTACACTATAAACACTATCCCGGTGGCCGTCGGGACCTTCCAGTCTCTCAATCAGATATCCGGTATGCGCATCCCAGACCCTCACGCTCTTGTCGAGAGAGCCGGCCGCAACCAGTTTTCCGTCGGGAGATATGGCAACAGTCGTGACACCGTCTTCGATGCTCAGAGTGAGCACGTTCTGACCTGAGTCGATATCCCACACCCGTACGGTTCTGTCACCACTGCCGGAGGCGATATGCCGACCGTTGCGGGCAAAGTCGAGGGAGTAGATGTCTTGCTCGTGACCGTGGAAGGTATGCCGTATCACACGGTTTTGAATGTCCCAGACCTATCGGCAGGTGTTAGTCGTGACCGCCAACTTGGAAACGCGCCGAAGCCGGAGTCCCCCTCTCCCTTCCACTTACTCTGATCTGCTTGTCTTCGGCACCGGTAGCCAGATACCTTCCGTCGGGGCTGAAGCAGACACTACGGATGTACAAGTCACCGTCCCTGTCTACCGTCTCGTCCTGCAATTGCGTAACCTTGTGGCCAGTCTGGACGTCGAAGATTTGAGCGCTGCGATTGCAACCGGTAGCGATGTACTTTCCATCCTGACTGAATCGCACACAGCAGACCACACTGTGGTGCTCGAGTGTGTGAACCAGGTCGACATCCAACATCCGCGGTACCCTGGGGTTGAAGATCGCAAACCAGTCCGATCCTTCCTTCTTCTGACCCGGAGGCATGTGATCGAGATTGAGATCGGCAAGGTTGTTGCCGACCGACGGTAACGCGGGCACGGGACTAGGGCGGGCAACCTGCGGAGACGCGCGAGGATCCTGGTAGGGACCTTGGGACTGGTTCTGCTGTGGTGTACCGGGACCTGGAGGCGGGCGAGAGCGCTTCGCACCAGGAGACGCGGTCGGCAGGGGCGGCTGTGTTCCGTAGCCTGCGGGGGAAACTGTCAGTTTGACGCGCGCTGTGGACGGCGATGGCAGGTGAAGTCTATCTCACCGTTCATGAACGATCCTTGTGCGTACCCCGGGACGGGCTGGGGCTGTTGGGGAGGTTGATTGGGCGGCAATTGCTGGACCGCCACCGGAGGCGGCGGTGGGATATGTTGCTGCTGTTGCTGTTGCTGCTGCTGTTGCTGGTCCTGAGGTTGCGGGGGCGCGAGGCCCGGGCCATTTTGACCACCCTGACCCGACATTATACCGCCAAAGAGATCCCTGGGTCCGTGCCCTATGGAAGGAGGCGCTGGCTGCGGTGGTGGCGCACCACCATGACCGTGGGCGCCGCCACGCGCATCCAATTCACGTGTGAGTCGTGCGATTTCGTCCTCGTACCTACAGGAGCGCGGAATCGGGCCGTGTTAGCGATGCACGGTTTCCATTGGGTCGGGTCGGTGGGTCGGCGGGCGGGCTGCGCTTGAGTTCCGCGCGTGCGCGCGAGTGATACGTGCAAGGTTTGGGAGGAAGGGGGGATGAGGGAAGAAGGCGCACTTTTGTTTCATAGCGGTATGCGCAGCCTCGAGCTGGAAGACCGTCTGCCTGATCACGTCCATCTCCTGGACCTGCTGCTGGACTGAAAGTGAAATCACGTTAGTATTCTGATTCATCAAATGCGATTCCAAAATGTTCATCACTTTGGGCGCATGGCGGTTGAGACGCCAGACACCATCGCGACGCGCGACCAGACGGGAAAAAAACTGCCGTCCCAAGAGTGAACACGTAAAGGAGCAACATACTTTTAAGCTCATAGTCCCCATTCCGAACTTGCTGTGTTTCGAACTCGGCCCGTACTTGATCCAACAGCTCATTAAGGCGGGACGGCGCGGCTACCATCCCACGGTGAGAATTATACATCCCTGACATGACGCAAGGGAAGGCTGTTCGAAAGCGTTATCTTTGGTCGATAAACACTCGAGACTCGCGTGTTGTTTTCGTCGGTAGCGATTTTTCGGTGGTTGTGGTTGCGCTGAGGAGGAGGAGGTGGTGGTGGAGGAGACGAGCTTGATGACAGGTGGTTTTCCTCAAAGTTGTCGACAACGCGCGAACGGACCGAAGATCGTGCGCACCCTGGTTCTGGAAAGATGGCACGGGCTCGGATACGAGTGCTGCCAAGCGAAACGATGTTCCTGCAAGTCGCAATTATCTGTTAGACTAGCCTACTCGCACGCGTCGTCAAAGTCGTCTTTCGTCCTTTGTCTTTCGTTCGTGAAGAGGGTATGTCGCAAAAGAGCGTGAGGAGGGCAAAAGTTTATTTCTCGACGAAGAAGCCAAAGGTGGAGCTGAAAAGGGGAAAAGTAGCAGGGGGGGAAGACGCCCTGTCGAGGCAGCAGCCTCGAGGATTGCGGGGGAAGAGGACGAACGGAACGGAGCGGAGTGGGGAGAAGGGCGACTACGGTATGGAGATGGGATATCAGGGTGGTGTGGTGGTGGTGGAGGTGGAGATGGTGAAGGCGGAGGTGAGAAGTTGGTGATGGTTGGTTGGGTATGAGTTGGGTGGATTGGGGGGTGGGGACGGGATGATGGTGGTGGTGGTGGTGGTGGTGGTGGTGGTGGATGGGGGTTAAGGCTGCTGCGCAGCGTGTTGCGGGTGTTGCTACTATCGATGCTGCGTTGCGGCGGCGGATGATGGGATTGACAGGGTAGAAAACAAAAAGAGCCAAGTGTGGGTGCGGTAGGTACCTTCAAGAAGCGACAGCAACACAGATGAGGAACAGCCGAAGAAGAAGTTGTTTGTTTTTTCCGGCACCGACAACGAGAGGAGCGGCGCGCAGTTAGCGAGCGAGTGAGGGCGTGTGCGTATTCGATCCGATGTTCGGGATACGGGAGTCAAATGCGTTTGTTCGTACGCGGACGTTGGTGGCGTTCGTTCGTTCCGTTGGCGTCGTGGTGGATGGATGTCTCGGGAGCGTGGGGAGGTAGTCGTTGACGTTTTACCGCGGGAGGTTCCTGCGGTTGGAAGGTTTGGTCACCTTGTGGTGATGATGTGAAGAGAAGGAGGAGGGGGGAGGGGGTGGAAGAGGTGGAAGAGGAGGAGGAGGGGGGGGAGGTGATGAGGTGTTGGTGGGTTAACTATTGTTATTTGGGGAGAAGGTGTCTAAGACTAGGTTTGGCTTTTGGTAACGGGAATCGGCGAAGGTTAGGAAGGAAGGGGGGGGGGGGGGGGGGGGGATGGATACCTAGTGGCAGAGGCAGTGGTAGCGGAGGATGGGGACGGGGGGGTGAAGATGATGCGTGGAAGCACGCAGGCAGTAGGCAGGCAGGCAAGCGACAGGTTTCGTGAGGCGGCGGCGGCAACTATGGTGATGGTGTATAGAGTGGACTACCGTACTTACTTTTGGGACCATGCGGGACCGGTGCCGGGACTAGGAAGAGGACTCTAGACACTCTGGAGACTCTAGAGAACTGCCCTCTCGGCGCGGACACGAGAGGAAGAGTTGCAGAACGGACCTACCTCCCACCTACCCTGGATCGGATCGAATCACTAGTACCGGTCTGTACAGAAGAAGAGGGAGACGACCGAAGAACAACGAAGAACGAACAAGCAAACATATCAGTCCGTATATGTACAAGTAGAGGCCACATCGAGCACCGCTGCACTGTACGCAAGACGCAGAAGTCAGCAGCAGCAACGAGCCCATCCATCCACTCATCCATCCATCCAGCCATCCACCATCCATCCACCACCCATCCATGGAGAATGTGTATACCCGCCGCGCATGCAGGGATTCCCATTGCCCACAGACTTCGGCATCAGGGTTAGGGGAGCAGCGGTGGGCCACCTCTGGCTGCAGCAACGCTACACACAGTACGCTAAACAGTAGCTGGCAGGTCATCGTCCGCCATCGATGCCAGCCGGCAATTCCTTCTCCTCCTCTTCCTCGTCC
Source organism: Tricharina praecox (assembly GCF_024521635.1). NCBI lineage: Eukaryota > Fungi > Ascomycota > Pezizomycetes > Pezizales > Pyronemataceae > Tricharina > Tricharina praecox. The sequence continues at coordinate 1,205,247 of NW_026250409.1, forward strand.
TCCTCCTGGGTTCGCATCCGTCCCAGAGTACTAACAACCAGACGGCCGAGCAGTCGGGGACGACCCCCAGCAATAGACGACTCCCAGCAATGGACGACTCCCAGCAATGGACGACTCCCAGCAATGGACGACTCCCAGCAATGGACGACTCCCAGCAATGGACGACTCCCAGCAATGGACGACTCCCAGCAATGGACGACTCCCAGCCAGAGGGTTCCTCCCCCCCTCCCGCCGGCAGCACAAGCTGCTGCTGCTGCTGCTGAGACTCGGATCAACGTGTATCCAGTCCGGGACTCGCACGACAGGCCACAGCTTTTCGTTCGTGTTCACAGTTCCGGTTATGACGGTAACACCGACCGACCGCACCGACCGCACAGTCCACCCTCCAGCAAGCCAAAGAAAAGCATGTCAGCACCTAGTAATAGTGTGGGATATAAAGCACCAGAACGTTCCCCTCCGCAGAGCACATAGACTCAGAGCCTATTCTGGTGCCAGCTGCATTTTCAAGCCTTGAGTTTATGACGGATTGAAGGTTAACTGGAGTATGTACCTGCCAAAGCTGCAGCTGCAAACTCTCATCTCCCCCGATGACCCGTTCGGCAACCCAGATATTCATAATCCATCAGCACGCCATACTTTTTTCTGACTATGTACGAGGCTATATATGCTGGTATTTAACTACTGCTGGTTGTCCGCAGAGTTCGTTTGTATTCTGGCTCAATCAACAGTATGCAGTTTCTCCATTGTTAACTTGGGCTGGTGTGCTCTACCGAACGCTCACCCATCATCGCCTGGAAAGTTGAAACTGGGGGTTTCAAACTGCTTCTCTCTCAGTTTTGCGTGGTAGATTCGTAATGCAGTTGACAACCGAACTGGGCCTAGGTAGACTCAGTAAACTGTACCTGGAACAGCCGATACGTCGGGCCTCACTGCCATTACGAATTATAGGCGCAAGGTGAGGCACCACTTACCCTCACACCCGAGTACCGTACCCGAGTACCGTACTCGAGTACACGCCCCGTTGGTGGCCACTGACCAGCCCGGGCAACTTCCGCGCCGTCTGCTATATAACTGCTGACAGCCAAACCTCTCTACCATGTATGTACTTTGTATATACACCCGCTGCGGAAGTTGGAAGTTGGAACGGGAGGCCACAATACACACCCCCCACCCCCACCAGCCACCGCTAGTTACAGTACTCCAGACTCCAGTTGATAGTCAGCGGCCGGTGCAACCGCACACACGCAGCGCAGCGCCGCAGAACTCCCGGATGACTCGCTCACCTGCATACAGCATTGGACCGTACCGTACCGTATTGGAATGAAAGGAAACAAGAAGGAATAACTACAATGCCAAGACGGGGTGCGGCGGCGGCGGCGGCGGCGGGAAGTGGCGGCGGCAGGATGTGGCTGGAGGTAGCTTGCTTGATCTGATCTGGCGACGGGCTGGTTCGTCATGTACGACTCACGGCTCATGAGAACCCACGGCAGGGCTGAGGACTGGGCATCTTGGTGGTTATGTACATATGGCACTTGATCTTTGCTAGGCTCAATATACCACACTAATCTTACCACGTTTATAGTTATAACCTTTAGAAGTTTACAGTACCCCACGTAACACCTTAACACCTTAACACATAACCTTCCAAGATCTGACGCTGAGCCCTGCTGGTCCCGGCCCTGAAAGTCAAGCTGGTTCTGATCCTGATTATTCAGTTGGTTTCGGCCCTGATAATCTAGCCGGTTTCGGTCCTGGTAGCCAAGCTGGTTCTTGCCATGATAGTTCTGCTGATCAACTTCCTCCTGGTCGTCGTCCACGAATCGAATGGGTTGACTCTGTCTCCACGAGCCAGTCGATCCTTCTGCCTCACTTTCGAGATTCGAGACCAACTACCTTGTATCATACACCCTCGCACTTCCTTCGAGTTCCAAGATACGGTACGGTACCTATGCCAGTGTCAAGACTCCCCGAGTGAAACTATCGAGTACCTAGTCCACCAGAGAACTGCTTGGCCAGCGTGTTCAGCATGCCGGTAAATTGTTCCATAATTCCATAGCTCCATGGATCCGTAGTTCCATAGGTAGTATCATAAACCTTATATAAATCTACCTCCCCCGCCACCGTTCTGGTCCCCGTCCCCGTCCTCCGCTTCAACTACCAGTGCCAGTACCAGCCAGGTCCGCACAGCTGCTGGCTGGCTGGCTGGCTGGCTGATTGAGCATTCGCCAAACGCAGCGTTCCCAGTGCATACCTTCCTACCCACCTGGACACTCACCACCAATTCACCAAACCCGCCAGTCCGTCAGTCCGTATACTACGGCATACATGCAGCCAGCATCGGCACCGACAATCCCTCAGGAAACCACGCCCACCTACCTACCCAGGTACCCCGCGCCGTCATCATGGTCGAAGTACACATCCGCAGTTGCTCCCCCACGGGCCACGGGGCTGCGGCAACCCCCGAGTCCCACCTCCTGTAGAGTATTTAAACCTTCGCTGCGTCAATGCGTCACTGCGCCCTACCTGTAACCCGTGGCGAAAGCCTATGTATGGAGCAGCAGCAGGAGCAGGAGCAAGCTTGGATTTACAGGGTAAATTCCACCGCTCAACTCTGTTCCACACGGTTCAATACCCCGCGGTGCGGGTGGGCGGGCGAGCGTCCAGGGACGTGTAGACGTCTTGGGGGATATGCCCAGGCCACAGCGTAGTCTCAACGGTCCCAACGGTCCCGACGGAACGCACGGTGTGTTCGGCGGTCCGAACCGGGGACTGGGAGCACTGCGCGGATCAGACTTCCCCGTGTGGTGTGGAAACTACGTGGACGGTAGATGGGTGAAAGTGTTTATACCCCTCTTCACCCCGCCTCCCCGAATGTCCTGGAACAACGGTAGAACAACAGTCTAGATTCTCAGAGGAGGCCATAGATAATCACCTGTTGCTGATGAGTGATTCCACTCTCCCCCCCACCCCGCCATATACACGAATAAATCGCCAATCCTATCCCAAAAAAACCTCCCAAACACCAAAAAGAACAAGAAGAAAAAAGAAGAAAAAGCCACTGAAAAAAAGCCAGCTATATAGATGTAAGCCGAAGCCTCCCGTACTTGTATGACATGTAGCCCCAGCACCGCCGACACCTATCAAAGCCACAGAAAAGAAGAACCAAGATACCTTCACAACTCTCGAACAGAAATCCCAGAAAAACGCCGCCGCCGTGCCAATTTCCAAACACCGTACAAAGGTATAGGAGGTATAGGTATATCGAGAAAAATGTGCCGAATCTACGGTACGCCAGATGAATCTCTACCGGTGATCGCGTATTCGCCTACCCGAGCGAGCGCTTGACTTTCTCATAGACCAAGAATGTAATGCACGTTGCTGGTAGTGTGCGCGCGACATTGGCTCCAAGGCTGCAAGTAAAGCAAAGTAGTCAGCTTCCGCAACCTCAAGACAAACATGGACTCTCACTCACCCCTTGTAGAACCCACGGAGTCCCTCGCCCTTCCAGATCTTTATCGCGACGTCTCGGGGACCGTTGTAGCCTTTGTCCACATTCTGCGTCCGGGTCTGGATCACCTTGAGGGGGCACGAGAAGATGTACGCTGCGGACTTGCCTGTGCCACTACACATGATGAAGTCCGTAGTGCCCAACTCGGAGCCCTTCTGCGCAAGCCGCCATTCCTTGAGTCGCTCGTAAATCGTGAACTGTACGGACCCGTGGCCGACGGCGAAGAGCGCGGGCGTGAGCCCCTTGAAGAGACCGCGGACACCACTCTCGGCCAAGATGTTTTTCAGGCCGATCAACATCGAGGGGTACTTGTCAGAAGGCGAGGCGGCGTTGGCTAGCATCCGGGTTTTGATGATCCATAAAGGATTGGTGAGGATAGTGGTCACCACACCCGCGGCGCTAGAGGCGACGAAGTAATCGGCCGAATCCAACTTGTTACCGTAGAACCGAGTTTTTATATCGCCATAACTACACCCAACACCCATCAGCATAAAGAATTCAGAGGAGGAACGGGGAACGGGGGGGACCCACAACACGAAGTACAGCGCCCAACCAGAGGCGTTACCGACCATGTTCACCGGCAATCCGCGATACAGACCGCCAAAGAAGCCCTTACCCTCGTGGAGATACAAGTGCTTCAAAATCCTGTAGGAGGCTCCAAATCTGCGAGACTGGTTCGAGCTGTCGGCTGCGCAAAGTTAGCGATGCGCCGCAGACGTCGGATTGAACTGGGTTGAGCGAACCTTGGAGGCGCGTCTTAACCGTGTCCAATGGGTGTCCTATCACCGTTCCGCAGGCTCCAGCGCAGAGACCGGCGATCGTGTCGGTCACCACCGCCGGGAAGCCGAGGCCTTTGCGAGGAGTAGGAGGTCCTTCAATATCTCCGGGCGGCGGCGGCGGAGGGAGTGTGTCGTTCTGGCTCCCGATGGAAGCCATGTTGAGCGTTGATATGTCGGTTGGTGTCGTTGGTTGGTGGTTTAATGGTGTTGCGGATTATGGAGGGGTAGTGGAAGGAAGGAAGGAAGGAAAGAAGGCGGGGCGCGATTGTTGGTTAAGCTGGAGGAGAGCCTCGACACTCGGCATGCGAGGGTCCCGACGGTGATGCGGGCTCGGCGGCGACTCGTGAAGCGGTTGAACGGGCGGGTGGGGCGGCCATGGCCACGACGACGGGATGCTGCGAATGCGGGAGTGTGCGCGGGCGGGCGGGCAGGCAGAGGAGCGATGTCATCGCCATCGGTAGTTGGCTTAACCGAATCGGTACCACGGCCACTGCCCACCCATGGGTGGGATGGGCCATGCAATGTGCATTCCCGGCCCCCGTAAGCGCGGTAGAGCAGATTTTCGAGCAGGCAAAATCACCGCGAGCTCGGGGGTCGGAAACGAGTTACACAATGGGGTTGGTTTGGATGACATTCGTATATATTCTACACTGCTATGGCCATCCATCTCGCCGTCCGGGCCAGGCCCGCCTTCGGAAACCACACATTCAATTCCATGATAGTCGTACAAGAAGCATTACTCTAGCCCCGTTCCCCTCCATCCCCAATTTTCAGCACATCACTGGCGTCTAAGCCAAAGGCGAGATGAGACTGCAAAACGGCCGTCTATTAGCTGCGCCCGCCAGACAAGAAGGACGGGGACATATGTACCGAATCAACGCAGGCTTGGGCTCGCTCCGAGTGTAGCCAAGGTAGATGATGAGGGGCAGGTAGCCGTAGTGGATAGCGACGCGCGAGAGGTCAATGATGCGGGAGATTCTCTCCTACAGGCACATTAGCATTCGTTCGGCGTCGCTTTGAGGAGGAGAATTGTGATTTCCAAGTAACGAACCTTGGTCTCTTCGGAAAGCTGCATGGCGATGTCGGTTCGTGTGGGGATTTTGGTGTGGTGGAGTAGAGCTGCGTGGGGCACGATCGATGAACAAGCTGTGTCTTTCGGAAAGAAGAAATCTTAACCAGCAACCCGAGAACATGTGACTTGAGCCTCCTGCGGCTCTCCCGCACAGTCCTCGGTTTCAATCTCTCCGCATACGTCACAAATCCAGTGGTTCAATCCACCCGACCAAAAAAGAAACAAAAAATGGTCGAACTCTGTCCGCCAGCAGCACTTGGTCCCTTGCCTCCTCCTCTACAACTATCGCCGCAGCCACCGCCGCCACTTTTCAATCGCGAGGATTCACGACCGCCAGCTCAACTACAGACAACGCCGATACCACAATCACAGGAACAATCCTCCCTTATCATAACCCCAGACCACATGCCCCAGGGTTTGTAGTTCCTCGTCATCCCCATCCTTGTGCTCTCGGGGCGAGCATGCCGATTAACCGGCAAACAGAAATCCACATCTCACTCGCCGAATATGTTGCTCTAACCTCCGGGCGGACCTCCTCCAAGTGCTCCTCTCATCCCATCTATATCCTCGGCCTTACTGACCCCCAGCAGCTGGTCCTTCGCTCACGGTCTCCTCCTCGGCCAGCTCAGCGTTCTATTGTTGACGATAGTCTTCATCCGCTTCTTCATCTTCGGTCCGACACCGTCGACGCCTCCGCCGCCCAACCGGCGCATCACCAAGAAGCGATCGTCCTTGCTTCGCGCTCCCCCACCGGCGACCATCGGCACGATCCTCAACAAAACATACTACAACGTGTCCTCGCACCAGCCCGAGTCCCTCGACTGGTTCAACGTCTTGATCGCACAAACGCTCGCGCAATTCCGCGCGGACGCGGTAGCAGACGATGCTTTGCTCAACTCTCTGCGCAGCGTTCTCAACAGCGGGAAGAAACCCGACTTCTTGGGCGAGGTGACGGTGTCGGAGGTTGCGCTGGGCGACGAGTTCCCGATCTTCAGCAACTGCCGGATCTCGCCCTCGGAGGATGACCCGGGTCAGCTGCAGGCCCGCATGGACGTCGACTTGAACGACGTGCTCACGCTGGGGATCGAGACGAAGCTGATACTGAACTGGCCGCGGCCGAAGGTCGCGGTGCTACCCGTCGCCCTCGCAGTGTCCATCCTGCGCTTCTCAGGGACGCTGCAGATCGCGTTTATTCCTAGCCCCGAGGGCAGCGGGAATTCGACCACGCTGGCGTTCAGCTTTCTCGATGATTATAGACTCGATATCAGCGTGCGCAGCTTGCTCGGGAGTAGATCGAGACTGCAGGATGTGCCCAAGATTGCGCAGCTCGTCGAGAGCAAGCTGCATCAGTGGATCGATGAGAGATGTGTCGAGCCGAGGTTTCAGCAGATTGTTCTGCCAAGTTTGTGGCCGAGGAAAAAGACGACGAGGGAGCAGCAGAGGGCCGGCGAAGAGACGGACATGCTCGAGCTTGCGCCGGATGGCGTCAGGAGGCGGAGGGGGACTATGAGTGGGTAATTTGCCGTGATGTGAATGGTTATGTTGACGAATGATGATGAGACGGTCTTTTTTCTTCTTTTTTTTGAACACAATTCCTCCGTATCAATAAGACTGGCTAGATGGAATGATCAACTTTTTTTTTGTAAAAGTAGGTGAAGGACAAGCAGCATCCATAGCACAGTTCAGTCCCACTCGATGCACATCCACAACGGCAAAGAGCCGATACTGCCTAAAAACAACCATAAACACTAGTACAATCACCACCATTTCAACAAATCCAACAATCAGATATCTATCCTACAGTACCCTCACGCGAGACCTATCCATGTCAACCCTCCATCTTGACCTCCATCTTCATATCAACCTCAGCCTCAGCCTCATCCTTAGCCTCAACCTTAGCCTCAACCTCAGTCTCGTCGACATCGGCCATCTTGACCTCCACATTCCCATACCCATTCCCATTCGCGCTCTTATTGATCTGCAACGTGCCATCCTCGCCGACCTCAAACATCCTCCTGAACGCGCGTAGCCAGCCCTTAGCCCACCACTGAACCCAGACACGGTTCTCTCCGTTGGCACTCTCGTCCTCGTCCTTCAGCAGAGCCAGCTCGCCGAGGCGCTTCTCGACCTCGGAGAGGATTAGCGCCTGCTCGGCCTCCGCATTCGTCAGCGTCTCCTCAAACTGGTCAATCTGTTCCTTTGTCACGCCTTCGGCGCCAAGCACACTAGGCTTCGCGGCCACGATCTGGCGGACACGGTTGTTAACCTTGTTGATAGTTGTGGCGACCATTTCCCACGCGTAGGTCTTTGCGAGCGCCTCGGGGCCGGCGTCGTACAGGACCCACTCGACTACGGAGATGGGCGCGACCACAGAGTAGTTGAGGAGCTTGTCGACTACGTTGGCACCGATACCGGGCTGGTCTTTCCAGTAGCTTAGTACTGAACCTACGATTTGTCGGCGCGCATCGGGGTGCTCGAGGCCTATCGCTAACAGCTTCTCTTTGCAGCGCTCTATGCAGGAGAGAACGTGTGAGAGGGATTTAGCACCGATATGGCAGATACAGGTAATATATGCATCGCGGGCCAGTGCACGGGGGTCGGAGGCATCAGCAAGACCCTTTTCGGCAGCGAGGTCAGCGATGATTTGGATCATCGGCTCGATTTCTTCCTCTTCTTTGCGTTCGCTGACGGCGATGAGGAGGGCCTTTCCTTCGGTCTTGAAAGGGTTTTCTATACAACTAGTCAGCAGTGGCGCCTCGGATAAGGCGCGAGCATACACATACCAGTCAAGTCGAACTTGAAGACAGGCTGCTCCTTCTCCCTCTCCTCCGGAATGAGCTCCTTGAAGGCATCCGGCAAAGTTCCCTTGATTCTCGTGGCAAAACTCAAACGAATCTCCTTCTCTAACGATCCCAAGATGAAAGCCTTCTTCGGGTGCACATCGGCGAAGTTGAGATGCTCGCTCCATTCGGTCCACTTCCACGTGTAACCAAAGTTACTCAGATGGTGCGAGAACCAGTCGGTAAACCGGTTGATCAACTCGATATCGATGATCTCTAGATTTCGGTACATGAACCTGATGGCTCTTCCCAAGCTAGGCGCAATTGCGGCAGGAGCGAGCTTACACAGCTCGGTCAGGATTGAGTGGTAGTACACCAGCTTGTGAACTGGGGTAGGCAGTCTGAAGAGCTGGCTGAAGATGGCATCGACGGCAACGTCTTCCGGCTTCCAGGAGGAGAGTTGGTCGCCATTTGCGACCTCGGTAACGCGGTCGTAGGGAGTCGCCCGTTTGATGAACGATTTGGGGTTGAAGAAACAGTCTACCTCGATCAAGAATCGAGAAACGGACATCCGGTTGCAGTCGAGGATGTTGATGGTGTCGACGATGGCGTCGCGGAACAAGCTGCTGGCCAGGTCGCCTGGAGGTGGGACGGTCTCAATGGGCTGGTCGGCAAAGACCGAGAGGTACATGTCTGGGAATAGCAGGGACTTGTCCACCGGGTATTCGTCGGGAATCACAAGTTCAGGGAGATCGTGGGCTGTCCCCGAAGCTGCGATATCGTTCCATGGCGTTGGCAGACACTGTATGGTGGTGAAGTCGTTGTCCCTTACACCGGTCAAGAAGAGGTTCAGATTCAACGTCAGAGCCCGTGCCATCTACAACCGACGTCAGTACCTACACTGCGGAAGCAAGGGAGGGCGTCTTACGTGCTGACCTTCGAATCGAGGGTCATTGTATGGTGCTGTGTTGCCAGCGAAAGGGTCGAAGAGACTCTGCATGGGTGCTTTGATGAGCGTAAACCTATCGAGCTTCTCGAGCAAGGCGGTCGCGATCGACTCGTCAAAGTCCGACGTTGAAACAATCGCATACGGGATGGTGATCAAGATGATGTAAAGAATCTCCAGCAGCAATCCCTAGGAGCCTGTCAGCCACCTTCCGTTCAGCCCCCAAGCTCGTCCCAAACAAACCTCATTCCCTTCACCCTCATACGAGGGGAGCTTCTCGGTGAGCGCGTCCAGTATCGGGCCGACACCTGGTTTACCACACATGTCTCCCAGACACGCAAAGAACCGCAGCCTAAGCTTAACCCTCTGGAAGTCGCCGATCTGTAGCTCCCTCTGCAGCGCCTCCGCCATATTGTCGATGACCGCCTTACCGGCCTCTTCGCTCTCGGAGTTCGCGACTCTGACGATCGTGGCTACGAACGGGATCTTGAACGGCTGCTCGACAACACTGTACACACCCTCAGTCAGCCCCCAATCCATCCTTCCTTCCACCATTCCCCGGCGATGGCTGTAGCAGTAGTCGTAGGGGGGACAATAACCTACAGATCATGTAGACACTGCACATATCCCTCGCGGAAATCCTCATCCGCGAACCCGGCGGTGAACCCGGTAGCAATGTTCTTGATCGCATCCTCAATTTTGACCAGCGGCGATTCGGCAATCTGTATAGTCTCGCGCTTCAACCGTTGCAGTGGATCTTCGCGTTCGTACCGGCCGCCGCGTCCGCCGCCGCCACGGGGATGGTCTCCATCGGCTTCCTCTGGACATCCACAACGAATTCAGCACTTGACTTGCTTCGCACAAGGGGGCCACGCAATACAAAAGCAACACAAAAGCAACACATCACATACCAGACCGATGCCGTCTCTTGGGCGCCCTTCTGTTTCCGTCTCTGTTATTTCCGCCGCGGTAGTAGTCCCCCATTTCCGTCGGTTTGGCTGGGGCGGTTCGGGTGGTTCGGGTATTCTCGTGACGACGTTGCTTCGTGTCCGGTGTGCAATTGCGATTGATTCCCCAGGGTCTCCTTTGGTAAACTTTTCTCTCGAGTTGTGGGTGCAGACTGGTGTGGGTGGTGTGTGTGTGTCCTTCGCGTCGTTCACGTCTAACGAACTAACTAATCGGCAGAGCCCAATCATTCGCTCACCGTCTTGGCGCGAAAACCTAACCCCAACTTGGAGATCCCAGCGAAGCGAAACGGAACATCAAAAAACCCCCACCACCATGACCGCCGACACCTTGCCCATCACCGTGGAGTTCAGGTATCACCGTCCCGATGCTGCCCGTGGGGTTGCCGGCCGGTCTGCTAACCATGGCTACACAGCGGCGGATTGGAACTCCTCTTCGCCAACAAGCGCACGCACAAGCTGCAGCTGCCAGCTGTCGACCCATCCACGGCGTCCGCAACAACGATCGCGTACCTCGTAGACCACCTATCCACGCTGATGGCGGACTCGCGGAAGGAGCTATTTATTGTCGATGGAACAGTGTATGTCCCAACCAATCAAGCTACGGGAGGAAGGGAAAGTACTGAGATAGCGGAAGGCGGCCGGGGATCCTGGTGCTCATCAATGATGCCGACTGGGAGCTCGAGGACGAGGAGCGGTATGTCCTCCAGGCTGGGGATACAGTGCTGTTTGTATCCACTCTGCATGGTGGCTAGAATACATCATTGCTTGCTTGCTGGCCGTGTGTAGTGATCGAAACAACCCCCGCCTGAACCAATAGTTTGATCATCGTTTGTCACCCGCTCGGCATAATTGATCGATCCACCCGTAGGCCTTATTACGGCGCTTGGTAACGTGCGCCTGCTACATGTGCATGTTGTATCTACGGATGGGATCAATTGTCAGTCATCACTGCCCAAGCAAGAAACAAAAGGTGTGCGAGTTCAGTATTGAAGATCTAGAGGGCGGCCAAGCACTACATTACCCCCCTCAGCCTACCCCATCCACCGAGACCAGCACAACCATCCAGGCACCATCTACTTAATGCAATGAACCACAGCGCGCATACCATACTTCCCACCAACACGAAACTCACCGCCGTCCCTCGAAAACCCCGTGATCACCGTAGACATCCATGATCCATCCATCCCTCACTTGCCGAACGCCGCATGCCACGTCGGGGCTTGCAAGGCACCCTGACGGTAAACTAGCCGCCATATTGAGATTCTCAGCCTGGTCTGGTGCACTTGGAACCAGTGCTGTTGCACCGCTGACACGTCTTCCCGCGAAGCACTTTTCCATCATGGCGTTGATCTCGGAGAACGGACGACGTCTCGCACGTGAGTGCGCCGAGACTCTGCGGCCCGCTGCCGGATGCGTCCGGGTGGATGCGAGGCGCCCCCCGATGCTCGGGTTCGCAAAGTCGGGGAGGTCTTACCGCTAGGTGGAGTAGCTAGAGCGGAGGTGATGACGATGCAGAGGACCGAGAGGATACTGAGGTAGATACTTACCCACCATGGAATCGGTTCATCACACGATATCACTCGCTCAACTTCCACTTGGTCCACTCCCGGAAAAAACCACCTCACCACGGGAAGTTGGTGGCCGCCATAGTCTAGTAAAGGCCGCATGCGACAATAAATTGATTTTCTCTTTCTCTCCACCTAACCACCTGATATTTGGTGAGAGTACCGCAAGACAGAACCAAGAGATTCCGTATCATACATACGTTCACCTGTAAAACATCGTACCTAACCCTTCTCATCTAGTCTACCGGATTCCCACCACCTAAGACGCAATACTATCCTAGTTATCCCACTAGATTCAGCTCGGAGGATCCCACTATCTTGGAGTCCGAGGCGGTGACACTCCATCCTGACACTGTGGCAGTACGGATTTTGAACGAGTACATTACCGCCGCACGGACTGCTATTGAGGTGGAATTGATAAGCTGGAGTAGGTACCTATGCAAAATGTAACTAATGACCATCAGCCAGACCGCCAGTCCGCCAGTGGACAGTGCGATGAAACGCACGCACGCACCGGGGGCCGGTAAGGTAATGTATGTACCGATGCGAGAGCCATGAATTTAACAAGGATAGGTAGCATTACAGTACCTACCAGTATATCCAAGGATGCATCCGGTACCAAGGTATGTACGAGGGGGGGAAACATCGTAAGTTACCTAGGGAGTACGTGCTATGCAAGAATCGTAGCCCAGATCTACGTACCGTCCTTCAATCTTGGAAACTACTTTCGTCCAGCCGAAAATGGTCAATCGTCATCTCTCTCCCTCGGCCGCCAGCCAGTGAAGATCTCGAGACGGACGTCGGACGGATAGGCGGATACCGGTAGGTACCGTAGCACCGTGTTGTATGTTGCAGTTAACTACTTAACTCCCAGGCCAGATCTTGGTCCACTCGCCGTTCTTGTGATTTCATCGTCCCGTGTAGGTGGAGTATATATCCAGTACCAATCAGATTTCAAAAGAAAATGAAAAGCCTTGCCCTGGTCAGCGCAGACCGTTTCGATCCAATCCAGAGCTCCAGGCGGAATGCTGCGATCCATAGTGTAACGAATCACCAACCCCCTGAAGTACTTCTAGCCTAGTCTTTCCCCTCCGCGACACGATAAACTCCCTCTGACTGGACTGGGGAAACACCCGAGAGCCAACCACAGAACCAGAATCAGAACCAGCGGCCAGCGGACACTACAACCGATCCATCACCTCGCACCTGTATTCGTACATCCATCGGCAACTCACAGACGGGGGGGACCACAACCCACACAACCAACACACTCCCCTAGGTGATTCCCTCTGGCAAGCAAGCAAGGGAGTTGGAGCCCGCGCGCACCGTCCCTCCTCCAGCGAGTGACCGATCGCACACGCACAGTACCACTCCACTCCACACGTATCCATGTGCAGATCTGCCGTCACTTACTTACTCTACTTACACACCTACCTACAAGCCCATCCGTCCACACGTCCGCTCGTACCATACGTCCAGCCCAGTCCAGTCCCCGCCGTAGGGGACGTAGGGGAGGTATGTACTCTACATACAGACAAAACCCGGTTTTGCAGAAAGTCAAGCGTGCCGTTGGTTGCGATTTGGTTACTCCAGCTTTCAACTGCCGTATGTAGATACGGTATGGGGACTCGTTGGCTGCGTACACACCTACTACTACTACATACAGCTACCGGTACCACGGAGCCCGGTCCAGCCGGTTGCACTACCTAACTAATGTGATACCGTGATACCTACCGTGTGGCCGGCCAGTGCCGGTTGTATGTGTATGTTTTGTTTTCGTCCTTCTTTTTTTCTTCTTTTCTTTTCTTTTCTTTTCTTTCCTTCGCAACCACAGTGCGGCGGAATGCTCCTCCTGGCTACTACCGGTATAACTATCATGTAATTCCGAGTGCCTGGCTACCACCGGTTCAGGGTCCAACCAACCAACCAACCAACTCGGGATACTGTAGAATCCTCGAGCAGTACCGTAGGATGTATGGATGTATGGATGTATGGATGTATGACGTGCGAGTAGAAGTGCGCTGTATGTAGGGTACGGGGTTAACTACGGTCAAGAGTGGGCCAGGTGATAATTCGGAAACTCGAAGCCAATGTATGCTTTTGCTCTGCTTTGCTTCTGCGCCTGCGCCTGCATGGCATGGGCATGGGCGATCATCCAGAAGCAAGCAAGCAAGCAAACCGGCCAACGAGCACACGAGGACAGGGGGAAGAGGAGGAGGGAGGGGGAGGGGGGAGGGGCTCGGTGATATGGCTGCTGCGGCGGCGACGGCGGCGATGGTGATGGTGGTGGTTGTGGTGGTTACTACTGGCCATGTATGTACGCACGCACGGCCTCACTGCAATCCAATCCAACTGGGAGCCGGGAGCTGGGAAGCTGGCTGACTGGTGGACCCTTATTTGAAGTGCGAGTGATCCTATCGATACCCACTTACCTACATATCGCCTGTATCCGTATGTAAGCCTGGTACGAGTATATATGCGGGTCACTTTTTAGGTAATCCATTGATCCTGTTATCTCCTCCGCGAGCTGTTGTAACTGCTGTTATTCGGCTGTCTTGCCCAGGCTCCAGCCAGTTAGGTACAACCGGCCGGCCAGCCAATGGATGTGCTCGAGTACGGGAACACTTGCTCCACCCTCTCCGCTCCCACACACACACACACACACACAAGAGAAGTCAATGGCCGAGTGATCCACCGTATACCGTATACCGTATACCGCAGTTAGTTACCTGCAAAACACGTTGCACACTCTAACATAACACCCGCCGTCAATCTCAATCCCAATCACTCAAGAGTAGAGTAGCCGCGAATCCCCAACTATCTGCTAGTAGATTGCCAGAAGCAATATGTCCCACGTGTGTGTTTGTGTGTGTGTGTGTTGACAGCAACGGGCAGGGAAAGAGGTCGAAGCTTCGATTCCTACTAGTATGGTCCATAGCAGCCGCGACGGTCCGAATCGAAACGATGATGGTACCGTGCAGATTGTCAGCTAGGGGGGAGGTGTGCACTGTGCACGACCCTTTCCCGCCGTCCCCGCCGCCGCCGGCCGCGGGAATTGGAGAAAGGTACATGTCAGCGGTATTTTTTTTTAATACCACAACACCCACCCACACACACACACACATTTTACACACACACCTGCAGAGGGAGAAGGAAAAGGAAAAGGAAAAAAATCTTTACACATGATACACGTCACAATTAAAGCTCCGGCGGCGGCGAACGAACGAGTGAGGAAACATTGCATTGCTTGTTCCCGTTGCATATTGCTGTGCACACACTGCAGTGGACAGGGCCCTTGAGGAATCGGGGATTACGGAGGGAATCAGATATGTACAGCCCCCTTTGCTCGACTCAATTGCCTGTGCCTGGAGGAAATGTCCGTGCTCTGGAGCAGCATCGGGAAATGATCATCAGCAGCCAATTGTGTTCCTGAGGTCTGGGTGAATCGTGATGGGTACATGGTACGTATTCCGCTTCCGGAGCTTGCGCGAACCCAGACTTCGGCCAAACAAAAAACAACAACAACGACAAAAAGCTCCCACTGTGCTGTGCGCCCAAGGCCCCAAGTTAAGGTAAGGGTACACCACGCATTCCGATTAGCGAAGGATCCAGCACTACAGCAGCTGCATTCGCCCAGCCCGGCCCAGCCCAGCCCGAGAAGTCTCTACTTGCTGAATTCGCTCGTCCTCAAGAAGATGAAGAATCTGCCGGGTGCTCACACTGCATTTTCGTTTTTTTACATATCGCTTTCATCCTATTGATCCCCATTAGTTAGCGTCCAGGCCGAGTGCCCGCCGCCGCCGCTACCACCACCACCACCACCACCACCACCACCATCGTGCTAACTAGCCTCCGAGTACATAGTAGTAAACGGTTGAACGGTTCAACCGTGGGTTTATTGATTGTCCAACTGGTGGCGCGGGCCAATCAGATGGCGGGGCAACTAATCGGTTCATCTAATATCACGGCACCTCGAGCTCCCATTCGCAACCACCGCCACCTCAGCACCACCACTACCATCCGTTGAACGTTGAACTTCGAAATTAGATGGCTCCATTTACCGTATGTGGTCCAGCGGGCCATCGTCCTTCGGCTCTTTCTGATTCTCCCGCAAAGCCGCAAGCCGCTGTCTCACAGCATTCATCCCAATCAATTCCAATCAATCCAATCCAATCCCGTTCGTCAATCCCATCCGTCAATTCCACTCGTCAACCCATCCATTCATCCAAATCACATCCTATCCCTCCAAGTTCCGCGCAATATATCAGGAGCCTTAAGAGGGGGTGAGAAGGGGGAGATCAGCCGAGTACCTACTTCTTAACTATGCAATGTTTTTGTTTTTTGCCACTTACCAGATATTCGGGATCTCAATCTTCAGGCTCGGGCTGTGACCAGTGCCGTGGCCAGTGCAGTGACCAGTGTGCACCGTGGGCTTGGACTTAGTCTTGGAGATGGGCTGGAGCGGAGTTTCACCGATTTGCACACAGGCTTGAGGCGCATATACGGTGAGACCGACTGAGCGGGTGTCAATTTCCCGGACACATCCCCAACTACCGTAGGACCTTTGCATGTGTGTGTGCGTATGAAGATTCGTGTGTGTGTGTGTGTGTATACCGCACCGCACCGTACCGTACCCGCCACACGGTCGTCGCGGAGGCGAGGCGAGGCGAGGGGCAGCTGGCGACGGAGAAGGCTGTACCGGAGGCCGTTGACCGCAGGCCGCGGTGCTGTGGTTCGTCATCATCCCCCCCCCCTCCCCGGTGACAGGATTATACCCAGGGACTCAGCCGGCTGAGATACGTATATAGAGTAGGTACACGAGTGCTCGCCAGGTCTAGGCTCGCACGAAACCCGTTGCGCGTGCCATATGACATCGGTATGATATGAGCCTTGAGGGCGGGGGATGTTGCGTGAGGGGGAGGGAAACGAAGCAAGGGCTGGATGAGACGGTTGGTTGCCAGTTGGTACCAGGTATATCTACGCCGGATGTCACGCGTACGCCCTACGGGAGGCGTTGTGAAGACTGAACGGCGAAGAGAAGGTGGTGCCGAGCGAGGGCTCGATCGGATCAGCCGCAACCGCTGAGGAGGAGCTTGGCGATGCCGGAGAGTGCAGTGTCCGTGTAACCCTCCTGTTTCAAGCGTGAACGCATGGCCGGACATCTCGGACTTCATGTTTCATCCTGGGATGCGTCATTGATCCTCACTCGGATTCGTTGGACGTCAACTACGGCACTCTGGTTGGCCCAGAGATGTAATCGCCGTTGGTTACCCCTCCAGCACTATGGTACCTACTCTACCGGCAACTTGTGTAGCGGACCCGGGAACGGCAGCAGTTACCCATTACAGTTCCCGCAACCGCAATAGCTGTCATTGCCAGGCACATAGGCGGCAAGGATGCAAGGAACAGATCCAGCGAATAGGATCCTATGTCTATCCCGAAACGAGGGATGGGCGCTGCCCTGGTGGGCGGAGTGGGTTTCAACTTTCTCTGCGACGGTCATGGCAAGATTATCTAGATGAGATCAGATAAGCGGTGGTGTACTAACCAGTAGTCTTCGATGCTCCCAAAACATGTACAGTAGCGAAATCGCTACGACACTCCCAGAAGAAGCCATAGGTAATGAGCAGTACCGGCACTGGTATCTACATATATGTACCTAGCAGGGCACTTTTCATAGGGCTCGGATGGCGTTGCCGCCGATCTATACTAGGTATACTACCCAGGAGGTAGGTACCGTACCGAGTAGTGCAGAGTTTCGACATGGAAGTGTCACTCCGGTACGTACCTCGTATCATACCAGCCGTTTCACTTCCTCCCGGGTCCCAGCCGATACACAGCAACGTACCTTGAATTCTTACCTATTGCCCTTCAAGCTTCAGGCTTCGTCAGCACAGGATACAGGTCGTACGTACAGGTACCGTAGCCCCCGCAGCCCGCCTCCTCGCCTTCCCGCCGCCCAGGCCCTCGCAGGTGCCGGGCACGCGGTGTCTATGGCTACACAGGTACCTACTACTGTACAGAGCGTCGACGGTCGATTTCTGCACAAGGGCACTGTGGAGCGAGCACATCTGCCGCGCGCGTGTGTGTGTCGCGCGCGTGTGGAGGGGGCGAAGGGGGGGAGAGGGTGGGGGGGGGGGGGGGGGGGGTTGGTGCTTGAACGCCGTCAGCTACGGTACCCAACCCGCCAGTACTCTAGTTCCACCACCAAGCCAAGTACCATCTGTGGCATGTGCCCCATGATCGTCAATCGCACTCCACCTACCTACCGCCGCCGCCGCTGCCGCCGCGGGACCGTGGCATGCACAGGTCTGGGTGCAGTCCAGTCGACTCGACACTGCATGCGAATTGCATGTTGTCGGAACTCGGCCGAGCCTCCGAGCCTCCGAGCCTCCGGCCCTCCTTGCACGGAGCAGCTGGGATGGCGGAGGGCAGCAGAGGGTGGCGGTGGTCCCGATACCTGCGTGCGACTCGGCGGACTCAGAGTGTGCCTATCGCGATGGCGGCGCTTAACGGGGCGGACATATTGCTAGGGTTGGTGGATATATACTCTCTTTGTGTGCGTGGATAAGTGGTTCGGGGCTCGGCCGCTCGGGTGGCTTGACGACTGGAGTAGAAGTGGAATATGCGATGGCCAAGCGCGTTTGGTGCGGAAGATGCAGTTCGGTATTGTTTATACCTCGCTGGTGGGAAATATACGACACGACACGGTACTATATCGTACCATTTACCGTCCATTCACCCAACAGCTAAAACCCAATCGCATACCTACTATAAGAGAGTACCGGTGGGCAAAACGTTGAAGGAAGAATACTATCTAGCCAGGGAAGGCGACTCAAGACGACCTTCACTGAAGTGTGCGGTGATAGTTATCCTGCGATTAGTTTCTATACCAGGTATTGATGGAAGCTCACTCTGCCATTCTATTGGCTGAACGCCAAACGATGCCCAGTAGGCAAATCCTATGTATGCATCGAGCTCCTCTCAGGCTCTCACACCAAGAACCCTTGCATACGGTATAACTACGGTACGGTATAATCCAGCAGCATTCATGGTGGTAGTGGGAGGAGTGCGGCAACTGCAGCTCCAAGAAGCAGCAGCAGCAGCAGCAGCGGAGATCGCGGCTCGCACATATCCCACATATCCATCCATATCCATCCATAATGTGGCACCCATCCCCTGCAACTTCAACTGCAACTGCAATAGAGCAGCACTCTTGAGTCTTCAACGAAACCTGATGATTTTATTTGCCTGCCTGTTGCCTTTTGCCTCTTGCCGCCACCACCACCACCACCATTAGATACATACCCCTGCCGTTACGGTCCCGTGCTTATGTTTTCTGGCACATGGCGAAGATGAAGCCCTCGCTTGAGGAAACCCTACATATCATACATACAAGGAAAGTGTGGCTCTGTCGTCATGTCTGCGCGAAAACGGTTAAGTGGGGGGGAAGGGGGGGGGGGCAGAGACTCAGAGAGAGAAGAATTGCCGGGAAATAATAAACCCAGCCAACCGCCACCACATCGATTGCACGTCCAAGAAGGAGGAAGCAGCGGATGTGGATGTGGATGTAGTTACCAGCACCAACAAGCACCAACCAACCAGCGCCTGGGAACAAGGTCTACCGTCTGACAAACATGGCGCAGGGTCGACGCAGTTGAGCTTTTTCGGACCTTCCTCTATGTATATAGAGTACGATACTTCTTGTCTACCCGTGACTCGTGAGTGCACACGTGGGATGTCGATGTCGATGTCGATGTCGAGGGATGGCCGCGAAAGGGAATTCATTATTCAGCCTCTTGGCAGCGCGTTGAACGTCTTTCATCACACATCACACATCACACGTCACATCTCGTACAAAGAGAAAAAGTCTGTTTTTTCTTTTCTTTTTCTTTCTGGAAGCGTTTGGCAGCTTTGACTCGCATTGGATGGCAGTAGGAATATACCGATTGGATAGAACTATATTCCTAATACCTGTGGTTGTTTAGGGCATTCGAGTTACGGCTCTACTATAAGGCCTGTTCAATTATCAACTGCATTTTCAAAATCCGCGGTTTTGACGAGTTGAAGGTTACCAGAGCTGCAGCTGCAGCTGCAAACTCTCAACTCCCGAGTCCCCTGATGACCCGTAACCCGTTCGGCAACCCAAATATTCAACGGCACGCCACACTTTTTTCCGACTTCGGGGCTACGCTGGTATATACTGGTGGTTGTCTGTAGAGTTTATTTGTATAGTTGTGGCTCAGTCGATAATATGCAGTTTCTCGAGTCGTTAACTTGGCTTGCGGTGGTGTGCCGAACGGTCACCCTGTCCGGAAACTCGGGGTTGCAAACTGCATCTCAATCTTGTGTGGTAGATTCAAAATGCAGTTGACAACCGAACAGGCCCAATATATAACGAGTGAAGACTGTATTTAATTCTTACGGAGTCACGGTAAGTAAAAGAGCCATAGATATGGTGGTTCCAAGCAGCCACAGCACTACAGCACCGCCGCCCGTCCTGTGCATTGGATTCTTCTAACGAATGAATGGATGTGCATACAATTTTCGATGGCAGACCTGCAGACCTGCAGGATGCAATCCGTCGCAGACAGGTGAAGCCTATATCTAAATAAATCGCTGCTCTTGCAAGTTTCAACCGATGGCATTGGATGCTCGCCAACGGACCGAGAAATAGTCCGTCCCGTCCGTCCCGTCCGTCTTTGTCATTACTCGACACCGGACCGGACCGACAGAGGTCCGATTGACAATCCAACCTCGTGGCTCGTGCCGGGAGAACGGCGCCGAGTACTGTACTGCACTGCATTCCTTGCTATTCCCACGGGCCCGAAGAACTGAAGAACTCGAGACCCGGTGATGCTCATCGTAGTAGCAGCAGCGAGTATGCCGAGTACGGTAAATGTCTCCCATGATCTCAGTCACCATAACCCCCCGAAAACCCCCATAACCCCCATAACCCCCATAACCCCCATCAGTCCAAAAAAACCCCGGCAGCACCGAAAATCACTCCCTTCCTCTGCACGTGATGGCAATGGTGGTGACCAAGTTCTAACAGTGCATGCAGCAGCAGCCTTCGAAATTCACTTGAGTTGTAGAGTACCAGAACAAGTTGTGCCAGTCAGGCCAATCACGCAGCGTAGGTAAACTTTCTTTTGTTTTGTTTTCTGTTGTTTTGTTTTCCCTTAACGATACCACTCTAACCAGAACTGGCCGCTTAAATGTTGGAGCTGGAGTTGAAAGTCGCAGTTGAGACAGTCAAGATCGATGCAGGCAGATTTCAAAAAGAAAAAGAAAGAGAAAAAGAAAAAGAAAAAGAAAAAGAAAAAGAAAGAGAAAAAGAAAAGGCTGCAGCATGTCGAGGTCTCGAGATTCGTCCAGATCCGTCGAGATTCGTCGAGATTTGTTGAGATTCGTTGAGCGCCGTGGCTTGGATGTGCTCACATTGTGATGCGCAGTATGTAGAGTAGGCAGAGGCAGAGGCAGTTTGGAGATACATACAGAATACAGATACCTACGGTACTCACAGCGCCAGTACCGTTCATACCGGTACCTATGAAGCGTGCACGGGACATTGCAGCGCTGCAAGAGAAAGCTGAAGAGAAAGTGCGTGATGAGAGGAGTCGATGGATGAGGGCCGCACGGGACGGGACGGTCGTGCCAAAGAGAGAGAAAAAAAATAGAAGAAGAAAAAAAGAGAAAATAGCCATGGGACGATATGAGGTGAGGTGAGATGAGTTGAGTTGAGGTTTCTCGTGGGCCCGCACGGCGCACGGCGCACTCTCAGCTCCAGAGCTCCAGGATGCGGTACTCTACCATGTAGCCAGCTTACAAGGGCACAGCAGCAGCCAGCGGCGCCGGTGGAGTTTTTTTACCCCCCTCCCCCCCCTCCCCCTCCCCTCCCCTCCCACGGTCCACCCCCCACCCCCCTCCCTCCCTCCCTCCCTCCCTCCCTCTCCCCCCTGTCACCGATAGCGATAACAAGGGGCATCAGCAGCAGCAGCGCAGGAGCAGCAGCGCAGGAGCAACAGCAAACGGCGGTCTGTTGCTTTGCTTTGCTCTGCTCTGCTCTGCTGACGGCGTGACGACGTCCGTCGTCCGCTGCCATCCACGATCCATTTGCGTGATCAATCATTTTAGGGACATTTTTAGGGCGGCGGCGGCGAATCAAATCGCAATCGAAGTGGAAGTGGAAGTGAAGTGGTCTGTGCCTTGTCTGATCTGATCTGGATTTCTGGTCTGAAGCGCACAACCGCATCCACCGTACCGCACAGCACCGAACGAGGAATTATTTATGAATGCTCACACGCTAGGAATGAGCGCGTGACACCCAAAACAGAACTTTCCCGTCTACCGCAGCAGCAGAAACGGCAGCAGCCACCATCGCGACCACCACCACCATCGCAACCAGTGACCAGTGACCACCACCTCCACTACCAACCATCGCAACGACCACCACCACCACCAGCTCCTCCTCCTTCCTCCGCCAAAAGTGGAAACTGGGGAGTGATGATGCTGCTGATGATGTAAGGCATGATGTCCGAATCCCCCTCCCCTCTGCCGGCGATGACGATGAGAGAGGGAGGGGGGGGGGAGGGACATCGCATCTCTCCGATCCCCATCGATTCACTCGAACATATATTCCCAGAGTAGCCTGGCCGGCGCCACCATCACCACCACCACCACCGCGTCGGGCATCCGAAGCCCGTTCCCGGAGAGCGATGGCCGGATGGGCTCGATGGGCTCGATGGATACGGTTTCGCGCCGCCGCCTTTTGTGTCAAGTACGGATGCCTGTGGTCCACCACCACCACCACTACCACACCGTGTGTGTTGAAGCTTCTGTCAGTTTTCCATGATTCCCATCCCATCCCATCCCATCCCACCCCCCCACTCCACAGTGGCGCTTAGGCTTGGCATGGCCTTGCTTTGTCCCCAGGAGCCCGGGGTTGTTTGATGGATATATATCTGCGCATAGCATAGCATAGCATAAGTAGTGCTGCGGGATTCGCACTGCGGATCAGTGCCAGGTAGGTAGATCCTCCCTCCCAGACAGAAGTGTTTGTTTCCCCGGGGGGTCGGCAGGTTGTTTTCTGCTTTCCAGGTTCGGGGGTGGCCACGGAGATACTTTGGCTTTCAGAGAAGAGGGGGGGATTTCGTGTCCGACGCGGAGAAGAGTGACTTCGAGGCAAACCCCCCCAGATTCGAATGCTGTTTGAGGTGGTGGGGCATGCGCAGGACGCGGTAGGCTTGTGTGCGAGTGTCTTTGATCGAAGGTTAGCCCTTATCCAGATGATCTAGCACAGCCAGCCAGCCAGCCAGCCAGCCAGCCAGCCACATCATGACGGCAAACCGTAGCCTTGTGGGTTGGATGCCGACAGCATTCTGGCCGAGTAGGTAGCTGAGAGGGACTGAGCGAGTGAGTGAGTGAGTATTGATGTCGCCCGCCTGCCTGTCCGTTGGTTGGTGGTCCTGGTCCTGGTCTTCCTTGCGATCGTCTTCGCTCAACCCATCTCGACAACGCCCTAGATACCTTGCCCGCCGCCGGCGGCACCCTGCATTCCAGATCGCAACTCTCTCATCAGGAGAGGGGCAGCAGCGGACGAGTTCGCTTTTATACCGGGCTTCTGTTTTTTTTTCTCCTTCATTTCTTTTCTTTTTACTTTTTCATCTTTTCCCGTTGAGGGACAAAATCAACAACCGCGGGGCACAGGCAACAGCCACGGCGAGCGAGCGAGCAGCGGAACCGCTACAAACGGACTAGTATTTAGTCGGACCGCCGTATTCTTGCCAGAATCCCGGACTTGACAGAAATGGAGGGGGAAGTGATATGTCGGGGTGGGGGGAGTGGTTTTTTCCCGTCTCTCTGGGCGTCAGTTGTGTAGAGTACATGCTCTACACAGGGAGGAGGTGGTTACTGACTTCTCGACATGCGCCTTTAGCGGTGGAGGTGGAGGTGGAGTGGTGAGTGATAGAGTAGAGTACATAGAGAGCGTTAACTAGTGGGTTGACCCCTCCTTGTAGTGTTGTCCCTCGAGGTCGACTGGCGGTCAGTCTGGCGGTCAACCGTCGCTCCCTCGCCCGGGCTCCATCGTCCGGCCTTTCCATAAGCCCTTCTCTCGTTAGGCCGGCCTCGCTGGCATCATGCTACCTACTCTATGTAAGTAAGTGAGTACTTTGTTCGCGGCCAAACGTAAGAACAGCGAAGCCAAAAGCTGCGTAGAAAGAACGAGAACTGGCAGGCCAGGTGAGAGCTGGTCGACCACAACCAACTCCACCACCACCTGCCCCCCCTCGTTCTGGTCGTGACGCTTTGTTGCCCACGTCTGCCCCCTCTCCGACTCCGATACATACTGCCACCGACTTCCCACTGCCACTTCCACTGCCGCCATCACCTCACCCTGCCCACCGCGACATAGACCCACGTACCACCGTATACCGTCGGACCCAAGCCGCTTGAGTTGCATGCAGCACAGCAACTTGCTTTGATCTATTCGAACTCCTCTGCGTGTGTCCGGATCGTTCCCTCGCCCTCTCGCTCGCTCGTTCGCCCACTTCCTGCTCGAGCCCATTTCCAGCCACCTCCGACTACCTCCTCCTCTCCCTCCCCCTCCTCTCCTCCTCATTCCTCTCCTTCCTCTTCTCTCGCTCACAGTCCCTCCACCCCCCCCTCCAATCCTCCGCGATCTGTATTCTTCCACCACCACCCCCAAACTAGCCCTCCCTCCATCCCTCCCTCCGCTCCCTCCTCTTCCTCCCTCCCTCCCCTTCCTCTCCGCCTCCACCCCCCCCACCCCCCCTCCCCCCCTCCCCACCCCGCCCCCTCCCGACCCAAACTTAGCCAGCCCCTCGGACAACACCACCGGACAGCCCACGCCAACCTTAACCCCACTACCACCAAACGTACCCACCTCCGGTGACCGCCTGCTACCCCCCCCCTCACTACCCTAACACCCAGCACAACCACCACAACCACAAACCCCGTCGCCGCCGCCGCTCCCGCCGCCGCCGCCTGCCCCCCACTCGCTCATTCGTGTCCCTTCTGCTACTGTTGCTGCCGTTCGTCCGCCCTTCCTCCGACTGGACCCTTCGTGCGACATCCCGGCTTGTAAACTATCGGACGGTCGCTAGCCTCTGTGGGCACGTTCGCTTCGCTTCCGCTTTTCCCAAAACTTCTCTCCAACTACTTGATATCCAGTGCGGCTTCTGGTCGCTATTTCTCGAATCGCCTTGTCGGGATCTTATAGTATATCTGTTGTTCGGCAGCCTTTGAAGGTCTGGTTTTTACGTCGAGTCGGTTCCAAGAGCCCTTCGTCCTCCGGTTACCTCTACGACTAGCGAACCGCCGCCCCACCCCTCCCTCCCCCCCCCCCAGCCCACCTCTCAACCCACCTCTCATCCCACCAGCAACCCTCCACCACCTCCACCTCCTCCCACTACCACATCCACCTCCACTTCAACCAACCCCTCTCCCCACGAACGTCATCGAGTAACTGTTTGTCCCAGCTCTCCGTGTCGGTTATCTAGTGGTTGCTAGGCAGGAAAAAAAAGAAATCTGCTCGATACTCGGCACGATCGTTTGGCTTCTGGGCTCCTACCGGCACACGTCCCTGTTCTCCAATCCATCCACCTTATCGGTTCCTTGCTTCTTCAAACAACAACCACCACCACCGCTTTAGCTTCTACCATCGCCTCCTCCTCCTCCACTACCTTCACCTCCACAACCACTAACATCACCACCACCACCACCACCACCACCACCATCGGTCTTCGTCCCGCCCTACGCATCGACTTTCATCAACCTTCAACTCAACGGTAGCAACAAGTGGTCAGCGGGCTGTCATCATGTCGCAGAGTAGACCTGCACAGTTCTCGGGACTGCGGATGGGGGGTTAGTTCGCCGATCCGTCTGATTGCTCGCTCGCGAGGCTATGATGCTCATGGATTCGGATTTTGGGACTGACTTGTGCTGCTGTCTGCGTTTAGAGGTCATCCGTGAAAAGGTACAGGATGGTGCGACGGGAGAGACGCGAGAGATTACGTACACTCAATGCAAGATCGTCGGGAACGGTTCCTTCGGTGTTGTCTTCCAGACCAAGCTTTCTCCATCCGGCGAGGATGCCGCCATCAAGCGAGTGCTGCAGGACAAGCGATTCAAGGTATGCCATCTCTGGACAGTGATGGTGATGGTGATGGTGATGGTGATGGTGATGGTGATGGTGATGGTGATGGTGATGGTGATGGTGATGGTGATGGTGATGGTGATGGTGGTGATGAAGATTCTGGATGCGTGTGTTCCGTCTGCTAACTCCTTGACCCGTCCCCTCTTTAGAACCGTGAGCTACAGATCATGCGTATCGTGCGGCACCCGAACATTGTGGAGCTTAAGGCCTTCTACTACTCGAATGGCGAGCGGGTCCGTTACCTATTTCCTGATGAAACATGCACGCATATGATTCGTCGAGAGATTGCTAACTTCGGACCCTAGAAAGACGAAGTCTACCTGAACCTCGTCTTGGAATTCGTCCCCGAAACGGTCTACAGGGCTTCAAGGTTCTTCCACAAGATGAAGACCACCATGCCCATACTAGAAGTGAAGCTCTACATTTACCAGCTGTTCCGATCACTGGCATACATCCATTCGCAAGGGATCTGCCATCGGGACATCAAGCCTCAGAACCTCCTGCTCGACCCCTCTACCGGTGTGTTGAAGCTCTGCGACTTCGGGAGTGCAAAGATCTTGGTCGAGAACGAGCCCAATGTGTCGTACATCTGCTCGCGCTACTACCGTGCCCCCGAGTTGATCTTTGGCGCAACTAATTACACGCCCAAGATCGGTCAGTGGACACACCCCCTCCTCTACAACAATTGCGCCTGTGCCCTCCCACTGACACCAACACAGATGTCTGGTCAACCGGTTGTGTGATGGCGGAACTGATGCTCGGCCAGCCGCTCTTCCCCGGAGAATCCGGAATCGATCAACTCGTTGAGATCATCAAGGTTCTGGGCACGCCGACACGGGAGCAGATCCGAACCATGAACCCGAACTACATGGAGCACAAGTTCCCTCAGATCAAACCGCACCCCTTCAACAAGGTCCGTCCATCCAACCAGTGCCTCCACTGCGGTCGCTAGGTATTGACGGGGTGAGATATCTAGGTCTTCCGTAAGGCGTCGCCGGATGCGATTGACTTGATTTCTCGGTTGCTTGAATACACGCCCACCAACCGTCTTTCCGCGATCGAGGCGCTGACGCACCCGTTCTTCGACGACCTACGCGATCCGAACACCAAGCTCCCCGACTCTCGTGGTCTCCACCCTGGTGTTCTTCGGGATCTGCCACCCCTCTTTAACTTCAACAAACATGGTACGTAATAGCCTGAGCTGCCTCCCCCGGTCGTCAAAATCCCCAGGTTGACTGACCACTTTATAGAGCTTTCTATCATGCCCGAGCTGAACGATAGGCTGGTACCGGTTCATGCTCGTCAGGCGTTAAGCGAGTCGGGGATAGACTTGAATAATTTCACGCCAATGTCGAAGGACGACATGATGGCGAAGCTAGACTGAGCCGCCGTGGTTCTCCTGGTTTTATCGGTCTCCTTTGGAAGTTTTTCCGTTCATTGAAATGCTTTTTTTGTTTCCCTTTACTTCTCGTGGCAAATTCCGTTTGTTTGTTTTTCTCGCTACACCGGGCTTTGGCGACAAAGAATGGCTGACGGCTTACGGCACATTTGAAACTGGGTGGCATCTGTTTTCTTCGAGTTGCATTGGGCAGATGAATGGAGGGGATGGGAAGAGGAAAGGACTTTTTAAATGCGAGAGAAAGGGTTTCGTTTGGCTGTAGGCTTTGATTGCTTCGTTTTGTGTGTAGTCCTCGTCGTTACGAATTGCAATCGCGTCTTAGGGGCACAAACACGCCGCTTCTTTTTTTCTTTTCTTCTTCTTTTATTCTTTTTGTTTTTGTATACGGTGTTTCCTTCGTTTTCTTTTCCACTTACTTTCGTTTTTCTTTTCTCCTTCCTGTCTGTTGCCTTTGAACCAAACCGGGTGGGAATCGGTGGTGGTGTTTGGGTTACGAACGGATTCAGAAGGTTTAAACGGGCTTATGCTGTATGTGTGTCGTCGTCGTCAGTGAGTTTTTTTTTTCCGAAAGTATGTGCAACGCCTTTTTTTCTTCTTGTTCTTCTTGTTCTTCTCTTCTTCTTCTTGTCTCTTTCTCCTTTCTCCTTTCTTTTCTCTTCTCCTTTCTCCTTTCTCTTGTGGCTCAGGGGTGGGGGTGTTTTGTTGGTTATGGATGGGGATGGGGGATGGGCGGAGGGAACGATTTGGGGTTGGGGCTTGGGGGGTTAAAATTTGAATTCAGATGTTCTTTTATCACTACTTGGTGGGAGGATCCGTGGTGATGGTACGATGGTGGAGTGGAGTGCAGTGGAGTGGTGTGGTTTTTTTCCATTGTTTCCATTGTTTGTATTATTTTGCTTGATCATACATGATGTGTGTACTTACTCGTGTTCAGCCTACCTGCTTCTTACTTACCTTATGTACTTACTTACCGTTGTAAAACTACTTACTTATGATAGCATGATAGCAATGTATTGTACTTTTTATTTTCTTTCTCCGGTGGTGAGGGTGACTGATGAGTGATATATCGCGCACTGGCCACGAATCCCCAGAGGCGGTCGGGACGGGGCCGGGGCCACAGTACAGCCACAGTCTCTACAGCCAAAGGGACTATCTAAAGGCGCTGGGGATTCAAGCTGCTGGAAGATTTCTGTAGACAAAGCTTCTGGAGAGGCGTGTTCACTGCTGGGTTTTCTCATACTGTACCTACTGGCAAAGACGGTCATGAAGTATCACTCCGTACTCGGTACTCATAGTCCTGGATTGCAGCTGGAAAACAATCAATCGATGTTGATGTTGAGAGTTACGGCCACTATTCCACTACTCCGAGACCGCATCATTTCATGATCTCGATGAGCCCCATAGCCCAACAGCCGGGACTCGCCATATACTAGTAGTATCATGCCGACCGTCGGATGGTCACCGACTCACCGGCGGTCGCCAATCCGCGAAGCAAATATTCCAAGAGTCAAGTCGCGACTACACAGCAACCACCTTCGAACGACACGATAGCCACGATATCACCACCCCAGCAACACGACGAAACTGGTATCATTCAATTTCCTACCCCCCAACGAACGTGGACTGCCGAAATCCTCCCTCACAAGCCCC
The DNA here is from genome assembly GCF_024521635.1 of Tricharina praecox. Lineage (NCBI taxonomy): Eukaryota > Fungi > Ascomycota > Pezizomycetes > Pezizales > Pyronemataceae > Tricharina > Tricharina praecox. The sequence goes on from NW_026250409.1 coordinate 1,234,093, forward strand.
CATTCCGCGCCTCCTACGAGCTATGTAGAATTTTCCTTATTCACAGCCGGCGTCTTCTTCCCACCGATCGGCGGAAACTTAAAGCTCCACCCCTCTCCCCGCTTCCCTTTCACCCCTTGCCCCTCGCCCCTCTCCAGATCCCCTTCCTCGACTACACCCTCCGCCTCGACAACGCCCCACGTCAGCGCGCCCACATGCGGCTGCACGTTCCAGCCGAAGCGGACGGTAGCATTGCGCTCCAGGAAGCGTCCGCCAATGTCGTTGATGTTGTATTTTGCCTTTTCGTTGCGCAGCGACAGCCGCGAGACGGAGGGGGTGGGCAGGATCGCGTCCCAGATGATTACTTCGTTGTCCGACTGTACGTGGGTTCTGGTCAGTAAAGTTATGGGAGGGGGGGGATGGGGGGGTGCGTACGTGCTTAGTGCGCTTCTCGTCGCCGGCGTAGGAGACGCTCAGCCAGGCGAACACCTGCTTCGTGTTCCAAGTGTAGAGGGATCCCAGATCCGCGTCCAGATCGAAAGTGATGAAAGCATATTCCTGCTGCTTTGACGAGTAGTAGTTTGGACGGCCCTTGACGACGCGGACCTTGACGACGTCGACGGATGCGGTGGGAGATGCCGGGTAGAGCAGTACGCTGAGCGCCGTGAGGATCCCCACACAGAACGCGACGGTCGTGAAGAAGCCAAAGACGTTTTGAACGCGCACTTTGGAGGCGTGCATCGTGAATGTGGTGGTGGTTGTTGGTTACGGTGAGAGGTGGACGGAGCTTGAGGACAGGTGGGTTTAGAGCATGTGTGGCTTCAGTTAGTGGGATGACACAGGGGAATGCTTGCGGTTAGTAGCTGAAATTATCCGATGCGAGTCGTCAATTATCACTCGTTCCCGAGTGTTGAAGTCAACTACAAATTTAGTGACAGGATTGCGTCGCTCGGCTATTAAGCCCATAATCGAGAGGATAGGATCAGCAGCGAGCCTACCGTAGCAGCCGTCGATGATTGACAGTCTGTGACCATCCGGGACAAGAGCAAGACTACCCATTGAAGACATTGGATTCATATCGCGTACATAGCCCATATACGCCTAAGGAAACCCAATGCCCAAGAAACTCCAGGATATCAAGCCCCTACAAATAAGCAAATCACACATTATTCCCGAACGAAAGTCGGACGCTCATTCAATCCCGCCCATCCCCTACGCAAGCACAGTGTAGATCGCAAACAAGCAAAAAAACCACGATTGAAGAAACAATCAAGAGAAACAGACAAGAGAAACCCAGTTTATGTGAACACCTTAACACCTGCGATGCCGACTCGTTTCGAAAAAGAAAAAAGGAAAACCCGACAATCGTTGCAGCATTATTTCGTTCATTACGAATGCTTACGCGATGTATTCGCCCTTGGCATTGGTGTTGGCAATCTTGATCCTCTTGCTCTTGTTGTTGTAAGACTCAGGAATGATCTTTGTCTTGTCAGCCGTATTCCTCACAAAATTGGCATGATTGCAAGGTGCTCACCTCAACGATCTCATTCCTGGGGAAGACCAAGCTGGGGATATCTTGGGTGGAGCAGGCCATCAGATATCCGTAAAGGACGCGGAGAACGCTCTCGTGGGCAATGATCAAAAGATCATTTTTCTCACGCTCCAATTCAAGGATGATGGGCTCCATGCGAACCGCCAAGTCATGGTAACTCTGCGAAAAAATTAGTCAAACTAGTTCTATCGGGTTGAAGATACAGGATGTCCATACCTCACCCCTCGGATACCTGTGATGGTAACTGTCCTGGAGGTGCTCCTCCCAATGGTCAGGGTAGTTCTTCCGTAGATCCGCATCGCTAAGCTTCCCCGCATCACCGGGGTTAAGCTGCGCCAACTGGGTCTTCTCCCGGATAGCAAAGCCCAAGTCCTTGAGGGGGGACGCAGTCTGCACGGTCCTGCGCCTGGTGCTGGTCCAGATGGTAAGACGCCGCAGTTCGGTCTCGCAACCTCCCTGCTCCAGGAACTGCTGGTGTTCCTGCTCACGGTGTCCCATGAGCGCATCGGCAAGACGCTTGGCGTACTTTTCACCTTCCTTGGACAAGCCAGCATCGGCCTTGTAGGAGTATTCCTCATCGGAGCTTCCGGCACGCGCGAAGTAGGTCTTCCTGGACTTGATGTGCAAGTTCATCAGGTAAAACACAATGCGGTTGGGAAGATACCCAAACCGGCAATTGTTGACATGATAACGCTGGCCAGCATTGATCATCTGGCGTCGCTCAGATCAGAATTTGCGCCGCTTGATGGATCAAAGTCGCTTACCTTGATGTAATTGAGATCTTTCTCTGCCATCGTCTCAAAATGCGGAATCTTGGCGTTCATCCTGCTGATGTAATGCGCCACCGCTTCGTCGGCGTTCCAACCAGCATACTGCATAGTGAATTAGCATAGGTCTTTACGGACAGGTGAATTTTGTTGCTTACATCCGGAGATGAAATCTTGACGCTTCTCACGTTCTCCTCGATGATCGATTCATCGTCGACGTACGACTCGATGAAGATGGTCTGGATCTCATGCTTGGCGAACTCCTTGGCCAGCTGCCTACGTCCCTCGGCGAGCGGATTGACAGCATCGTAAATCGCGATCTGACCCTTCTCGTGGTCGAAGAAGTGGTAAAGATCAAGCCTACACTTCTGGAGGATGGTCTGACGCAGCTTGACAGCCTCGGCAGAAGCTATAGGGAAACCGGTCAACAAAGAGTTTTTGCTCGCAAACATCATGGGAAACCATACCGTTGACGAAAAAGTAGTCATGAGGAACGTCCTTGCCGGGTCCCATATGCGCACGACGGTAATCACCGAGGTGGAAGGCGCGGGTCTTGACACCGAGCCTGCGACAGTCTTTAGCGAATGCGCGCAATATTACGGACCATGACACTTACCATCTCAGGTATCTCGTAAGCGCGACAGTGACGTGCCTGCATTCCCATCAGCTCCAACCAACCAACACATAACCCCACATCTCCCCGCGCCTAGAGGAAACATACGTCTTGCCCCTGGCGGGAAGTCCAACGGTTACGATAGCGATCTTGCCGGAGTGGAAAAGACGGCCTGACTCGGTAGCGTAGAGCTGGGCAGGCGCCATGGTCGAGTCATCGAGCTGGAGGTCGTGAATGGCGTCGATATTCACATTCGACTGGCGACGGTGGCGCAGGATGTTCGTAGCTCCATTCTCGATGTTGTGGCTGTAGTCATTGGCAAAACCATGCCAGTCAGCAACTTGCGCGTTCTCCATCTTGCAGTGTTGTGGAGTTTGAAAGTGAAGGTGGTGGCGATGACGGTGGGGAGTGCAAGCAACCAGCTTGTAGGGAACGAGTGTGCTGCTAAGGAAAAGCGGGTTTCACTAGAGGTTGATGGCGCACTAGTAGCGACGAAACCGGGGTTATGACGAATAGCGGGGACACGGGGGGGGGTGATTGTGTTTGCGTATCTCCGTAGAGTTGTCGCTGATGTGGGTGTGCAATTTGAGGTAGGTGAGGGTAGCAGGGCACGGCAGCGAGGGGGTGTGGAATGGGGGGTAGCGGGGGGAGAGAGGGAGGGGGTTCAATTACGAGTAGTTGTCGTCCATTTCGTAAAACAGCTGGTTGAAGACCTCGTTGAGGAGTTCGGGGCGCGGCAGATAAGAGGCGGGAGTGAGTGCGATAGTCGTCTGCGTCTGCAAAGAGGTGAGCCAATGAAACGGGCAGTCGGTCGTGTCAGGTACGGTCTGTGCTTGATCTGATCGCCGAGTTGTTCGGTGGTGGTGATGGTATCGGTGCAGCTCAAACGAGACGACCCTGCATTCCACAGCGTAGCGGAAGCGTCGCGATCGCGATAGAGGGTATATGTTTGTGTGATCTGTTTGACCGGACGCCGGATCGCCGAATTTGACTCGATGATGTTTTCGTTTTCGCGAAGACAGCCGGGTGGGAACTTGGAGGAACTTACAGCGATGGCCAACTCTCCATTCTCCTCTCCCCTCATGCTCGGTTCGATGTCGGCTGTCATGGCTTGAGTTTCGGATGACGCTTATCGCGGTTATTCTGGCGCGGCTGTGCTTGAAGAACTTGGAGGGTGAAGTATGATCGGTGACGAGTACTCTAGAGGATATGGTTGGTTGAGGTGGCGGCTATTGGATTTATAGACGCCGCACAGACGCCAGCAGCGTTTAGCCGCTAGCGCCAGGCGCAAGACAATCACTCATCCCGCTTAGTAAAGCAGGGAACTAAGCACCCATCCCTACGCTACGCCCCCGCAGCGAAGCCGACAGAACGGGAACAGTGTCGAAAAAAGTTGACTTCGGAGACCACAATCATCCAGCTCGCTTTGCTTCACCCTCTTAATCGACCCCCCGTACGGAACACCCCACCATACCCACCATCCACCTCGCCGCCTCCATCCACATCACCCCAATTGCCTGTTGAGGGTTCCCCGGCATCGTAGGACCATTACTGACATCACACGCCGGACTCTTTGTTACCGATTTCCCCCACGCCGAATTGTACCGAAACAATGTCGTCAACGATGGCTGATTCAAACCCCCTCGCCTTCCTTTCCGACAACCCGATATCCGCTGCCCTCGGCTCTCTGCAAGGCTCGTTCCGGGAACGGAGGCAGGCTTTGGGACTGAAGAACCCCGGCACCGTCGAGAACGTTTCGCGAGAGGTTCTGAAGGATGTGTTTTTGAACAACCACACGTTTTCGGGCATGCGGGCGGATTTGATGAAGAGCTTCAGCATGAACCCAGTGTTCCAGATTTCGCATGCTTTCACCATGGGTGCCCAGGGAATGCCGCCCTACACGTTTGCCGCCGTCTTTGGAAACGATAAGGTTGGTGATCCCCCCACCCGCCCCGCATCCACATGCCCGCGCATATCTGGGTGCGTGGCAGAAGCAATGGGATAAGAGGCTGTGTGTGCCGATTCTCAACCCCTCGGATCGGATCTCGATTCCCCGCAATTCCGTGGCGGGCACATGGGCGGTTGCGAGTTTTACTACATTACGTCAGTGAAGCTAACCATATATGCATAGACTTTCATGCAAGCCACCGTCGACAATGACGGCCAAGTGGGCGGTCGCTTCAACTACAGATGGCTCCCAGGTGTGATCTCGAAGACCAATGTGCAGCTCGCCCCCGGCAGCACCCCTGGCCAGTCGGTCTTTACCACTGACGTCGACTACACCGGCGCCGACTTCTCCGGCTCGATCAAAGCATTCAACCCCTCGCTTCTCGACGGCGCCTTGACTGGTATCTTCATTGGCTCCTATCTCCAGGCCATTACCCCACGACTCTCGCTCGGTCTCGAATCGGTTTGGCAGCGTCCCGCCGCGTCACACGGCCCCGAGACCGCCTTGTCATATGTCGCGCGATACGTATCGGACGACTGGGTTGCGTCAATGCAATTCCAGGGTCAGGGAGCTCTACAGGCAACTTTCTACAAGAAGATTGCAGACCGAGTGGAGGCTGGTGTTGACTGCCAGCTGACGTTCGCCGGAGGAATGGCACGGGGCGGTGGAGGTGGAATGATGGGCGGTGTGCGAAGAGAGGGCATCACCACTCTTGGTGTTAAATATGATTTCCGGAACTCTACTTTCCGCGCCCAGGTGGATTCGCAGGGAAAGCTGAGCTGCCTGCTCGAGAAGCGGGTTGCACCCGCTGTCACTCTGACCTTCTCGGCTGACATGGACCACGGCAAGGTAAGTTTCGTTCCTTGCAATGGCGGAAGAGGGCAGTGAAGCTAATGATCGATCTGTAGAATGCTGCCAAGGTTGGTCTTGGTGTGTCGGTCGAGGCTGCTCCCGAGGACCTGATGGAGATGCAAGAAAGGGCTGCGGCCGCAGGCGAAGTGCCCAGCACTCCCTCCATGCCCTTCTAAATGTTTGCATAACGTGCCACTCTAAAAAGAAATGTCTACACCTCGTACCTTCCATCATCAATCCATATACCACATCCACTTATGACATGCGGGGGGACGAGAACGAGGTAGACGGCAGTGGGGTGGAGCAGGGAGGCGGGAGACGAACAGTGTCTAGTTCGAAGAGTTATACGTTGTTACTCTACGGCAATGTCGGACGATGAATGATGCAGCCGCATGGTTGGGTGGTCAGGTTTTCTGTTTCTCTCGCTTTTCTCTATTCTTCTACTTTTCTCTTTCTCTGCTTCATTTCCCGGTCTTACTAAAAGCCACTTCTTGGTATTCTTTCGGCTTTCTCTCTTCGGTGTCTCTTCTCTCTTTCGTCTGTATATGGCTTGTAGATCGGGAGATAGAAGCCGTGGTTCACATTTGTTCTCGTTGTCCATTTCCTCCTGGTTATTTTTGGGGAAGAAGCTACCTCGTCGGATGCGGCGATTGTATGTATATAAGTGAGTAGAGATTAGGCCGGGACAGGCAATTGTACTTGTATATTTCGTATCGAGTCCACATCATCCTGCCTCATCCCGCCCCCTCAGTGACACGGCAACAAACAACCAGGATCACCTTCTGCTAGTTGACACGCTTACACCAATTGGGGTCACTACGTCTCGAGAACCCGAAACACCAAGCAAAGAAAGAGGCCACCTTGTACGGGGACCTGAGCTCTTCTTCTCCACCGACACACCCCCACCCTCATCGAACCACCGACAATGGCAGAACTCAACACCCTCGAGCAATGGTACTACGACGTCCCCATCGTCACGCGCGTGTGGACCACCGCCGCCGTTGTCACCTCGGTCCTGGTGCAGTGCCAAGTCGTCACGCCCTTCCAGCTATTCTTCAGCTTCGGGTCGGTCTGGGGGAAACGACAGGTACCTTACCCGCGCCCGCAATTCACTCCTCCTGCGGGACCACTAACATGACATGTGCAGTACTGGCGACTTCTCACGACGTTCCTATACTTCGGCCCGCTGTCGCTCGACTTCATGTTCCACCTCTTCTTCATGTCGCGCTACTCGCGCAACCTGGAGGAATCGTCGTTCCGCGGACAGACCGCCGAGTTCGCCTGGCTGCTGTTCTACAGCGCCACCTCGCTGATCCTGCTCTCGCCCTTCACCTCCATGCCCTTCCTGGGCTCCCCGCTGTCTTTCAGTCTCGTCTACATCTGGGCCCGCAGGAACCCCAGCGTCCGGCTTAGCTTTCTGGGCCTCTTCGTTTTCTCCGCCCCGTACCTGCCTTGGGTCCTCCTCGGGTTCAGTCTTCTGCTGAATAACAATCTGCCGAAAGACGATCTCTTGGGGATCGTGGTGGGACATGGTATGCCTCCGCCCCTCCGCGCCCCTCCCCGCCGTCCCATGGCTGCAGATATACTGATATTCCGCAGTGTACTACTTCTTCTCCGACATCTACCCTCGTATCCGCAACGGTGCGCGTCCTTTGGACCCGCCAATGTTCTGGCGGCGCCTATTTGCGGGCGGCCGGGCGGTAGCCATCCCGACGAGGCAACCTGCGGGGGGGGACCATGACCAACACGACGACCAAAACGAGCTGGAACAGGTACTGCGCAATGAGTGAAGTGAAGTAATGCGAACGGAAATGTGGCGCGGTTTTTCATACGATAGTACGATGGAGTTTGGGGGCGTTCTGTACTTCTAATTTTTCACTTTACTTTCCTACTTGATTGATTGATTGGTTGATTGATTGATTGCGTGCTGCGCGCTGGAATTTGCGGGCGGCCGGGCTGGTTTGGCTGTGTGTATGATATGATACCTCGGGCTGGAGGGGTGTAGACGTGTCAGGACAGATCTGAAATTGTGGCGGATAGATTTGCACGGTATTGCCATTGCCTTCATATTACATATCATCTGCTACCTAGGCATTTACACCAGTGGAGTGAGTGGGTGTGATCAATGTTCATATGTATTTTCTGCATCTGATGGATATATCATAGATGAATGTATGGATGAATGCCCCTGGAAGGTGTGGAGTATCTACCCCCAGGACCGCAAACAAACGATCTAATGAACGCACTCAGCCCTGCCAATTTCTGCCAGCGAGTGGATGTGAAAAGCAAAGGCCTATACTGTTGCCCAGGTATGTGTGGGATGTGTGGGATGTGCAAGCCCCATTCACGAGCAATCGGTGGCATCCGCACGTAGACCATCTGTGGGTCGGTCATCTGTAGTCCTTCTAAAGACCAGCCAAACCATGAGATTCCCTGCCCTGAAGCCTGAAGCCTGAAGACCACTAGCGAGTGCAGTATCGCCATCCGCCCACCACCGCGCAAAGAGTCGGAGACAACCTTAAGACCACTCACAGATCCGGTTGACCCCTCCTCCCGCGCGATTCGCTCCATTAGCACAGCATTTGCCGGCTCAATTCCAGCTAATCTATTCCCCCAATCCATCCCAATCAAAAGAACAGGAGGGCACTCACATGCATTTTGTTGTTGGTGGAGAAAATGAAACCAGATCTACGCCCAGTGTCGGCGGCCTGCTAGCTCTCTCTTTCTTTGGTTGATGATGGGTGGTGGAGGTGAAGGTGGTGGAAAAGGGTCGGAAGATGTCAGTCAACGTCGGTACGTATCGAAGATAGGGGAGTGAGGAGTGCGAGGCCACAGATGATGAAGTGAACCCCGAATACTTATCCCGCCTGTCCAAAAAAAGATAACAGAAAACGAAAAAAAAACACCAGATAAAGAAAAGAAAAAAAAAGATGAACAAAGAAAACAAACGCAACACAATTAACTCCCCCATATCCCGCTCCCGCTTAATCATGAGAAAGCATGTAAAAAAATGAGAAGGAATCCGGTCAATATACAAACCCATTATCTCCCCCGCTCCATCCGCACAACCTACTAGGCAGGCATCTGGGCTTCTAGTTCAAAGAACAGCTTCTCCATCCACTTGTCGTTGCCGGCAAGGGATTTATCCAAACCGCGGTCCCCGCGGACCAACAAGTCGGCGCTGTCGGCTTCCGGGAGGTTCGCCCTCCAACGCTCCTCTGCCTCCTCTTTATCCTCGTCTCCACCCGGCGTTGTTTCCGACCCGCTTTCCGACCCGCTGTCGCACGCACCGACACGCTCCTCGTCACCAGCGTTCAACAACCGCTCGATCTCACGATCGGCGTCGGCCCGATCGCCACTACTTGCAGGGAGGTCCATACCGCCCTCTGCACTGAAAGTGCCAAGGTTGGTGGCCCCGAGCAGGGCGTCGTCCATCCACTTCGTGAGATCGTCTGCGCCGCTTCCAGTCTCCGCACCAACCGACTCCCCGGATTCTGGGAAAATTCCCAGCTCGGCCAGATCATCGTCGTCGAGGAGAGACAGTCCCAGGTCGTAATCGAACTTGGGCTGCTCGATGGGCTGCTCGTGTGCGGTCACGGGGGACTGGGGCGTGGTTGGCCCCTCCGCAGGCGGAGTGGTAGGACCAAATAGGCCCTCCGCTGGAGACACCGGGGAGGGGGTACCGAAGTCAACAGGGTCCAGATTGAAATCCAGGTCCAGGCAGGACGAGTCCCCTGCGGTAGAACTTGGTGTTGGAAGCGACTGAGGCGGCGACTTGGAATACAAGTCATCATCGCTGGCTGCAATCGGCTTTGGACTCGGTGGTGGGGTATCCTCGATGACGATGGGTCCGTGGACCGAAACAATGACTGGTGGAGGTTGCACCTGTTGTTGCATTGGCGGATGTGGTAACTGTTGTTGCTGCTGCACCCAAGGTGGTTGCTGCTGCAAAAGCACCGGCGGCTGGCCCCCTATCGTCGGGTAGCCTTCAAGTCCGGGCAGTTGTTTCAACATCTGTAGACGCACGAACACTCTCTGGTCCTCTTGGAGACGTCTCCTCTCCTTCACAGTCTCCTGGCGTTTGGCAGTGAGCCCATTCGTGCGGTACTTTCCCGGTTGTGTATCGGGGTACACGCAACTTCGTTCGGTCTTTGCGCAATAGTCGCATGTGCTACCCGTCGAACACTTTTTCTTATTCTTGTGGCAATTCACTATGAGAGTTAATAAAAAGACCATGAATTAAACACGGGGGAAAGAACTTACCACAAGCGATGATTCTCTTACGCTTTTGCCCGGTAGGTGCAGCCAAGGATCCAGGGAGTGCAGATGGCGGGGTATTGTGGGGGTGCGGACTTGGTGATTGGGAAAGCGAGCCATGGTTTACGCCAGCCATGGTCGGGCCAGTTGTTCCTCTATTTTCCATCGGGCCGAGAATATTCGTCTGTCCGACGGAGGCGTATCCGTGAGGAGGGGAAGGATACACACTCGGCATAGCAAGACCATTGGTGGGGGCGCAGGGGGCAGGGTCGGGAAGGTATAGTCCGCTACCATTAGGTCGCACTACCGGACGCCCTTGTGAGCGAGTAGGAATGTCGACAGGGCTCGTGTTAAGTATGACATTCGGCACAAGTGACTGAGCTGATCGGACGGGAGGTGTCGAACACGGAGTCGGGAGCGTGAGTCTAGATCCAGAACGGTCGGAACTAGGTGCAGGATGAGGCTGAGATGGACTGCCGGTAGTAGGTCTCACGGAAGCAATTGGTGCCGCGGAAGCAATTGGTGCCGCGGAGGGCAAGTAGAGACCTCCGGTACTGAGTTGAACTGCAGGTCGATTCTGTCGAACGGGAACTTTGGCGGTCTGTGCCTGAGCGCGCGTCTGTTGAGAAGTAGGAAGGTAAAGTCGACTGCTGCTCGGAACCGCAGAGCGAGGCTGTAATGTGGGAGATTTGTGTGTCGGCTGGACCAACGCCGGAGCTGGCGAGGTCGTAGGAGGCCGGCTATTTGTGATAGACCGTGGCGACGGTAGTATTGGCGACTGGTTCGGAGAAGTAGTCTGGGGAATTGGCGATGGGATTGGTGCCCTCCATGCTGGGGGCTTCGACATGATTGTTCTCGTGATGTGGTTCTCTCAGGTTGGGGAGTGTAGCTTAACCGAAAGAAGGGAGAAGGGAAGCAAGAGCCGGACTCAGGGTAGTGAGCTGTGGTTCGGATCTGTGTTAACGGTGAGGTTGTCGTTCTGTCGTTCTTGAAGGTTGTCTTTCTGTCGTTCTCGGAGGTTGAGAATTTAGTGGTGGAAGCGAAAAAGTCTCTTGGCAACACTAGTGTCACACCTAGTCTGATAGCGCATGGCGTATGTCCAACCCCACCATCCGTCGATGCCTGTGATACCAGGTATGAAGCAAGTGTCTAACAACCCGAGGCTTTGATATGAGTTTAGATAGGTTTTTAAGCAATTCGAATGATAGGTAGCGGTTCGAAGTAGAGACGACTGTGATGGTAGTTTGGCGGTGCCATTCATGACTAAACTACCTAACCAAAAAAGAGGACAAACTGGGTACCTGCCACTCGAGGAGGTGAGGATTAAGGGGTGCCGAGAGTACATGGCCATTTCGAGTCAACTCCCGACATGGTGACGATGATAAGTTCCGAGTATGCATATTACAGGAAGTACGATAAGAGGAGGGGAAATCCTCGGGTCTGGTTGACTTCGGTCTAGAGTAGATCGTTGGAGCTATCATCTGCGAACTGCAGGGCACTCCACCGTCTCCGCTGTCAATCATAACTCCACTGGGCCATCTCATCCTGCTGGTAAACAACAAGCGAATTCCGCACAGCTGTCCAAGTCTATATACCTCAGATCGCTCCTACATTGTTCTTCATCCGGCCACTCACGCCATTGGTGATGGTACCGGTATTCGCTCACCGCGTTTGCCGTGCTCCATCATCCGTCGACGCACATTCCACCACACCGTATTCAGAGTACAGCAAGCTCCGGTCCCGGTTTCGGTCACGGAATATCAACCGCAAGTACTCTACGCGCTCGCGTTCAAATTGCCACATGTTGAGGAATGTGTATGTGAATCACAATATATCACTCGCTGGTATGCTGTGCGCTTGCCTTGAGGTCGCTGCACGCGTGAATAATGACATCACGGTTCGAGTTCGGTCGGGCGCAGGCGGGGATCCAGGCTACATATCTACTTATCTACAGCCAATCTGCATTCAGGCTGCGCTGAGGAATGCCACAGCTCAAGATACCAACTGACTGCCATGGATGGCTGGAAGGGCTTGTATCATTATTTTGGTTCCGCAGCATGCATGACGTATCATAGTAGATGCCCGCAAGCCGCGCACGAACGCCGCTTTCCCGCCCGCCGTCTGTTGCCGGTTCGTAAGGCGGCGACGAATAACGGCGTCCAGCTAGCCATTCCAGCAGTCTCATCACAGTGACACGCTTCGAACCGCCCGCCTGCCGGGCCTCCTTCAACCGCAACTGCTGCACTCCGCCTGCGTACTCTACATACTCATCCGATCCTCTTGCTTGGCGTGGTAGACGTTGAAAGCGCGAGCGTTGTGTAAAGGGTGTCTTGCCCTCGAGAACCCAAGTAGGTAGGGGCCCATTCCTCCGTGGAGACCTGAGGTCGCACACGCAGACCATTATTGCGTCACCCTGCGCTTGCCGGTTCGACATTAGCCAGAACCCGACAATCGCCGCCTGAGAATGTCACTCTAGATCGCACTTCGAACGTAACTGTCAGAGTACCAGGAGCTGCCAATAAGTGGTGCCTCACCACCATTACGAATTATAAGCACTAGTTTATATTACAACGGCACTGAGCCAGATACGATGAAATGAGTGAGTGGCTGTGATTAAGTTGTATGGGGGAAAACGCTGAACTTTATGGGGGAAAAACTGGTGAGGCAGCACTTACCCTTACACCACAGTACACCCTTGTCGTATGTAGAGCTGACCTAAACTCCAGTCTCCGGGAGTGGAGCAAGATTCCAGGGGGGCTTTTTTGATAGACCCTCAAAATTCCAGGGGCTTTGAGACACGGTCTAAATGCCACGAGCCCTTAGACTGACCGTCAGTCATTCGTATCTACGATATGTCCAACCATCTACCACGGTATATCTATACCTGAAGTATCCTTCCCGGAATCTCGCCCTCGCGACGATATCCCATAATATACGAGACACAACTGCAATATCTAGCGGATAGAATGTTGTTTCTCTAGGAGTCGCTTTTTCACAATTGCGGTGTATATCTGGAACTTTGCAGCATTCCGTACCGGATACTAGATGACTCCCATCCCGCACATCGTTTTCACAAGAAGAATTCTAAGTCAAGAATAACAACTACGGGAACGGTGCGAAATTCGAAGCAACCCACTGGGCATTGTTTGGGCAAATTCCAGGATGCTCATGGCCGTCCACCGGGTTCAGGCAGAGCCATAGCTGCCGTTGGCGGTGTTCTGCTGGGCCCTGAGCTTGAGTTCAAGCGGGGTATCTAGGGACTTAACGAGGCCAACCGAATCTACACCAAACTCTCGTTCGAACATGTTGACCCTGCAAACGTCTCACCTGCGACAGACCTGCGACCGCCGGGCAACGGCAATGGCAATATGCCAAATATATGCCCCCGCGACGTCGGCGGCGACTATCTGCACCCGGCCCTTCGCCCCGGTCACACCGACGGTTAATCTTCACTTCCAGCGGTGTTCCTTTGTAGGATTACTAATATGGTCGAGTTTGGAATCCATTGACCCGCCTGAAGGATGTGGGCATTTGTCGATTATGGGTCAAAGGAGTCGTTGCGCTGTGGGGTGTCAACGAGAGTTTCTTGGGTGAGGTGCTCGCTGGGTGAGTGCTGAAGCTTTTTTATGCATCTCTATTTATGTACCAGGAGATGGTGGAGATCGCCGTGAATCCACGCCTCATACTGTCCCGGTACCGAATCTTCTCGTTCTCTGCTTTGTTAAAGTTTTCCTGTTGTTTTTTGTATCTGCGGTACGGTAGGGCGGGGGCGTTTAAAGATCAGTATCATATGTAGGTCTACCAGAGTATCCTGTATCGTGTTTTACTGGTGTGGATGCAGTCTTGACTCACGATACTCGCTCAATCCGATGCGACACAATGATGAGAAGAAACCATAATTACAGTTGAGGCGGATGTAGCTCCGCTGCCGTCCCAGTGGATATATATATACACACCGTTGAACTCAGTCTGACAGTTGTGTTTAATGGGTATGAAGTAAGTTTCGGGACTCAATGAAGGACATGCCCGGATAGCTTCCGGATGTGATGATGTTCCGACTTTATGTAGATTCCCCACGTGAGTACCAATATTAGGTACATACGATACAGAGCACCTAGTAGACAAGCTGTAGATACGAGGAATGGCCCATCTTAAAGCCCCTATATCCAAGTACACAACTACGAGTACATCAAGTTGGTTACTTGCGAAGTACTACAGATATCTACCTGCAAAAGTGCCCTCTCTACGCAGAGACGCCCTATGCCTAAGTACATACGAGTATCTACATCAAGTGGATACTTGCGTAGTATACTTGCCAAAGTGCCCTCTCCACGCAGAGACGCCCTAGACCAGTGGATATTCTTCTCGACTTCGCACCCCTCGTTCACATCGACATCCTCCGCTCTCTGATTGGCTTTCTATGTGCTAAATACAGTATACTAGTAGTGCTATGGACGCTCACCTGCACAGCTCCCCTTCGCAGGGCAAGAACACTACATACAAATGCTACGTGCCACCTTCTCACGCATTCCTTCCTTCACTTCTCCCACTCTTCTCTCACGCTTCCTCAACTGGGAACGACTGCCATCCATTCGCACTCACACCACCCGCACATCCACCCCTAACCCACGTCGCTCCCAAGCCAGCACCACCACAGCGCTACGCAACGCAACGCAGCGCACCAGTGCTCACTCTACCCTACCACACACACCACCCAAAGCATCCTCGCCCCCCAATTCCCTCCCCTCCCCAGACCGCAACAACAACCATCCCTTCCCTCCCTCTTCTCTTTCTCACCCTCCACCCACAACTCCTTCGCTACCATAACCAACCTACTCCCCACCCACCCACCACCACCCCTCATGCTTCCTCCTCCACGACTATGAGATTTACCCCACCGCCTTCTACTTCTCGTTCTCCTTTACTGCTACTACTGTAACTGCGATCGCATCCGATTCACCGCTTCGAATCTTCCTCTTCGCCTGCCGCTTCTGCTCGTGTATTCTAAACTTCTCGCGATTGTTTTGTCGCTTGTTTCGCCATCGCTGCTCGGTCGGCTACTCATCCTGTTCGAAATCCACAACAAAACCTGCACCGCAATAACAACCACAACAACAACCCGCCTCCTCGCCGCTTCGAAGTCGTCATTACACAACAACAATAACAACAACAACAACAACAACAACACGACCCGACGACTCGACATTCCGACCGAACTCAATCTACTTCTTCTTACCGACCGCACCATACCCTTTCATCAGCATCTAAGCGCAATCTCGAGCTTGATTTGGGTTTCTTCCGTCTTCTACCATTTTCCTTTTACCGTGCAATCTCCCCGTTAAAAGATCGACACGGTCGCAACATCACAACGATGACCGCTCCATCCCAGACTACCGTTACTGTTCTGCCCCACCAAAGACCCGGCGGCTTCCACAATAACAACAACAACCACCGCCATACCAAGAGCAGTTCCTCGGTCGCCCAATCTCAGAACATCGTTACCCCAAGACAGAAGAGCCAACCTAATATCCACACGGCTCAACAGATCCAGTCTCCACCACGCTCGTCGGAGATCAGAAACTCGAACAACAACACCCTAAAGACTCCTAGGGGCGACGGAGGATCAACCAAGAAGAAGAGGAGACAGAGGAAGCCGAAGGACATTGTCAACAAGAGCTCCCCTGAGCAGTCGAATGCGCGCATGTCGACCCAGTCGCATCGTTCCCCCACCATGAACACTGTGCAGACGACTCCCACCAAAGCTCCCTTGTCGACCCCTCCTAAGGCTTACGCCGGACCGACTTTCCATCACTCTCCCGCGCCTTCCACCTTACCGTTGCCGAAGTTTTTCTTCTCAAAGTCCGTTCCCTCTGCCAGGACCCAGGGTCTTCAGGCCATGATGGAGGAGGATGACAACAGCAGCACTACGACTGGCTCGCAGCCTTCATCGCCCCCGGTCGAAGGACCTCTTGAGCAGCTTTTCAGAGCCGATCGTGAGGAGAAGGCTCGCAAGAACCGTTCCTTCAGTGACAACTCCGACAGTGATTCGACCCCCGAAATCTTCGGACGTGACATCTTCTCCATGGATCCGGAGTCACCTGTCAGGACTGTCTTCAACACCCCCCGCAGTAGCGTTGTGCGCCCCACTGCCGGCGAGCGTGCCGTCACCGAGCCGATGTTCACCATGGACTCGTTGAACGCTAACCTTCCGGCTTCTCCCGCTTCTACTGGGCGAAACCTCGACGAGGCTGAGAGGATTGCCAAGACTGCTGCCTTGCGCCAACTTCTTTTCCAGCAGCCTGGCATCTCTCCTGTCGCCTCGCCTGTGCAGCATCGTGCTGTACCGGATACTCATTCGACTCCTGTGTCCGCTGCCCGCAACAACGGAAATTTCTACGTGAGCCCCTTCGGTTCTCCGGTTGCGCAGCGCCAGCAATCCCGCCAATTCGAGTCGATGAAGATGCCCCCTGCCCAGCAGAAGATGAATCAGTACCGCACGGCCCCTGCCTACTCGCAGCCCCTGCCTCAGTACAATGACATCCAGACGCCGTATTACAACACTACCACCAACAGCCAGCAGTTCTCGAACGTATTCGACTCGCGCTACGACAGCATGCCCTGCAAGGTTGAGTCGCGCGATTACCTCGACATTGAGAATCACCTGCGCCAGGTTCTCAAGCTCGCTCCTCGCAACCCCGTTGGCGGAGTCATGATCTAAGATCAATTTCTTTTTTCTTTGCATTCCGAAGAGGCTCGGCTTGATTCTGGTACATATCTAGGGAGATTTACATTTGGTGTATTACGGGAATACCACGGTTTTACGTTTCGCATCTCGAATTATACCACTTTCATTTTTCCTTTGTTTTCTCATTTTGGTGGGGATACTTCTGCTGTGTTCGCGGTCTTTGTTTCCTTTTCATTTTTCCTTTCATCTGCGTCTTTCAAGACTCTACCTCTTGGCCTCCGGCGACTGGGTTTTCATCGGGAATATGTGTAATGTTTTGGGCATGTTTCTGTACTTGGATCTCCTAGGTGGGTCGGATTTCAGTGGGAGTTTTGTCCTTTCATGGCGTTCATCCTGTTTTACTTTCATCTGTTCTTTTTTCTTCTTCTTTTTTTCCTTGTGCTCTATGTGTGTGACCGAGGTGAGAGAGAGATCACAGGTACTTATTTTGCTCGATACCTGGGTTGAGGAGGATGGGACGGGGGGTGTTGTGTCTTGATTTTGTATCCGGTGTTTGGGTTCGTGTCTGTCTTCGTCTTTGTTTGGGTGCGGTCATCTCCCTTACTATATCCTCGGGATTTTTGTTGATGCAACTTTCTGTCTCTTTTTCACCTCACCTTTTTAGTGTTCATTTCTCTACCTCTTTTTCTCTCTTCTGTGGTGGAGTTCGTGTATGTGTGGGATGGGTCATTTACTTCTTCTTTCCGTCCTTTCCCTTTTCCCTTTCCCTTTCTCTACTCTACTATTGACTGATATTGGGGCGTTTTTTTCTTCTTTTCTTTTCTTTTCATTTTAACACGGATGTACAGATTTTCTGAACAATGGGAGCGGGCGGACGGCGGACGGCGGAGTTTGGGTTGGGCTGTATTCGCTCCCTTTGCGTGGGGCGGCGTGGAGGGGTACTGATCTTTCCTTTCGACACTTACTATGTTTTCTTTTGTTGGAGGCGTGAACTCTTTTATAGGGGAGTTTGGGATCATGGCGGGAAGGGGGGATCACAGAGGGAGGGGATGGGGGGATGTGGGGATGGGGATGTTTAGACATTTTCCAGCTTTTACAGTCTCATGTTGGGTACAGGTGGCGGGGTTGGTGGTGGACAGGACAGATCTGGTGGGATTGGCGGGAGAATGGGCGGGGAGGCGGGGAAGTGGAGGGGAGGGGACGGGAAGGGGAAGGGGAGTGGGTGGTGGAGGGAGGACGACAGAGCCTGGCGAAGAAGGCTGGAGACGAGAGGATGGGCGGATGGGCGGATAAAACTAGAAACTGAGATGGTGATGGGAGATGAAATGGAAATAGAGCTCGAAACTCGATTTCGAGCTGCTTTCTTGAAGTCCAAGTCCACGTTCCTACGTTCGAAATCTTCAAATCTCAGGTTCTTGAATTCCACACGGTTTCCAGCCAGGGTCCAGCTTGGATCCAGCTTGTCCTCCAAATCACGTATCTTACGATGGTTCCATTCCATCCCCGACTCCCGAGTGACGCGGATTGAGGGAGTATTGCGAGTATTGCGCTGGCAACTGGAAACTGGAACTGGCAAATTGGCAAACTGGCAACTGGAAACTGGCACCTGGCACCTGGCACCTGGCACCTGGCGAAACGTCAGTGTGACGAGGCAGATAATCGCTCGCCACTGATACCGGTTGATGGATGGATTGATATCATATCGGCCGGAGTTATCGAGGGGCTACTCTACATAGGTAGGCAAGGTGGCGAGGGGGATCCGTCGACGATCTATCTACTATACTCTTCCTATGATACTCTAGAGTGCCCCAGTTTCAACGTACCTATGCGGCAAGAATTGCAGGGTTTTGTCGAGGGTTGGATGGCTTTTGGGTGCGTTCAGAAGTGCGTTCAGAAGTGGAAGATCCTCTGTACATAGTGTCGTCTGGCATGTTGGTAGGCTTCTGGGACAAGAGAACGCACTTGGTTAAAAACACAGCGGGGTATCCAAGCGAGCACGGGGGGGGGGGAGGTGGGAGGGGGGAGGGTAACATGGCGACTCGCGAGACCACCGGTAACTACCTAGAGTACTGCAGACTTCCGTCGAGCTGGCGGCGTCGAGCTGGCGGGGTTGTGTTGTGTTGTGTTGGGTTGGATTGGGGACGTGGCCGGCCGGCGAATCGGCTGGCGGACGAGTAAGAGCCCACCTACATACCTCCTAGTTAGAGGCCGCAACGCTCACTGCGCTGGAGAGACGGATGGACAATTGGACAATTGGATGGCCGAGGATTTTGCGGGTGGCCGCGGGTAACTAAGTAACTACTACTCTACCTACTGTAGAAGGCATTGCCGTGGGGATATGCGGGGTTGAGGCACTCGGGTTGCCAGGCACTGAGGCACTGGGGCTGTGGTGTTGGCTGCCGAATTCCCGTGCGGTTGTGGCGATGCTCGAGTAGAAGCTCGAAGGTACCTATTCTGGCGCTGGATTTGGCATCGCGGATGGGAGGGGAAGGGAAGGGCATACCTACCATACGCCAAAGAAGCTTGAGCTATCTGAGCGACTCCCCCGACGACTCGAGGCTGGAGGTTCGGGGAAACAGGAGATGGGGTGCAAGGAGTACTCTACAAGTCACACGTACTGTACTACCTATACATAGACCAGGTAGCCTAGCGATAGATACTCCAGTCTCCAGGTATCGACGTATCGTTTAGAGTAGATCTACTCTATGGACGCTCGGGGTGTTGATGCTGGAAAAGGCCGCGTCACGCGGTCTCCGTAGATGTTTTACTTTTCTGCGTACGTACGTGCGTGCGTGAGGAGGTTTGTGTTCATCGTGGCCATTTGAGTTGGGAATTCAAGCTCATGAATTGGTGCTTGAAAAGTCAAAGTCGAGTCGATCGAGAAGCCAACGGTAGTTATGCTTAAACATGGATTGAGTTGAGCAATTGAGAATACTAGTAGGGCTGCAACTCTAGGTGGATGAAGCCAAATCGTCCCCGTCAATCTTAAGTGACACTGTGACACCCAGCGTCCCTCTTCCACACGAAGAGCCTATTCCACCAGCGCGCACTCATAAATAGGGTGCTCAGATACCGTATGTAGGGCCATGGGAATCGGATAGACCGGCGGAGCGCATCGAGCCAGTGTTGGGAGGGACATGCCGAAATGAATGTCTCTGGATATGTTTCGCCGAAAGAATGTCCGATTGAGGTTAACCAAGACCAGAGCTGGCACTCAACATCCTAAATGCCACACAGCCTTTGAATAGATATAAACCGTAACCCGCCCGTATCCTCACGACGGCAGCGGCAGTCATTTACCTACCTCTTCAATAATACGGCACTCAAGGTACGGTGTGGCTCATGTTGCTGGGGGACTTGAGCGTGTCCGCGTCCATTCTTGAATTGGTGATTATCTACCGTATCCAGCTGACTCTACATATTCGCACAGTTACAATCCGGCAAGGAGGCGCCAGGGACGACTTAATACTACCGCCCTCTGCCGCAGCCCAAAAAGGCCGCGGATTCCTCCGTAGGGTCGTCTATGCTACTAACCACCGTTGAGGCCGTTCTCGCCGACTGGGTGGAGGGGGGATATCCGATACACTGTCTCCGGCGAAGACCACGAAGAGCTGGGCGGCCAATCTAAGCATAACTCAATTCCGTATCCGAACTGCGTGCTGCTTTGCTTACCTACTGTGTTCCAGCTCCTGGAAAAAATTGCTGCCAGTATCATGGGCCATGGCAGGCTGCAGCCTGGTAGGATCCGGAATCTGTCCACGGTCCACGGTTCACCCAACATCGACCTGCCTAACATTAGTATTCATGAACCGATCTGAAGAGTTGGTGGGATTTGCAACAGGCAAGATAAGGTGTCGGAGGATAGGTAAGGGACGGATGAGAGACGGATCAGGAAGAGGGCAGTGGGGGGAGAACGGTGATGGACGGATAAACTAGAAATCTTGGGGTGGGATGGAATCGAAATACCGGTAATCCGCAATTTCGGGTTGCCTTCTCGAAACTGAAGGCCATGGCCACGAGATTCTTCATGGTACCGTTCCTGGAATCTACAGCCTCTCCATACCGTACCTATTCAAGCTCGCAGGTTCTCCAAGTTATTCGTATATCAAAAACTCAGGCACCGAGATCTCAAGTCCACGTCCCTCTGCTCTGGCCCAGTTCCTGGCCCAGTTCCTGTCAGGTTCCCGGTTCATTATCGTTCAAGACTCAAGAGTGCTCGGCAGTACCAGTAGAGTAACGAGTTGGCGCCGGGAAACATCGGCGAGACGAGGCGAGTTACAACTCACATACAAGCGTTTATCCTGCTGCCGATAAAGTACCGATTGATTAAAGCCGGTGGGCGGTAAGTAGTGGGGGGTACGGTGGCGGGGGTCACTGGCTGGCGATCTCCTAGGAGTCGCGGGGCGGGTATGTATTCAAGCTTCCAAGCTTCCAAGCTTCCAAGCGAGCCGGTGGGAGCTCGGCGGGAGGGGTATTCTAGCGAGCTGGCCCAGGCGAATTTGCGACGAATTTGAAATTTGGAATCTGGCCCGATTTTCTGGCCGGGTGGGGGACTGACTGACTGCAGAGCTGGTTAGGCAATTGGACGGCGACGATTTGCGGGTGGCCATGGCCATGGCCGTGGCCGTGGATTTGCGACGTCGGGGTACATACGGTAGGTATGGGGCTGTGGTAGCCTGGCAGGCTGTGAATCTAGCATAGCTGCAGGAATCCGCAGAGCCCAGAATCCAGAATCCAGCTGTGGCGATGCTCTGGATTCTGGAAGCCCGCCCAGCTTAACTGGAACCCATGACCTGGAGGCCGCAGGTGAAGTGGCGAAAAGCCGGACAATGAGGCTAGAAGCCCAGATCTCGGACGAAAGAAGCCAAGATTGGAGATGGCTCTGCGGTGTCGACATCGTGGCCGCACGATTACGTCGGACGAAGACATCTACAGATCCTGACTATGTATGTAGGGCTGCGTCACTGTTTGTGCTTTTGCGCTGTGGAGTGGGGGAGTGGGGTGCAGTGGAGTGGCTTCCGGTTGTGCATAGGGAAGACCTTGATCTGGGTCCCGTGTGCGATTGCTGGTGGATTCCCCTACGTGTGCTCTACTACATATTCTCGTCGTATGACGGCCATTCGGCCATCACGGCGGAGATAATAGCTCTGTCGAGGCTTCATTCGTCCTTACGAGGCTAGGTAGCTCTGTAGTTTGAGACTTTGAGATTGAGGAAACCTCGAGACCGAGGATAAACCTGAAGCTATTCGTGAGGGTTAATGACGCTGAATCATCAAGTCTCTGAAGCCCAATCGCCCCGCCAGATCTCCATTCCTCGTCCCCTTCCTTATCATTTTCCGGCCGTCGTCACCGACTCCGCGAGCTGGCGCCTCAGCCTCGCCTCGCCTTTCAGCCTCAGCACCCCGCGAGGCCCACCCTTGTTTGCCCATATTCCTTGGCGGCAACGCCTCGCGCCCGTTGCCAGCGGCCAACACCAGCGGCAACGTGCCATCCCGCCGCGTAAACAATCCTTACACCGTTCACGCAACGCAACCGACACACCACCAGCACCACCACGACCACCACGCACTCACGCACTCACGCACCCACTCACATACGAACAAAGGGCCCTCCGCCCTCCCCTCACCTCCTTCTTCCCTCACCCACACCCTCACCCTCCCTCACAACGATGTCCACCCGAACCGGCCGCAAAACGATCGTGACGCCAGCGAAATACCGGGGGGGCGCGGCAGCGACGCCGACGTCGACGGGCGTGCGGGCGGGCGACCCTGCACCCGTCGCGCGGAAGTACCGGCGCAAGCCGGGCACCGTCGCGCTGCGCGAGATCAGGCATTTTCAGAAATCCACCGATCTGTTGCTCAGGAAACTGCCGTTTGCTAGGCTTGTGAGTGAACCCGTGTGTATAGGGAGAGGGGGATGGGGATGGGGAGGGGAGGGATGAGGCTAATGTGAAGGGTGCAGGTCAAGGAGGTCGCGATGGAGTATACCAACGGTGCCCATCTGTTTGGAGTTCCGGGCGGCGGCGCGGCACACAGGTGGCAGAGCACGGCGCTGCTGGCGCTGCAGGAGGCGGCGGAGGCGTATCTGGTCGCCTTGTTTACAGACGCGAATCTGCTAGCGATACATGCGAAGCGGGTTACGGTTATGCAGAAGGATATCCAACTGGCGAGGAGGATCCGGGGTGCTTGGGGCGGGCTGGGGTAGATGCCGAGGAGGATGAGGGGTGCGCGAGGCGGGGCGGGGCGGGGCGAGTTGAGTTAGATGGCGAGGGAGGGAATGAGGGTTGGAATGTTTTTAGCTTTAGGTCTTCGGCGTTTTGTACCGGTTGTGGTGGTGATATCTTGTGTACGGGGCCTCGGAAGGTCA
This sequence comes from Tricharina praecox, assembly GCF_024521635.1. Classification (NCBI taxonomy): domain Eukaryota; kingdom Fungi; phylum Ascomycota; class Pezizomycetes; order Pezizales; family Pyronemataceae; genus Tricharina; species Tricharina praecox. The sequence continues at coordinate 1,257,112 of NW_026250409.1, forward strand.
CAGACGCTTTTTTTTTCGTGCTGATTCGTGTCGTTTTTTTTCTTTTCCTTCTGCTTTGGCTTTCGGGTGTTTAGTAGGATGTGTAGTTGCTTTTGTACCGTCTTCACGTCGCGTGGAGCAGCAAGTATGGGGTCAGGTGAAGCTCTTCTCCATTTCTCCATCCCATCAACAGTAATTCACACACCATCCGCCTATTCATCAAACCAAGATCGAAACATTTCAACTAGAAAATAACTGTAACAACAGAGTAGATACCAATACGTCGAACAAGAAAAATACGCAGCCGTCAGCAAAGAAACAACGCGACAAACCAAGCAGGCAAGACAAATCAACCCTCAACACCATCCCAAACAAATCAACGCAAAGCCCAAGCACCTATGGTATTATACAATACCCCCACATTACCCCTCCACCCACTATTACTGCTGCTGCATCACCTGCATGGCATACATCGTAGCATCATCGATCTCCTCACTCAGCTGATCCACCTCCTGATACGGCGGCGGCGGGGGCAGATTCCTGGTAAGATTCTTGATGACCTGCAGACTAGCCTCCTCATTCATCTGCTGTTGGCGTATCGCCTCGAGGTCATTCCCCTTTCTTGCCAGACAGTCGGCATACATCTGGCCGCCCATGAGGGTCCACAGCGTGTCGCGTCCCTTCTTCGCATTCTGCCAGGCGGCTTTGGCCGATTTCTCCGCCTGCTCCGAGACGACACCGGAGAAGAACCGGTGGCACATGAAGTTGAGCACGATGAAGGTAAGCTGCACGTTTCCTGCTGCCGCGGCGTGGCGCAGAGCGAGTGAGAGGTAGTTCTTTGTCTTGACCAATTCCCCGCGGGCAGTGGCTTTGACGGCGATGTAGGCGGCTTTCAAGAGCTCGTTTTTGTGCTGGGGGCAGTAGCGCTCGATGCTTGTCAGGAGTGCGTCGGCTTCTGACGGGTTCTGAGGGCGCAGGATTAGGATTTGGTTTAGTTTGCTGATTATCGAGAGTTCCGAGTCCACTGGCGTGTTGGAGACCACCTCCGTGTACGCTTGTACAGCTTGGTAGAGATCGTTCGTGCCGTGATTGATTATCGCACGGAGGTAGGTTATGTGCAGGGCCAGTGGGGAGTTCGGTAGAAGAGCAAGTGGCACGGCGACTTCTTCCAGTTGTTTGAAGATCTTGGTGAGGTTAGCGAGTGATGATGCCATGACAGGTAAAAGGGAACTAACCTTCAATGCCGAGTCCCAGTCGGTTCTCATGCAGAGTAGGAACGCATAGTAAAGGTACATGTACGACTTGAGTGATCTTTTCCAAGCAAGCTTGCTCTTGGAAGCCTCCACGGACATTTGGGTGAATCCGGCAGTTATCCCTATTTGCACCATTAGCATCCGTCAAGTCACGACACACATTGCTCAAGAGACTCACTATCAACTGTCTTCAAACCCTCAGTCAAGAACCTCTCTGCCTTTCCATTCTCCTCGACATTTTTCTGGAATTTGACGTGGCCGCTGAGAAAGTATCCCACAGTAAACACATCATCTTTATTTAGCCACCTCAACTTCAGTCCCTCGGGTGGTCTGCCAGGTCGGCCAGGATGCACGTCGACCGAGAACTCTCCATCCTCCTTCCAGTTCAGCCAGCGCCCCGGTTGGTCCAACGATGTATGAAGCTTTCTAAGCTTCGGATCGCACTCCTGGGCCCGGCTAAGCATGAGGGAGCAGCAGATATCCAACAACTGCGTCAAAACTTCCAGCTGGGGTGGTATATCGAGGCCGCCGTTCTGCTGCGTAAACACGCGTGCCAGCGCTCGCTGCGCATTCTCGACACCGTCTGCACCGCCCCGCAGGGAGATCATCGCTTCCATCAAGCTCGCCAGCGCGATCACCTGTACGTCCATTCGGTCTTTCGACATGCTATAGATGCTGCGCAGCGCATTGGTGGCGGCCTGGTCATCGTGCGTGGGACCCGCCTCGGCCAGGAGATGGAATCGAAGAAAGCGGAAGGAATATGTCCACAGCGGGATGTCTAATCTGCAACGCGAGTGAGCGCGGGTTCACAATGCATCCGACCCGCGGAAACTTACGTCTCGACGTCCTGGATGAACGAGTTCAGCATCAGGAGTGCGGCCTTGTGATTTGTCTTGAACGTGATCTTGACAAGCAGGTACTGCATGCTGCACTTGAGCTCCATGAGGTTGTTCTATCGCAACGCGCATTAGACGACTGTAGCCAGACAGACAGAGGAGCGGATAGTTCGGTGTGCGGGGTACCCTTGTGGCGAGTTGCAACTACACCGAAGTCAGCATGCGCAGGCAGGACCGCGACGTATGGCGAGTATGTACATACACCCTTATTCAGCGCCTCCTCCGCCTCGTCGAGGTTCTCGGTCTCCTCGTACAGTATACTTGCGTACCGCAGCCTGACAATAGACTCGACGCGTGGCTGCAGCCGATACTATTCCCGCAACATCAGCATCCCGCCTACCCTCCCTCCACCACCACGAATGACCAACCTGCAACGCCGTCTCCAAACATGCCAGTCCCGTCGCCACGAGCTTATAGTACGCCTCGGCATCGCTCGCCGTTCCAAGCGAAGTCTTGTACCCGCTCGCATGGGCAGCGGTGATGTACGTATCGGTGAGCGCTAGCAGAACCGTGGGCAAGTCCGGGCCCATCTGCTGTGCTGGGGGCTGGCCGTGGCCGTGGCCGTAGTGGTGCGCATGGTGGATATTCCGTGTCGGTGTGTACTGCGCATGTTGCTGGGGATGTTGCGGCGGTGGGCCCCATCCGTAGTATCCGCCGCCGCCGCCGCCGCCGCCGGGGTTCTGTGAGGCCATCGTGACGCCGGAGTCAAGGTCGGGGTCGGGGTCGAAGGTGCGTTCTGAGTGATGCGACGTGGAGTCGCGGTGGTGGTGGTCGTGGTGGTCGTGGTGGTCGTGGGCCGTGGTCGTGGTGGTGGTGCTCATTGAGGTTACGCTGCCGAATGGGGCACGCGTGTGCCAAGCCCTTCACGTCGTACACGTGAAGAGCGACGAGGCATTAAAGGTGATTCGGCATGATCGACCAGTGGAAGGGTTGAAACGTAATCGCGGCCGGCCTTGGGAGGTGAGACATTAACCTTAATCAAGGCGGGCCGTAACTATGGAGGCTGAACAATAAACACTCGGACTGTCTTGTCGGGTGGGAGAGGTCGCGTGGGGATATTGAACACCATCCTTTTTCGGCAAAGACTGCCAGGTTGTAGTTACTGGTACTACTCTATATCGAATCCCTCACCCGACTTTGTTACTTTACTTCAATCATCCATCTCGAGACGAGAAGTCGGTGCGGTCAGGAAATGAAAGGATTTCGAGAAGAGGTCGATGATGTGGTTGATGACTTTCGGCTTTGAGGCGGGAGCTTTCGGTCTTCTATCCGAGGGCAGTAGCTATCATGGCTGTGGGAACATCTCTGTCCATCAATCCAGCTCTGATGTCGGCTTACTCGCGGGACTGCGGTCATAGGTTCGGAAGCTCATTCGCGGGATTCCCAGTTCCTGTTGTGATCACCTCAATGGACGGAGTACTCTACCCATTGGTTCCTTAGCAAAGCCTGGTCTTTCCCGTCCCGAAACAGCTACCTATCACCGCACCCCATGCCTGGAATTGCGGGAAGATTCCGGAGAGGACAGCCGGACGGAACCACGATGCCATCCACCGGTTACATAGCTACCAAGTAACTAACTGACAGCTATCCTCATGATCAATCCAAACGACCCTCGGATCCCGTATAGATGGGAGACATTATAGAAGCTAGTCCCGGTTTGACGGAGGAGGGAGCGGCCCAACCCCCTAGTATATCTAACTCAAGTTCAAGCTCTACCTCTACCTCTGGCCGTGGAAAGTTCACTCGTACTGCAATCTTCCACCTGTCATCCCTCGACCTTCACACCGCCCAATCCACCTTACCGCTCTCCAGGTACGTCTCTGCGCGTAACATCCGTCCAGAGTGCTAACTCCTGCCACAGAATCCCACCGCCATGTCCACCGGCTTCCCCGCCACCCCCGACGCCTCCGTCGCCACGCCCACATACGAAGTGTACACCCGCGTCAGCGACGACGGCGTGCGGAAGCTTGGCAGTTTCACGCATCTTCCGGAGGCGAACCACCTAGCGCGCAACGCGCTCGACGAGTGGCCGCGCGACGCGTTCGCGAAGTGGGAGGAGAGTGTCGACGCGGACGGAAAAGTGCGCATCGACGCTGAGTTCCAGATGAACGATCGCGCCGAGGTCTGGGTCCAGTTTTCCGACGAGGGGAGGCGCGGCGAGGTTTGGGTCGTGCTGAGGGAGGAGGGTGGGATCCTGAGGAGTGTACATCAGACGGAGGCGGGTGCAGGCAGGGCTAGGGAGGCGGGCGAGGAGGTTAGGAGGTGGGATTTGATGGCGTGAGTATGTAGGGTAGTTACCGGTGCGCAGGTAGAGCGTGGTGTGCGCTTGGTCAATGATTTTCTGAGCCTGTCAATCCGTGGGGTCCTGTGCCGATACAATGGTGCTGTGCTTGCCATCCAGAGGCATCGTCGGACGGACAATCGTAACAGCTGCCGAACGAACGCGGGGTGTCATGTCATACATAGGAAGCTGAGGAGTGATCTACAGTGGTGCAGGAACAGGAAAGTGCAGCAAACAAACCGCCAGCCATCCCAGGCCGACTCCGACAACCAGCCGGCATCCCATCACGGAATCAAAGTGCTGACAGGAAGACAAGCATGCAGGGGTCAAAGTAAACTATCGTTACATACCTACGTGGGGTCGACCGCAGTGTGGTTTGGGTGAGGAATTCTCGTTCCTTTCGAGCTCCTGGAACGCCAGACAGAGGGAAGCTAGGTATATGTAGTAGCTATCGTGTCTTCTTGACTTCCTGAAGCTGTCCCCGATAGCCATGTAGATTTACGTGCAAACGGCGGTTCGATTGACAATAATGGCAGCGGACATGTGCATCCGATCCGTCAGGAATTTCCGTGTACTCCATGTAGGGTTCCGCAAGCGTGCGCATAACTATACAGGACACAGCCCATATCTCCAGTACCTTACGTACATACAGAAGAGTAAAGGACCTGGCCGGAAGTCCAAAAGTTTGTGGGATCGGTGTATCATATCTACAGACTTTTCTCTGTGCACGAACTACCACGACCACTATCGTAGTGCTGCAGGGGATGCTCGGGAGCAACAACCATAAGCATAAGTTATCGACCAGCGCCAGCGCGTACGTGTCAGCAACCAGCCAAAGGAAATGTCGCATCTGAGACATCTGCACCTGTAGCCGTTCGATCTCTTTGCTGTGTGCGTGGTTTTGAGGGTGGTGTCTGCTTACATACCGATCACTTCTTGGGTTCCACGAGACGACCGTTTGGAAGGGGGTTGTGGTTTCAGGGGCCGCCAGACGCTGGGGGATGATATACCCGCGCTGCATGGGGTATGTTTGGCGGCGGTGATGGCATTCTCGTCTGGCTGGAAGAGAGAACGCTCGCAGGTTTGTGTTTCCGAGGGGGAGGTGGTTTTTTTTCCTTCCGTTTTTCTGCTTTGCTTGCACAGCGGAGTTGCGATCCTTCCTGCATGTATGTATGATAGGTACTGTTGATAACCAGGCCGGGAGAGAGACGGGCAGAGAATCCGGCAACAATGAGAGACACGAACCTGATGGATGTGCCGTTCGAAAGATAAAGGTAAAGGTGTTCCCAAGATGGCCATGGAGATGGCACACAGGTGCAGGTCTTTTCCATGGGCTCTCCTCGACCAGAATCCACGGACATGATGGAAGGTGATGTAGGTATGTGATGGATGTGATGGATGTGATGTATCTACCCTATGTGATGGATGGGATGGCCTGATGTCATAGAGTTCATCTGGAGGTAGGTACATAACTATCGATATGCGTCTCCTCTTCCACCTGCTTCTGCTTCTCCTTCTTCTCCTCCTCGGCCATCATCTGGATCGCTATATGCGCGCGAACAAGCTTCCGCTTCAATCGGACGGCAGTATATATCGGCCCCGGGGGGTGCACTGGGCGGTGGGTTCGCCGTCGCAGGTTGAGTGCTCGAATGGTAGGGAGAGATAGGGTACTTGGGTACTTAGGGTACTTTGTTAGAGTAGGTATCTAGGTAGCGGGCCGGAGGAATAGGTGGATTTCATTTGCGGGAGGCATTCCAGCCAATCAGACGGCCGGTGAGAGCGGCAAGGGCATCTCCTCGAGAGCAGACATGTGGAGTGGAGCAGCAGCAGCAGCTGGCACGCCACGCAGATTCTAGGTATCTCCCAGCCCGAGAATTGCATGGCCGGGCCCCTTGTTGCGTCCCTCTTCGGCTCCGCCCTTGGTCATTTCCCGCGATCAACGACGCTGCTTTGGACGTGTCTGGTTCCATCCCACACATGCGCTCTGCTGTGGCCAGGAGGCCAGGACTGAAGACAAAGGTTCTCGTCCCAGGGGAGTTCCCATTTGGAAGGTCTTGGCGCACGGTCGTCCTGTGTACCGTATTCTGTATGTGTAGAGAGTACCGATGCTGTTCGATGTCGCTCTGTTGCCGCTAGGGGGCATGGGTCGGGGGAGGGTTGTATGCTCCACGCAGTTGAGCGGAGGAAACTTGGTCGGTGTTAGTTAGTGCTGTTGGTGCAGGTCGAGAAGTGCGAGGGAAGAATGTACGCAGTAACACTAGTAGTGGTAAACCACCAAAAGAACCTCTTCTTCCTTCTCCTTCTCCTTTCTCCCAACAACACCATTCCACCAACCACAATAACACCAACAATACCACTGCCGCAATCCCATTCAATATCACAATTCGTCTTTGCTACTCACGCTCGTTGGTTCTTTGAGCTCCGACTGCTTGTCTGTCAGTTAGTCCAAGCCTACGTTCGTCATAGCGCGCGTTCTGACAAAAGGGTCAAAAAGCTCCCTGTCCCGTCGAGAAACCCACCCCCCGTCTTCGTCGCTCGCTCCTGTTCGTCAATAAGAATAACAACTACTGCTACTATTGCAACAATAAACAACAACAACACAACCACTACCTCCTTCTTCTTCACTACCAACTACTACGCCCAGCACCGAACTCCTGTTCTCCGCTACAATCAAACCCAACAACCCACTTCACTCACAATCAACTACAATCGACCGCCCCTCGGAACCAGTAACAGTCCTCTTACCCGGAGCCAACTGCTACACACCTCCCCCAATCCGGCCGAAACTGCTTGGTGGTTGATGGACACTTGCTCGTAGAAGCACACACATAGAACCGCACTTCGACAGCTTAGCTTCTCCTTTCCGCCGTCATGTCTGGGTGAGCTTCTCTCCCATCCGGCTACCCCCTGTCTCCTGCAGGTACTTGACTTCATAGAGATCATTCGAACTTACGAACTGCTTCCGAAATTCTAGGCTCCAAGAGGGCATCCGGTCGTTCTGGCACGCGATGACGTCCAATGACCGACATGCCAATCACGATTCACCCCATCGCGCGTTTTCCGGAAACACCCACCAGCCCCTGGCCGGAGGTGTTGGCCGCAACCCGCCGATGCACTCGGTAGCCTCCCCGAACGGCGACCGTCCCTACCACGACGACGACCCCGCGAACCGTTCTACTACCGCTCTGCAGAACACCAATGGCTTCTCCCCTCGACTATCGACTCACGGTGCACCGACTACCCCGTACTCACCGGGTGCACGGTCTGCTGCCGTTACGGGCCCCCCTAAGGATGGGATTGCCCTGCAGGAATTTGGCACTGACGGACAGCCTCCGGCTCCACCGGTGGCTCACTCGTGGGAACGCATTGAGGTCTGGTCCGAGGAGAGCTATCCGGAGTTGTTCGACCAGCTGTGCACCCCGGCGTCAGTAAACGATGTCAACGAGCTCGAGTACAGCCTGGATTGCTCGCTCCCGTTGGAGGTCCGCGAGTCCCTGCAGATTCACGATGGACAGGAGCGTGGCGGAAGGCCGACTGGTGTCATCTTCAGCGGCATGCTGATGGACTGCGAGGAGATCTTGGATGAATGGAAGAACTGGAGGGTTGTCGAGAAGGAGTTCATGCAGCCGACACCCGGCGTGCAAGGGGAAGCCGGTCCTTCGAGCGCCGCCACCGTGCCGCTCGGCCGCACAGACCTCGCGGCCCGGCAGAATAGCCAGCCGGAAGGTGCGGTTCAGAAGGTCTATGCTCACCCTGGCTGGATCCCGTTAGTGCGTGACTGGGGTGGAAACTACATCGCGGTTGACCTGGCACCTGGCCCGGCGGGAGTTTGGGGTCAAGTGATCCTTTTCGGTCGTGACTACGATACTAAGTTCGTCGTTTCGAGGTCTTGGGCCCACTTCCTGGCGATGGTTGCGGACGACATGCAGAGCTCCCACTGGTCGGTAGACGAGGAGAGCGGAGAACTCAAGCTCAAGGACCCTAGGGCCCCGCGGTCCGAGCCTTCGTACATGGAGATTCTCAGGGTGAGGAACGAGCGCAAGTATGGCAGGCGTCGCTCGATGCGGCCGAATTCGAGGCCAGGTTCTAACCCTAGCTCCGCTCCGGGTTCCCCGCACCTCACGGCCATGTCCCCGACCAACGGCTCGAGAGGACTCACCCGGCCCGTCAAGGGACCCAGCACTATGGACGACAACCACCTCAAGCCCCCCTCGAAGAAAGCGGCGAAGGCTCTGCGAAGTGTCAGCGAGGAACCGACATCACCGCTTCCTCTCGTCACGGCTCTCGCCAAGGGTAACGCCAGCGGAAACCTGTTGGACGAGGGCATGGAGGAGATCAAGATCTCGGACGACAAGGAAGACGGGATCACCAAGCTCAAGCGACAGTCTAGCGACTTGATCCTGCCTTCGCCTGTAGCCGTGGCCAAGCCCGCCAGCATCGCGGTTTAAAGAGTAGCTCAATCTCTTTGTCTAGGGATAGAAAAGGTGTCTTTTTTCCTTCCGTGTTTCTTGCTTTTTGCTTGTTTTGCATGGTGTCTTGTTCGTTTCTTCATTGACTGTCTGTAATACGATGAATTTCATTACGGATGGCTTCATTGCTCAGCTGTGCACGGCTTCTCTCTGGTGCCCTCTGTGCGATTGCGCGGGGGGATTTGGGTGTACGATTTTGTTTCCTTTGCCCCGTCGTCTCCTTGGTCCCAACGAATTCCTTTTGCTTTTGATTTTACACGGGGTGGAAATACAACTTTACGCTTGTGCATTGTTACGGGGATACTTCCCCCTTCTCCTTCTTCTTTTTCTCCTTCTTCTTTTGCTTTTTGGCTTCCCTGAACGCTGTAGCATGCTGTAATACTTCTTTGCGGTGGGCTGCGTGCGCCAGCCACCGTTCATGCTCTTACACTGCGGTCTTACTTTCGGTCTGTGGGGCGTTTATTGTACGCGATACCTTTACTACTATTAGGTGAACTGTCGAGATGTTCTACTTGCATATGTGCGGATTCTTCTGTGTGCTCGAGAGTCACAGGAGAATGCCTGTGCCGATGTGAGGCTTTCTTCTGCTCGTATTTTCCTTTCCTCTGCTTTCTGTTTGCAACCCTACTGTAGTGATGTGTATATGTACCCTCATGAATGTTTTCTCAATAGATTGAAATGATGAACGATGAGCTGAGAACGATGAGCTGAGAAACGGATTTTCACATGCAAGCACGATGATGGGCCAAAACCACCCCACAATTTGTTTACTTTTTCCCGCGTCCCCCGCACCGAGCCCTGCAGACCCGCACATCCGAAGCCCGAACGTTTCCGTGACGTCTGCGGCTGAGCTTATAAGGGAACCAGGCAGGTCCAGTACAGCGATTGAGCTCCAGCTCTCCCGTCGCCCACAAAAGCGCTCCCAAAGAACCCGCAACGATGTCCCGCCACCTCCTCCGCCGTCTATACTCCACCAGCACCTCCGGCGCCGGCGCCGCCGTCTCCACCGAAGCCGCGGCCAACTCCCTCCTCCAGCGCCCGCTGCCCTCCATAACCGACTGGCTCACGCCCCAGAACTCGCACCTGCTCACGCTCAGCACGAGCGCGTACCTGCGCACGACCCCCTCTCGTACCACCCCTTGCATCTCCGGCGAACTCCCTCCGGGCCACCACCTAGTGTACTTCCCACCTCAACTCCCGGAGCACCTTCTCCTCCGCGACGGCAGCGACGCGGAGCAGTCACCGGGCGCCGCCTGGCCGCGCCGGATGTGGGCCGGCGGCTCGCTGGCGTTCTCGCGCGCCCCCGGCAATCGCCTCAGCTACTTCGACGAGGCGCGGCTGCAAGAGCGCGTCGAGAGCGTGCAGGTCAGGGGCGAGAAGTTGTTTGTTTGGTTCGAGCGGAGGATGTTCCGTGCGCCTGTTGGGGCGGGAGAACCCGCGCTCACGGAGAGGAGGTGTTTGGTCTTTTTGCCGCCTGTGGGGGAGGGGCCGCCCGCACAGCAGCAGCAGAGGATGCTGGAAGTGAAAGGGGATGTGAAGAGGGACTTTGTCGAGACGTTCACACCGACCCAGCACCTCCTGTTCCGCTTCTCGGCGCTGACGCATAATGTCCACCGCATACACTACGACGAGGGGTTTTCGCGGACGGAGGAGGGGTATAGGGGGAACCTGTGTCATGGGCCGCTCGCGGTGGTGTTCCTCCTCGGCCTCCTGAAGCGCGAGATGCCAAGGGGGAAGCGCATAGTCGCGTTTGAGTATAAGTGTCTCGCGCCCATGTTTGTTGGCGAGCCGTATAGGATTGCCGGAAGGTGGAAGGGGGAAGAGGGGGATGCCACAAGGAAGTGTGAGCTGTGGGTTGAGACCCCGCAGGGTGGATATGCGGTTAGGGGCACGGCGGAGGTCGAGAATGATGTGGAGTAGATATTTGGGAGGGAGGGAGGCATGTTCTGATCACGGTGATGCGTGGATGTAGGCTATATTGTCCACACGGTACTTTTATCGAGAAGACTCACGCCTCGAGTGATACCCAATGCACAGCTTCACTTGCTGGCAGAATACCCAGCACTAGGTACTGGATAGTCATCCCGAAGCACCATACTTGCCTAGAACCACAACTACTGGACAATTAAATAAACAAACGGCTGTGATCAAGGAGAGGAGGAAGAGGAGGAAGAGGCGGGATGTTTGCCTGTGATCTCGGTCGACGGCCAGGATAGGGGAACGAGGTTCCGGCGCGAGTGGGTTCCATATATCTACCGACATCGGACCGACACCAACACGTTTGTATCTGGGCGAAAGTCTCCCGGAAACCTAGGCAAAGTCCTCTGTCCGGTTGGGATTGCCTGACAGTGGGACGAAACTCATCCCCCTGGCCACTGATGCCATCTTTCTCCAATGAATATCCGTGAAGCCAACCGTACATGGGATCGGGACAGTGCTTCCTCCACGTAGGGATATCTCATTATATCGTGGGGAGGTGTGTAGAAAAAGTTCATCGATATGGCCAACACGCTCAGGAAGCAAGCAACACGCAAGTAGTAATAAAACATCAAACCCGAATCCACTCCTCAAGATAGAACGAAAAAAACAAAATAGCATTGCCGCTCACTACTCCCAGTGGGGTTTCCTCCTCGCCATCCCGTCCCGCCATCCCGCTATCCCAAAAGCGCCCATCCCTCCTGTAGCCCGCGCCTTCTTACAAGCTCAAATTATACGAATACGCACTATCCTCGATATTCTGACTGACCCAGAGGACGCAGCAGCTGGCCATGACCAGGGCGTTGCTGACCGCGTTCGCGACGCCGAACCACATGGTCGGCCAAGGGTGTCCCGGGACGACATACTTCAGGACGAGAACAGTGACGCTTCCGGCGAGCCCCCCCGCGATGAGCGCGAAGCCCATGAACAGCACGAGGCGCGCCTTCCACGCCACGCCCGAGCCGGAGTACGAGTATGAATCCGCCGACAGCCGCGCTTTCTCGATGCTGTTGATCACGAGCATACCAAGCACGCTGCACAGCAGCGGGATCCAGTCGACGATCGTCACGTGCACGTTGGACGTGCCGTTCGCGGTCTTGGAGAATACTGAGGCGTCGAGAAAGGTGAAGAAGCCGAGGGAGAACTGCGGGGGTTGGTTAGCGGCGTGGGGCGGGCGGAAGGGGGGGGGATGGTACGAGTGCGCCGGCGCTGTAGACTCCTGCTGTGCGGAAGGCGAGCGAGGAGGGGAGGTGCGGCAGGGGGATGCGGAAGAGGCGGGACATGGTGGTGAGCTGGGGTAGGGGACAGTGAGGTTCGAGGTTCGTGGAGGTGCGCGGTGGTGTTGGTTGCTACTAGTCGGGGGGTGGACGGTTGTTGTAGTGGATGCGGATGCTGGGGAAGCTGAGATGATGATGCGGCTGTGCGCTTGGAGCTGGGACAAGGTTACACGGGGCTTGGCGGTCTAGCTACGCCATTACGTCTCGGGCCGAGTGATGTTACGTGGGTCAGACCAGGACAATGCAACACTCAAAGTCTGGGTCGTCTCTGGAGAGATGTAGCTCTGTATCTATAGTACATGATTGATTTAATTGAATTGTTGAGTGCTAAAGCTTACACAGCAGACTGACGCCATACTAAGATACAGCATCTCATCCATTCATACAAAAAGTTACCCATCCGTAGATATCGTAAGAGTAGTATCGTGACTAGAAAGATGATAGAAGAACGGGCATCTATATCAAGCACACGGGCTCCTTATGGTTAAGTCTCTAAAGCCGAGCGGACTTGAGCCCTCAATGAGCTTGGGAGCTGTTACTGCGATTGTCCGGAGGAAGTTTTATTTGGCTAGCCAGAGGGGAGCAGTCTGGAAGGCTATGTAAAGGTTGAAACCTCGTCCGGATATTTCTGCTAGAGAACTAACCATGGGCGGTATGGTGGTAAATTCCTGCGTGTATGGCGCACTGTTGAACAACTTCGCCGCGGTGATTGGAAGCTCCAGGCCTTTGACTGAGACCTGTGAGAATCCCTACAGGCTTGTACCGGTGACTTGAGACCATCTTGACGGCGCGATCGACCCGGTATTGAAGGACTTGAAGGAGCTTGTGGAGTGGTTTCTGGATACCCGGAGGTATGCTCTCGTCCGGCTTAGTTTTCCTTCCAAACAACAACTCGAAGAATGCTGTGAATTAAGGGAAGCTCGTGATCTAGTGGAGATATTCTGTGAACCCATGAAATATCAGCGGGAGGAGCTGCTGGAAGTTGAGCTTCTGCAGAGTGGCTGCTGTAAACGGAGCTGGACGAAGACTTGGTAAATGACGAAGTAGCGTAGTGATACTCGAAGCTTGAATAGTAGGTAGAGGCGCCGTCGTCGTTGGAGTCTTCGTCGCCATCCCGCACGTTCGGACCTATCCTCGATATCCTCTCAGGCTTCAGCAAGATTAGGATCCGCTTCCACCATCTTCACAGCGTTTCGAGCCAACTTCTCCACATGACGCACCATCTGCTGACTCGATTTGCTACATGAATAGGTAGGTATGTCAGGATAAACAGCAGCGCAAAACTAGTGCACGGACCGAATAGGTATCCAGGAAGGTAGGTATATAACACAAACCGATTTTATATCGTCAGCATCAGTGATTCAGTGTGAGTGAGGATTTATGCTTCCCCGAAGACCGCCCACGATCTGCAGAACATTCCCCTCTTTCTATGCCCACTTCGCACAGTTCCACAACGTGAACAAGCCCACCGCCACTTCCTCTCCAATCCCCACCCATAAGGTCCTGCAGGCTGCAGCTCCCGCTTGAGCTCCGAGAAAGCACACACGCAGCCGGTAAGCGTTGCCAAAATCTGGTTGATGTAGCATTGATGTCCGGCCTTCGCTTCTCGCTAATTCTCGTTCCGGCGGAGACAGTAGAAGGTTCTCGAACTGGTTATTGGCGGAAGATAATGACAAGGGATTAGGCTTTGTCGTGGATGTTGCGGGCATGATAGGAAGCCGACAACTTTGACGCTGGTTTGGAGGAGGCCGGGGATTAATGCCGCTGCTGACATCCCGTCCATGCTGCTTGTCGTCTGCTATCTGGATGCCTGGGTGTCCTGAGGCCCCAGTGTCCAGCTGTGGGTTGTGGGTTGTACATACTTACTTAGGTACGGCGATACATTATTCCTCCCGTTGCCAACGGGAGGAGGAGGGCCTGGCGTAGGTATCTAGTATTAATCACATTTATCACTCGCCTCGACGAGCACCAACTGGTTTAGGACCCACCTCTTTCCGAGCTCACTGCACCACGAATTTCGACAACTCGGTCTACAGTCCAACTGACTCGAGCGAGCAAGGACTCAAGTACGTCCTCAGAAGCTGGTCACGATGGTAGCTGTGAGCCCCACGACGACTCCTCGGCCGCCTTTGGCAACCAACACAAAACTAACAATCTCCAAAAAAAGAAAAGAGAACCCACGCAACAGCTTCCTACCGTAGCACTATCTTTGACACTTGCGCGGTGGCCTCCCCCTACTAGTACTCTGTGCGGATGATGTGCGAAGCTACCTCAAGAATGCTCATCTCTTGTAACTGCTTCATCGCATTTCACACCGTTCTAGATAGGTATTCAACCACAACTTTGAACCGTCGATGATGGCATTGACTAGCTTTAGAATACATGGGAATACAATACGCTTTCTCGACAATACATGTGTATCCAGCTGGTCCGAGAGTCCTGTTGGTTCGCTCCATGGCTGCCATCCTGCGACCAGCCAACCAAGATGGGCAGAAACGAGAGAGTTGGCGAGAGAAGAACCGTTGCTCGTCTCGTCTTGATTCATTGGTTTCTCAGTTTATGGGTAGTGATGCACGCCGTCGTCTGAACATGAGTAGTCAGTGCGGAGCAGAGTATGACCACACCCGCCCGGACGGGGAGCAACAACCTTCCTTCCTTCCTTCAGTATCCCTCACCGCATCAGCAGCTGGGCCAGTAGGCTATGGTGGATAGACACTTATCTGGTATCTGGTGGAAGAGGAGCTGGAGTATTCGTGGTATGATCGTCACCCGGCAGACTGGCACTGCGCTTGACTCCTGATTCCTGAATCCACAAAACGCTCCTATGTACATACACGGGCAGAAGCAGGATTGCGCAAAGCCTGCTCCCAGCTGGGACTAACTAAGAGGTATGCACCTACTCTACTCTGGAGGCGTTTCGTTTGTCCCCCCCTCGCACGAGGACTCGTATCACGACAGGTAGCCTCCGCGAATGTGCTCCGGCAACCGCAACTCACCCCACCTTCCGGGCCCAACTGTTGATACCAGTACCAACCAGTACATTCCCCCTTCCATCCCTCCCTTCCTCCCTTCCTCCCTTCCGTCGGCCATGCACAGTGCATGGCAAGCATGCCATGCCATGCCACTCGCCGACGGATAGTTGTAGTCGTAGTGTGAGCCCTCGCTGGGTCCGCATGGCTCTACGAAGACCCGTTCTGCATCCCGCCGCGACCCGCCATGTCTCGCCGTGTCCCGCCACGGTGCCGGCGGTGACAGTAGAAAATGGCTCATCCGCGGGGGCTTCGCATACAGCAAGAAGTGGTGGTAGACTGTAGTGAGCCCGTAAGGCTCCGGTGCATGGACAATAGGGTGGGGTGGGGGTTCAAGCGTTCAGCGCTGGCAAACAGGCTGGAGGGTAGCACCGTTAGTTGGGGCTTGCGAGAGCTTGCGCTTGTTCCACAGCAATCCTCCCATCAGTGCATGATCCGGCGGATCGAGTCGGCGCACGCTGCATCACTCGTGCGCCAAGGAGTGCGAAGTGGTTTCCACCAGTCTGCTGGAGTTGGAGGCGGCATCCACGCGGGATCCGGAATGGATGAGCGCGTGGCGACACTGGCCAATATATACCGTTACCAACGAGCCCGCGTTGAACAAACTCGTGGCCCGTGGGTACATCTTCAAGGACTGTCCCGAGGGCGGAGGTTGGAAGGAAGACAGAGAAGCTGAAATAAGTGCTCGGATATATGGCTGATTGCGAGTGCGGATTCCGTTTGTATTATAGTTTCTTTAATCGCATAGATGTACGCTGGCAGAATTGGGAACACGAGCTGGACAGCCATCGGGTGGAAACATCAATACTGGTGCGTAATCCTACGGTATCGAGGTCGGAGGCAGTCGAACAGGTAAGTAAAATTGAGTGCGAAGCCCTCACCCCAGCCGCAATGGGGGTACCAGAGGCCTCGCTGCGAGCTTGGGCAGCTCGCCATTGTGTAGATCCTCATCCACGCACTCTGGCAGCAGCACTATAATCTATAGTTAATCGGGAGACAAAAACCGGCGCCGGCGCCGACGATGTCTGCAGTCAATCAATCCATCAATCAATGTTCACAACCACATGCATCCTACAACGTCCATCACCTGCACTGCACCCCGCGAATACCGTTATGATCTGCCATCTGCCAACTTCATGTTGCAGACTCCAGAGTGCACTGTACTGAGGATGGCAGCCCCACCACCACCACCCATCACCGCCGCTACCCGCGTCGTCGGATGATATGGGACGGATATGAGGCGGCCCTCCGTGAAGCTGCAGACTGCAGTGCGCGAGATAGCTGGTTGGTTGGTTGGTTGGTTAGTTGTCGGCGAGCCGGTGGAACGTTGCACTCAGGAGCGTACATTGTAGAGTACATAGACGCTGAAGTGGCAGATTGTTTCCCCTCTCACCCGCTTCGCACTGATGGGCTTGACTCGGTGATGGATTGGAAAATGTAAACCACCCCCGTATTTAATTTAATTCAATTCGGTAACTACTTAAGTACGTAGTTGACGCTCAGTACCGTAGAGACCGGAGTATATATTACAATGTAGATCACTTGATCATCCCCCATAACCATCAAACATGTACTAGAAACATAACCCCCCAAACCCGCTCGTGCGCAATATCATGACATTCCAAAAACATATGCCAGACCAGACCAGAAACTTGAAAAGACTCGAGAGATTCCCACAAATGAAGCCGCAAAACACCCGCGATGATGAAACAATGGAAGAAGGAAGAACAAAAGAAAAAAGAAAGAAACAAAGGAGGAAAAAGTCCATCCATCCCGCCACAATAAACAAGTGAACGAAAGAAAACGTAGTCATCACCGCCGTCTCCTCCCCGCGCCCATCTCCGACGCCTCAGACGCATCCGACGACGACAGCGACGAGTCGGTATCGGACGCATTACTACTCCTTGAATTCCTCGAATTCCTAGTGCTTATGTACCTGACGCCGCTCTCGGGCCTTCTCGCGGACGGTGTAGCTGCGATCGTATTACGTCTCTCGACGGTCACACCGGGCGGCAGGGAAACCCTATGGGTGCGACCACTATACTCAACCGGCTGCTCGAACCTCCCGCTCAGCGGGCGCTGGGACACCGTCTGCCTTCTAAACGGGGGGCTGGGGGCAGCGGACGGCGGCAGCGCGTACCGGTGGACCTGCGACGGCACGGCATCGACGATCTCGACGTATCCCGCGGCGTCGCTGCCGGCTACACTCGCGTTGTACTCGTAGCGGGGAGGCGGCAGGTGCGATGGAGGAAGGATCAGCGCCGCGGGCACGCCGGTGTAGATGCTGTCGCTGTTGCTGCTCGAACGGCTGTGGTACGAGTCCCGCCGTGTGGGCTTGCGCTTCGTGTGCGCCTGTTCTTTCGGCCCCGTGTACCCGTATGTGGTCGTCTTGACTACTTGCTTCCCGTATGGTGTTCGCTCGATCTCTTGGATCTCGACGCCGAAGAAGGCGGGGAATTTGAAGCACATGGCTGGTGATAGACGGATTGGGTAGGCTGACTGGGCCGCGAGTTGTTGTACTAGCTATCGAAGGAGGCGGCGAATTATTTCTTGCTGGATAGGAAGCCTTCTTGTTCTTCTTCTTTTTGCGAGTGTCTCGTAATGGTGATACACGATGATTATTTATGTGGAGGGGGTTTCGAATGCGATTCTCTCCTTATCCGGGGGGAACGAAGGGGAAACCCGCTTTATAACCAGCCATCGCATCGCATAGGTACCATAATATCACGGAGGAGGAGGAGGAGGACGCATAGGAGGTAGGCCTGTCTTCGAGCGTGCGAATAGGTACCAGCGCTTGCTGCCGCAGTTTCGTTCCAGCGCGTGCACACCCACACCCACCCACACCCACCCACACACGGTATCTCCAGACTCCAACACCGATAACTCGCCAAGCAGTGGGCGCCGGCCAATGGGAGCGCTGTTGTGGGAGAACTTCGACTTCGCCCCATGATCGCATGCAGCCGTCCAGCCATCCAGCTATCCATCCAGCCCCAGCAGCAGGCAGCAAAGCACCAAGCACCAAGCCGCATGTCGGCCGTGCAACTCGGCGTTTACAGGAGTCCCTAAGAAAGTAGGTGCTCTATGTAGCTACCAGTACCGGTACCTGGCAAACAGCGATTCCACCCACGCGGTTCGTCCTGCCTCGTAGTTTATTAGACCCTTGATAACTAACGGCCTGTCATTGCTACATACATACCTTCCCTGCACAAGTACTAGATCTCCGAGTACTGAGCAACTGCCCCCATGGCGCTCGCGTTCTGAGTGTGTGTTTTGAAGATCAATTGGACGAGTGCGCTCCAGGCTCTAGCGGCCAGCCATCATCACAAGGCTCTGGCTGGATCCACCGCATTCGAAACGACGGCGTTTCTTCTTCCGTCGGTGAAAGGCGAGCGATAGAGCTTCAGCAAAAAGGTATTGGTACGTACGTATCGATCCGCCAAAAGTACCATCGGTACGTCACTGTACTTTGCCGGCGTTCTCGCGGACCAGCCAACTGGTCCAGAACGTCCGAATCGTCTGGGTGCTGCGAGCCCAGACGGTCGACCTAGATGTAGAGTAGGTAGGATACCTGAGGTATCGTAGACTTCCAGACATCGTTGCAAGCCTCCAGAGTCCAGATAGTCCGAAGCGAAAAAGAAAAAAGAAAAAGCCGAAAAGAAAAGAAGAAGGAAAAAACACGCATCATCGCAGCTGTCGTGAATCCCCCCTCCCCCCTCCCCCCTCCCCCCTCCCCCGCGAATCGATGCCCCTCATTCACATTCTCGTCCGCCTCAAACCACCACTACCCACTGCCCAGAGTACCAATGCGCGCATCCGTCTGCGCACTTACCAATGGGATGGGCATGCGGACGTCGAGTCGTCGACAAAGTGGCAGCAGCAGCTCTTCTCCACGGGTGGCTGCTGCTTCGTGAGCTGCGAGCTGCGATTTCATTCGCTACTGCACTCTACATTAGTTCGTGCATGCAAGATGGATGGATGACCGCTGGCGCAGGCTGTAGGCTGTGGGATCTCCGTCCCTCGTCGCATTGGGGTCAGCCATCTAGCTCGAGCTCCAGGTCGTCCCCCCCACCCGAGAACGAAACTTTTCCGACGGTGAGGTTTAATATCGTCAGCCTGATTGCCAGCGAAGCTTGAAAATCTGCTCTGCCCCGCCCTGTTTCGGGTCGGGCTGTTTTTCTGCGCAGAGCCTGGGAGGGATTGGGTTGGACCGTTGGTTCCTGCGAAATCGGTAGGAGCCAGCAGCAATCATTTGCTGTCCCGGGTCGTGTCACCAGCGCGCATCGCAATCGTGGCGGGCGAGGAGGGGCGCTGGGCGGGCGGGATTTCGCTGCGAGTCTGCGAGTCTGCGATCGTATGTATGAACCCGAGGAGCGAGGGAAAGATGTGCACTGGGTGGGTGGGTGGCTTACCCATCGACTGGTCGACTGGCCGAGTGAAGGGTGGGTGGTGGCGGTGTCGATAGCAGGGCGCCGGCCGAGGAGAATATGTAGCTGCTGGAGCTGGTATCAGCGTTGAGCTAACCAAGCTGTTACACACCTATTCGTCTACGTATTCGCACAAGGCGCGAGCATACGAATACCCACTCTATACGGTAGATAGTAGCAGAACCCCTCCAACGATAAGGCTTGAGCTGAGCAGGCTGCAGAACTCGCCTCAAGTCGTGAGCGCGGTACCACCGGTAGTAGAGTTCCGAACTTCTGATAGCCTCGTTCGTTTCTGCGCGTGCCAATGTCCCGCCCCCTCCCCAGCCTTCTTCTCGGCATTGAGACACGAGCCACGGGTAACGAGCCTGTTGATGGTCGTCGACGACGGGAATCGGAAGACGATTGTGTTGAAACTGCGATTGGCAGTAGGGAGATAGTGAGAGACCCACGACCGGGTACGAGGGACATAGAACGTGATTCAATTGAAGAGAAAAGAAAAGAGGTCTTTACCGTCTATGAACTTTTGGGGATAGCTGTGGTATTGAACAACAGAGGCGACAACCATAACAGAAACGCAGCAAGCAGCAACAGAAACATTTCAACGTTCAACGTTCAACGACCGCATCGGGTTTTCCCTACATAACGCTTGGTCCAACCCACGTTTCTACAACGTTGTCTTTTTCCGCCGCTCTCCGACGACGCCAAGCTGCCTCTGCTCCCGCTTCCCAAAGTAGGTTTGTCGTGAGGCAGTCACTCGATACAGTCTACCTCAAGTTCCAACATCCATCACTGGGCCCAACATAGCTTTCCTCGCCCTCCACCCGGCCCTTCCAAGTTCCCGAAGATAACTGGATAGTAGCGATAGCACGCCCATCCACACACATCATCATTTCCACTGCGGCGCGCGAGTGTCAAGTGATACCCGATGAACCCCTTACGCCGCAGGCCTGCTGCCATGCGGTCGAGCAGCCAGGTTTCATAGGTACCTACCTTGATTTCACACATAGATCACCGTCGGTGTCAGATCCATCTGTTTATGGAAGACGGAGCGCACGGGCGCCGTACCTACACGTAAGGACTCTATTTCTGGCACATCCAGCGTCTAATAGCGTCTAATATTGGTCTGCCGATCGCTAGTGATCCAGCCTACGGGGCGATTGCAATTTGCACGGAAGCGCTGGCGCCAGCGTAGACTAGACTAGGTGCCGAGGGAACTGGGGACTCGGGTGTGGCGTCTTGACTGCGGCCTTGGCGGTGCTGGTACTGCGGTAATATGTAAGTACGGAAGGACTCAAAGCAAGGGTTGTTCGTGGCTGGATAGCGGTACCCCAAGCATGCTAAAAACATCGGGGCTACGGATGGAGAGCTCGACTCGAGTTCTACATAGCCGTAGCTTAGTGTACCGACTCTACTGGTAGAGGCCCGTGACTCGTGAATTCTTCCAGGCCATGGAACGTAGGTACTATAGTAGCGGACGATTAGATGCTAGCAGACATGCCTCTTCATGTTGAAAACGATACGTGAGTATGTACATTCCATAGGTATTGTCGCAGAATATGAGTCTTCGAGGCCAGCTGGATATCGTACTCTGCACAAGTCTCTCGGCAAATGATTGATCGCTCTCCGTTTAGGAATCCTGATGTATGTATGCATTTACTTACATACAACACCGACGTTCATAAAGATACATACAGAGGACAATCCGCCAGCAGGCCGCTCTTCTCCCGCGTCGGCGCCGAACCGACTCTCCAGTGTCCACAGCACGGCAGAAGGCCAACCAAAGCGCAGAACAGAACTCATCGCCAAACAGCGTGCAAATCGTACACAGAACCCCATACACCGTAACCCATGAAAGCCAAAAAATAAAATACATGTCCCATGCGTACCTTCCCCGCACCTCACCGCACCCCGCTCAACGTTTCCTCCTCCTCTCCTGCGCCAGCCCGCCCCTCCTCCTGCCCCGCCCATTCACACTGCCTCCCTTAACCGTATGTTTCCCATCCGCCTTCGCGCCCATCTTCGCCATGGCAATCGCCCTAGCCACGGCACCCTCCGCCGCCGCGGCCGCATAAGCGGGCGTAGGCGCAGGCCGGGTCTGCCGCGGCGCGATTCCGCGCAGCCGGTCTGCTACTGCCGGCGCGCCCGCAAATCCAACCGCCCCGCCCGCCCCGCTCCGTCGCTTACTCCGTGACCGTGAGTAGTCCGATGTGGATGTGGATGAGGACCCGCTCGGGAGGGGGTTCACGAGTCGCCAGGCGATCAGCGTGAATAAAGAGATCGGGAGGAGCGCGGGGAGCGTTATCGCTGGCATCGTGGGCGGGGCGGGGTGTGTGGGGTGTGTGTGTGTTTGCTTGTCTGTTGTCTGTGGCCTGTTGTCCGTTGTCCGTTGTCTGTTCCGGCCGTGGAGAGTTGGTTCGTGGGCCGTGAGTCGTGACGGGTGGGAAAAGGAACTAGGTATCTGGTACGTATCTATATCGAATGCAGCTCGAGAGTCGAGATGGAAAGAATGCTCGATATATATACCAGCCCCGCGAAGTCAACCTTGAACCGCCTACCTCATACCCAGCCAGACTGCTCTAACCACATGTGACAGGGAGAGGATGCCTTGTCGGTGAGGGGGCGGGGGACGGCTCGCTTTTTTTGTGCCCCTGCAGCCAATGTGAACCGCGGTGGGCTGTTTGGGGGTAATCAGACGACGCTGTAGCCTGTAGGCATTTGGCTCAGCTGCTGCCTGGTGCATAGAGTGCCGTAGAAGTGTCTACTCTAGATACTAGTAGAGCCGCAACTACATATGCACATACTATTAACTCATTCATCAAGTAACTAATCGGATACGACACCTGGAACTCGTCCTCTCGAACAGGTCTTGCCATGCGAATGCTTTTGAAGTTTTCTGGTAGTAAGTACGCATCAATAACAAATCATCAATGATCTCCAGATCCAAAATTACTCGTGGAATCAGCACCAGCCTGTTTCCATTACGGTTCTCCGAGTCTTTTTTTGGGCGCTCCGAGCCTTCGAGCCTCTGACAGTCTGACTGATTGTCTAGTGTGCCTACTACTAACAGCTAGTAATGGTATGTAGATAGACAAACCATCCGAATGGCAGGGGACTTTTCTTTTAGCCAGACCGACGGTGAGTAAGTCGGGTACTAGTACACTGCCGGTACATCGCTATGTAGGCATCTTGATGTTATTTACTACAAGGTAGGTAGTATGAGTACATCCTGAAGCCATGTATCATTCCTCGAGTCCTCGAGTCCTCGACTGAACCTGCGGTTACTGGCGCCCTGGCGACGGCCGGCGCATGTGTATACAATAGCAGCGTTAGGTGACGGACGCGCCAGCTAATGTAGTCAGTAGTAGCACAGCGGCAAGATGAACGACTGCTCATCCGCCTGCTGAACAGCGGCCGAAAACGAAGCTGTAGTACTAGTACTAGTCGTGTGGATGTTTCGTTTCGCTTTTCTGCACACCAGCCCTGCATAAAGGAGGAACTACCGCCACTCTACTGCATGTAAATACTAGTACTAGTAACTACGGTACATAGTGTCGGTTCTCGATAGCGCTTCGCTATCTCATACATACCGGTACATACCCCGCTCACGAGTCACGACCGTCAACTCGGATTTCATGCCACGTGCACTCGGATTGTTATGATTCTCGTTGAAATAGAAGCCACTGTCGTCACTTTTCCAGCATATTGCAGATATTGCGCATTTGTTATATTGGTAATATTTGCACGCCTCGAGGAATCCTGTTTATTCTCATACTTGCTTGCTTCTGGTTCTATCCGGTGGGTAGGTATGTCTAGCTTGTCATCCGCTGTGTTTTGCGGATTAATGATTAATCAAGCAACTGGAAGTCTGGAACATCACACTCATATTCTCAACACGGATTCCTCACTTATACTCTATGATATGTACCCACGTTACCGGTATGCCGTCTCTGTGTGTCCAGAGTTGGAGTGCGACGGGTTGAACGTTCCTCTTTTCGGGTTTGTTTGATGATCGTTGAATTCGGCCTCGGTATGTACCTACCTAAGTAAGTAGATCATGGCAGTTGGATAACTTGGATTACCGGTCGAAAGTTCCCGGAATAGGCGTGCGGGTTACGGTGGATGGGAGGATCAAAGTAGTTGGGGGGAACGCTGTATATATAGTGGATAGGCGAATTGACCTTCTGTCGACTCTCGAGGCCGCACGATGCTCCATTTCCCTAAGGGCTAATGGAGTCGGCATCGCTCGTTTCGGGCTTCCTCTTTGGTCCTATTCATGAAGTATATGCCGTGGTGTCTGTGGAACGTTTATGACACGGTATGTACCATGTACAACATATCCATCAATGATGGTTACCTCAGGGCGACAGCGGCAGCCCGTCTCTCATGGATACGGCCTACCGCGCCTATTGTGTCAGCCCTTGGGTCCGTCACTCTTCCGGGAGCCATTGTACGCGGGGTGCAGGGTGCAGGGTGCCGCGTGCGGGGTGTGGCTTACATCTCGTATTAACCACACGGCAAGATAGACTCAAATTCATGATCCATCGGATCACTGGATTTTAAGTTCCTGGTTCCTGTTGTAATATCGAGTCATTCGCTCCTTAGGCGTCCGTTCCTTAGTCGTTCCTTAGTCGTTCATTGCGTAGTCGGTTACTCGGTCATGACGACGGCGGGAAGCGCTGGCCACATACTATCCCTCTTTTATGTCTTCTCTCGAGACTTTCAGACTCTCTTAATACAATATTTATTCATACTTTTCAACAGTTCCCCGTGTTTTGGAGAGCGGAGATATCCGTATCATACGATGCAACTATCGACTCCGCTGCTATGTACCTACCTATCGATATCACTCGCCGGCAAACCCCCGACTTTCGGCATCTGCTTTGCCGTCCCCGCACTGCCCATTCCAAATACCATTCCACATAGCAATCCGATCGCTCGTATTCCCCACCCCCGTAGGATCCATTAGCGATGTAAGATGCTTACCATAATATGCGCCATGCCGTCACGGTGCCAGCACTGTGGCCGTACGTATTACTGTATTATCCCGGCCCGCTCCCATGGGAGTATCCCCGCCGCTGCAAGGCGTGGGCGCGTTGTAGGCTGTTGGGGTTGTACGAGTTGTACAAGTACATACCGGCAGATATGGTACCTGGGACGGGATTTGGAATGAATATCCCCGATTCCTCCGCGGAGGTCCGGGGGATGCACAGAGTAATACGGAGTATATATCTCCCCACCTGCCAATGACCGAATGTATTCCTCGATCACAGCTACCTATTCAACATGACAATCACCTTCACCCTCACGCCCGAGCAGCAGCAGCTCCAGCAGTTCGCCCGCAGCTTTGCGGACGTCCACTTGCGCACTGCACACGCCGTGTACACGGCGCCGCACATCACCACCACGCAGGCGGCATTCAACAGTATCCGCCCCGTCGTTAGCACCGCTGTCGCCGCCGGGCTGGTGTCCGCGCAGATCCCTAGTGCCCTGGGCGGCACCGCTGGCGACTCGCCACTGCTTGACGCGGCAATCCTGGTCGAGGAGTTCTTCGTCCATGATTCCTCCGTGCCCATCGCGATCCTGAGCGCGAGTCTGGGGTTGGCGCCCGTGATCATGGCCGGGACCAAGGAGCAGCGGAAGGAGCTGTTAGCACCGTTCCTGACGAAGAGTGGGGAGCCATTGGCGTGCTTGGGGTTCTCGGAGAAGGGGGGCTGTGAGTATTATACACATCCGCGGGGGGAGGGAATCAGTGTGGGCTAACAGCGAGGATCAGCGGCGAATTATATCCTCAACCCTGCCCTGACGACCGCCATCGTCTCACCCGACGGCAAGGAGTTCGTTATCAACGGCGGCAAGCTCTGGGCCTCCAATCTCGGCGGCTGGGACTACCGCGGCGCGGACGTGATCTCGCTCGTCTGCCGCGTTCTCCCCCGCGTGAATGCGCCCATCGCCACAGGGCCGCAGAACATCGCCATCATCGCCATCACCCGCGGCGACATCGCCGCAAACGAGGAGTCCGCGTTCACGGCGGTGGATCAAGAGGACACGCTGGGCTTCAACGCCGTCTCCGGGCCCGCGGTGACGTTCATGAATCTTCGGGTTCCCCGCGAGAGATTGATCGGTAGCGTAGGCCAGGGTCCGGAGCTGGTGAGCAAGGCCTTTACCGGCAGCGCGGCGATGGTCGGCGCAATGGCGTGCGGGATCATGCGCGCCGCGTTCGAGGACGCGCTGGCTTTCGCGAAGCGGGAGGCGTGTGGTGGGACGCATCCGGTGATTCACCACCAGTCCGTGGCGGATCGATTGATCGAGATGAAGATGAGGCTGGAGACGGCGAGGTTGCTCACGTGGAAGGCGGCGAGTGCGTTTGATGCTTCGCAAGGGCAGGATGTCGAGGGGTGCTGGATGGCGAAGGTTTATGCGAGTGAGGCGGCAACGGAGGTGGTGCAGTTGGGGATGGCGGTGTTGGGCATGGAGAGCTACAGCCTCAGACAGAGGTTTCCAAGGCTGTTGAGGGATGCGGCGTGTCTGCCAATCTTCGATGGAGGGAATGTCGGGGTGAGGAGGAGGGAGTTGCAAAATTTGTTTGAGGGCGAGGCGTATGATCCGCTGGCTTTTGCGTATGGAGGCCAGTCCGAGGCCTAAATATGTCTGCATTTCACGTATGATAGCTGCCTGCATGTCATGTATGATATCTGTAAGAAGAATCATTGAATCATCATGTACATACGCTACATAAATAAATAGTACAAAGCATCGCAGTCTGCAGGTTCGCAACATCAAATCTTCGCCATAGTGACCGCCGCCTTGGCCCCTCCAGGCACATCCTTTACCTTGCCGCCTCCTCCATCCGCCAACTCATTGCATCTCCGCGTAGCGGCTGCCAGCATCTCCTTAACCTGCTCAAACTCGAACCCCCCAACCTTCAGCTCACTCTCCGGAACCTCTGTGACATCCAACGTCTTCGGATGTATCCTCTCCCTCTTCCAGTACCCGTCGCCTGCGTCTTGAGCCCCAGTAGCATGTCTAACAAACTTCCCCATGCTCGCCCATGACATATCGGCAACCTTCAAATGACCTAGCATTGCCTGGAAAACATGCGGCATAGCCGTATAGATCTCGAGCCTCAGCTTGATCCCGGCGGTGTGCAGTCGATGCGCCAAATACAGATTCTGATCCCTCAGACACTCATCGCCAACGCTCATCCACACGGGCACCATTTCCCCCCTTCCACCAACCCAGCTCTCCGCCAGCAGCGGCGACACAAGCGGGTGGGTCATGAGCCTATCCGGCGCATAGAACTGGGTTCCTCCGCGCTGCTTCCGGATCTCGGCATTCCACGCGGGACTGTCGGCGTAAACTATGGTCGCGGTCTGCTGCGGTAGCGGGAGGTAGTCGTACACCTCACAGGAGTTCTCGCTACCTGCAGTGTACCCCGACATCTCGCCGAAGCTGCGTGGGACGTCGCACCATGCCGATATCAGTGCTACGCCGCCGGGGAGCGGGACCGCAACGTCCTGGCCGTACCAGTGGACCTTCCCCGTGCCCGTGCGTGAAAAGTGGATCAATAGCTGCAGTAGTGCCAGGGATAACCCACCGCCCGCCGAATCGCCCGAAAACACAATCTTCTCCGCCGCAATCGGTGCATGCATCGCTCCGGGCGGGGGATATAGCAGATACAGATACGAAATCAGGGCATCGAGAAGAGGTCCAGGGAACGGACTCTGTGGCGAGAGCCTGTACCTCACCACGAACGCTCGTGTCTTCGCTTGGCGACTCAGCTTCACCGCCGACGGCCGGTGCGTATGCGGATCGCATAGGTAGTATGCACCGCCGTGGAGGTAGAGTATAGCACTGTCCTTCTCTTGCGTGTCCGCTGCCAACGCAGCATACGTTTCCTCTGGAGATCTGGCAGCTTCGTCGGCAGGTCGAGGAGTAGACCGAGACGATATCCACTCCCCAGACAACCCCTCCGCACTGACTTTCAGGATCGCCTCTTCATCCCCCGCTGCCCCAAGCGCGATAATGGCAGCACGTATCACGTCCTCCCCGTTGAAGCCCTCGCCGGGCG
This sequence comes from Tricharina praecox, assembly GCF_024521635.1. Taxonomy (NCBI): domain Eukaryota; kingdom Fungi; phylum Ascomycota; class Pezizomycetes; order Pezizales; family Pyronemataceae; genus Tricharina; species Tricharina praecox. The sequence goes on from NW_026250409.1 coordinate 1,284,765, forward strand.
AGTAGGACACCTCGGCACACCATGTGTCATCCTCGACCTTGGTCGGCTTGAGGGTATCCGCCTGCGCTTTTTCGACGGTGGGCGGAGCGCGTCCAGGTGCGAACGGCTGTGCGATGGCGGACTTGATGAATGCAACGGTGAGGGTGGTCTTGAGGTCCCAGTACTGGGCTTGCGGCGAGAACGAGAGGAGGTGCGAGCCCGTCTTTAGGACCAGGTTGGGGAGGTGCGGGAGGAGTAGCTTGATCACCGCCAGAGGGTTGACCTTGGGGATGCCGGTGAGGGGGGTTTCGCTTTCGGACATTTCGGCAGTGCTAAATCGAAGTATGTAGCAGAAGCAAAGGGACAGGAGGGAAAGGTTAAACTTATCAGACTCTTATGGGGGCGGCATTTCAATGGCCTGGCCATTGTCGCTTCCACAATTGCCATGATAGATGCCGAGGCTACTATGATGTGCTCTAACTATGGGTCTGCGTGGTCGTCCCAACCCCTGAAAGGAAGCTTTAATAGTGCGGATTTGGGATCCGTACATGCCGAACCCCAACCCAGCAGCTAAGACCACATACTCTGTGGCGACTCGCTCAACTTATCCATTGTTGTCGGTGCAGGAAATGGTGATGAATATGGCGGTAAAAAGATATGTTGATGTGTTTAGAGAGAAGGCTGAGAGCTGACAGAGTGTAGGAAATAAGGTTAAAACCCGTGCCTTCCACCGTGGCTAAGTAGCGAGTGATATATTGCAACAGTGAGGCCGCCCGTTCAGCTGTCATTGGAAAATCGGCCAGGTTAGCTATATCTTCGATGTTGCTGGATACGGTACATCTGTGATCCGTGAGGCGGTATTGCGGGTAGCCTGAGAGATTATTAGGAACGAGTTGAAGTTTGAAAGAGTGCACAGATAGGAAAGAGTTGAAACTTGAAAGAGTGCACAAATGAGAAAGGATGGGATTCATTGCGGGGCCTAAGTATTCAACTACAAAAAAATATCCAGCCAAGAATGTCAAGAAACACAGAGGCGACATCTGGTATGAATGCTGATAGGTACTCCCGCATCACTCCCACCCCTGCTTCTCCAGTTCAAAACGGAAAATCCCACATAATGTACTCCGCCCAAGTACGCTTCACGGCTTTCCAGTACCTCTCCTCATCACCCTTGGCATGGTTCACATGCTTGGTTCCTTCAAACCGCTCCATCCTCACGGCCTTGCCGACACGCCTGGCCATCTTCGCATGAGCCTCCACATCCTCGGCCGAAACGACCCCATCATCAGTTCCGTAGAGGTAGGTCAAGGTCGTGCGAGCCGGCGTCACTGAGCAGTCCACCAACGACTTGTAGTCCACCTCGAACACCTCGTCCGTATTCGGAATTCCCAGCAGGTGCAGCATGATCGCAGCCACAAACACAAATCGGATATAGATCCAGGTCAACGCGAGGAGGCGGTAGTACCATGGCAGGCCGCGGACGGCAAATGCGAAGCTGCGGGCAACGGAGGGGATGTCCGAGGGGACTGGACACGAGTCGAGGATCAGGCCGCGGATCGGTAGGAACTTGCCGTTGAGCATCGCGAGCTTCTTGAGTTGGTGAGCGCCGCCGAAGGAGAATATGTGCGCGAGGCATTTGTACTCATCCACGAAGGCGGTAATGACGGATAGTGCCGAGCGGAGCGGCGAGAGGTTGCTGGAGACGTAATCGCGGGTGGAACAGGTTACCAACAGCAGTCGGCTCGCGGGGTAAAGGTTGACGTATTTGTCGGTGTATTTGGAGATGTGGCGCGGGGAGGCATTGAGCCAGGTGCAGAGAATGATGAGTGATGGGTCGTTGTAGCGGCCCCTTGGAGCGTAGACGGGAGGCCGGTAGTATTCAACACAGCTCGAGAGACGTCTGAAGGCGGCTATGGTATTGGTGGGTGCCCACGAGGTGGGTGCGTTCACAATGGTTTGACTGATGATGGTGGTTACCATTGCGGTGGTGGTGTGTAGGAACTTGCTGGGAGGAGGGTCGTGGTTTTAAGGTAGTTGTGTAGATTGGTTATCAAAGTATTCAAACTAGCGTACGTGAATTGGGGTATCACTGTCGGTAGCTAGGCTTACGTGCTTGCCTTACCTTGTCTCTCTGTAAGATTTTGTTCAAACTCTAGGGCCAGACACCTAGAAGAGATGGGTTGAGGAATTTCAAATTGACAAACAAGAGCTCGGTGGTTCAGCAATAATATGCAGCCGAAGAACAGCCACATCATGTGATTTGCATTTATAAAATCTTGTCACTCGTCAAGAGGGTTAGGTATTGAAATTTGAAACCCATCAATTCACTTGGATCCGTGATCTCTAACATGCTCATATCCACCCAGAAGAATCTGAAATCCCATCCTCCTAGCATGCTCATCTCTAACCAGAAGAATCTGAAACCCCATCTTCCTAGTGGCGGCGTCTACGCGGCGGGGCTGGCGTCGGCCTCACCATGTACGCATGTAATCGACAATTCCTCGAACACTGATGAGCTCCACGCTTCCTCTTCTTTCCACCATGGCCCACCAACAGGCCGCTATCCGTAGTGGCATCCAAGGCACTCTGAAGGGTCAGGAGGGCCTCGAGCGATCCGCTCCTGATGGCCACCATAAGCTGTACGCGCAGCTCGGACAGAATGAGGGCGTTCTCCGGGCGATAGCGTTTCTCACCGCTGGGTGCGTGGCCTCTACGGCATGGAAGGTCATTGGTCAGTCCAAGGGAGACGCCGTGCGCGTGCCAAGCGTGCAGTTGGAGGATGGCTGGGTGATTGGAGGGAATGTCGAGCGGAAATCCCAGCAGTGAAGCGGTGCCAAAGTTGGACGGAGCGGGAATGAAATCTCCTTCATTGGTGCGGGTGTTGCTATCAGGACTGAAGGAGCGGCAGTAACCTTCGACAAAGCTGTTTATAACTGTTACTCACTATGTCTGGGCAACGGGGTCAGTGACACTTACTCTCCAACCTCGAGCTGATCCAGCCTGGCGGCCATCTCCTCAGAAATATCCTCAACTGAAGCTTGGCACCTGGAGCGAGGCCTAGAGGTGGTGGTGGCTCGAGCTTCGGCGTAGTTGTTTCTAGAAGATTGAACGGCCATAACTCCCCAGTCACTCTCCACAACCTCGAGTCGACCCAGCCTAGCAGCCAACTCCTCAGAAATGTCCTCAACCGAAGCCTGGTACCTGGAGCGAGGCCTAGAGGTGATGGTGGGAAGGGCTCCGTCGTAGTTGTATCTAGGAGAATTAACGGGCCGGACTCCCCGGTTACTCTCGTCATCCGCCTCGTATCCGTCGGCCTCATATCTATCGACCGAAATGTTACTGCCCTGGAGCATCGAGGAGGTGGCGGTGGCGGTGATGTCGTCGTAGTTGTATGTAGGAGAATCAATGAGCGTGACTTCTCCGCTACTCTCTTCGTCCGTCTCATATCCACCGACCAGACCGGGGGCGTCATAGAACATCAGTCTCTCGCCGTTGTTGCTCGGGCTGGAAGACATGGCCGAGAGACTTGTCGTGATCGTCGAGTTGTTCTTGAACGAGCTCGTGAGGCCCAAAGCTATCAGATCGAAAACGGAGAGATTTCTGAACACGGGAGAGAGAAGGAGGGGGTGAGAAGCAGTGGTAAAGTCGTGAGCGGTGAAGACCCAGAAGACCTGCGGGAGAGGAGCCGATGGGAGCTTGAAGGTGGCTGTCCATCTGAAGGTGTGTAGGGGGATAGTGGGGTGAAAGGGTTCCTGCAGTTTCGAGCCGTGTTTCCTGTTTGGGAGAGTCTGCGGCTGCCCCAATGGCCACCAAAAAGTCCCACAAGACACCAACCCGAACCATAACTGAGAGCAATAGTGAAAAGAGAGGCAATCGAGACAGTGCTTGAGAATTACGATGCTCTTCTGAGCATTTTCATACATTCATATGCCCATATTCAGTTATTCAATTGTTTGGTGAATGCTGCTCGGGCGATCTCATACATCCAGCGATGTAGGCTATCGGTTAGCCGGCAGGCCCGCAGTTACCTGAAGCAGCCAACAGTGACAGAGGTAACAGAGCAGGAGAGCCAGACAGAGCCAAGGTTTCCCATCGCATTGCACATGTTGTTCATCTCCGAAACACCCATCCTATGTGCACGATAATTTAGCTATGTCCATGCAGTGACCGTTTCTCTCACTTCTCGCCCACTACCCTCGATTCACAATCAACCAGCGGAAGCAGGAAACATATTGCGGACCTGCGAGCAGCTCGTCACTTCAACCAGCTATCCCGCTGAACTGTGTCCGTGAACAGTTGGTTTTGAACGGTACGGTTGTTATTGCGAATTCCGTATTCCCAGCAAGTTGCAACGGTGTTGACAAGAAAACCGGCCCAGGTTGCCGGGTCGGTAACAGAGACCTTGGGCCATACGCTCTCGGGACAATAGCTCGGCTTCGGCAGCCTGATGTCTATCGGTACGTCAGCGGGATGATCTGCTTCGCAAATGGGCATCGAACGGCTACTGGACCGCTTGGGTTTACTTACTAAGGCAGATACGAGCCCTGATATCTTCGGAACCATGCATCCAGTCTCAGGAGGCCGATGAGTGTTGTCGGGAAAGATATCAGGATGGCGGCGAGTAGAAGAACGAAATGAAACGAGAAGGAAAGACAATCATATGTACCCCACGGCGTAGCAGCTTTGCATATGGTTGCTCCACGCTGCACGCCTTCGCTGGGCGTTGCATGGGGAATTCATGTTGCGGACTGCTGATGCCGAGTGATTCCATGTAAGTAACACTTGATCGTAATGGTTGTCTGTCCCACGCTTACACCCACGGGACCTCTGCAAGACCCTGCGGTTCTCAGGACTTTCTAACGAATAGAAGCATCGGCCGGAGCGAATGATCGCTCTGATCGAGTCGTCGGGATTTTTTCTCACGCGACAATGCCCCACCCCCGCACTCACCGGTCGATTGGGCCTGGCCGGCGAGGTTCTGCAGCTGGCCGGCGAGTGGCAAGTTTTCCGGCTTGCGTTCCTATTCCTTCTCTCATTCTTGACCTGGTCAGGCCAAACCAGGCATCCTGGCGATGCGAGGAGCTAACTGGTGCCCGCCGTAGTATATCATCTATTCCACATGCCATGGTAGGCATTGGAGTTAGGGGAAGACATCCGATTCCACGGCGTGTTATCCATCGTCAGGGACGGGAAGGAAAAGGGTGGTTAACGCCATCTTTTTTTTTCTCTTCATGTCCAGCCTTGACTCAGAGTATCGGCCCGTCGGATTCGACAACGGGGCCAATTGCATGATACTCTTCCTGCATGCATCATGCAGTCAATTGGACCCCGCATGCGCCTTTACCGCACATACCGTCGATGGACTAGGCGGGCCTTCAAACGAACAAATTATCGTGGCGATTTCTGTTCAGCGAGGAAGTATGATAGGTGGCCATTCACATCCCCCCATTCCTCACGACTATACGGTACCAATGACGGACAGACTGGCTGATCATCGTCATAGGCACTTGGATGCTCTCCGTACACGAGCATGTATGTATACCGTACATCCGCACTCCGCGATGAAGTGAAGCAAAATCTGCAATCTGCAAACTGCAGACGGGTTCTGAATCTTCACGCACTCACAATGGCAGCCCGCATAACCCTGACTCTGGCATCCATAATATCCGGTCCACAGCAAGCTGGAAACACGTGCAGCGTCGTCATGATGCAGAGCGGGGTGCATACTACATCCTGCGGTTTGCCAGGCTCTTGGATTCTGTTCCGGACATCTGCTGAACATTGCGACGCGGACTTGAAGCTGGCTTTTCGCTCGCGTCGACGGACTGCTGGTTCGCGTCTCGTAAGGAATCATTCAGTTACGCCGGCGGTGAGTAGAGTACACTTACACTGTACAGTGTAGACTCCAGATCAATGGCCTCGATGGGGAGTCAGGCCACCGTGTGCAGTTTGCCCTTTACTGGCCAGATCAGCCCTGAAGCAACTAGCCAAGGCGTTAGGCATCACCGTCGCCGCCGTGGGTTGTCGCTGGGGCGCGTGGGGAAGGAAGGAATGAAGAGAGGCAAAGAAGCAAAGAGGAAAAGTGTTTGCGCCCCCCATATACACCCCCATACTAAACATTGCCATCTGCCAATAGACACCCGCGAAAGCCTAAATCGATCAGCGACAGGGTTGGGTTTAATATCGCAAACCTACTGCTGTCGTTGATAGCTCGTCCATGCACGTCCCAAGAAACCCCGCACCGGCCTGCATCACAACATCTAGATCCATGGCACGTCGGTGAAGAGCTAGAGACAGCTAACTTCTGGCGGGGGACATCGTGAGGGAATGGGTCCGGGAGGAGTGCAGTTTGATGGAATCGTGCTTCGGTTCCTGGGCTAATGGCACTTCGTGGTTCAGCGCATGAGCATCTCTGCACCAAGGGGAGCAGAGCTGAGCATCTTCTTCTTCTTCGCCGTTCGGCAGCAGCTACCAATTGTCGTCGTCCGACTGGCGGGCACGAACTTGCACTTCAGCCCTCGAGCAAGCTTCCCAATGCCCATAGCTCTGGATAGGGCCCCTCCCGTGTGTTTCAAATCCAAGCATGTATAGTACTATACGATTGCCACTGGTAAACGGCTGTCACCTCGCACAATAGCGCAGTTATTCAAACAGCTTACTGATTACATTACCATCAACCTCCTACACGGACAGAATGTGGAGTGCAGGTAATATCACGGACGTATCATCCAACATCTCTGGAGCCGGGCATCTGCACTCGGCAGAATTGGGCCACGTCCAGAGCTCTCCCCACAAATATCAGATGAATTCGGATGGCCGGTGGATAAAACGGTGCGATGTGATAGGGCATCCTGCAAGATTTGGTGGGCGGCTGTCGGTCCCCGTTGGCTGGAGATATCGTCGCGTGTAGGCTGCGCGGCAGCCGACAGGCGCTTGCTTCATTCTATCGACGCAGAATTGTTTCTTCTGACGTGGCGTGGCGGTTGGCTGGTTTGCCCGACCTATCTGCATGGATGCGAGTGTCCTGTACGATTGGATTTTCAACTGCTATAGACTGGGGACTGGACTGAACGGCACGGACGGTAGGCGGCGGCGCCGTACGATTCTCATTCGTCGATATCAGGAATGCGTGGGCTGCCGAAGCAGGCGTGAAGAAGAAAAGTGGGCTGCGAAGTGTATTCCGGGAGGTTTTTTTTTTGGTATACTTGCTTTTGGTATTAGAACCGCCTCTCTTCCTGGCCTGACGAAGGAACTGGAGCTGGAGGACATAAATCCATACACGTCTGCCAGTGTCCCCAATAGACTTCCTTCTTCTGCTCTGGATGCCATCAGTTGCAGCCTTTACCACTGCCAGTGTTCCCAACTTCTCCCCTACCATACCAGAGCTCCTCCCCATAGCATCATCATCACCGAAGAAAGCAAAGGATCTCCCTGTGTGTAGACCGGTACCTAACCTCTCCTCCCATCCACGGTGTGACAAGTCACGTCTCACTTCTGACGGACCTAGCTAACATGGATCCTTTCCGTCTTAAGCTACACATCACCACGTCGTGCGACTGCAACCGCAGTATGTCGACCAAGAAAATGACAAATGGAGCTGCCGTGCCGAAGGGCAAGCTTACGAACGGAGTCAATGGCGTCAACGGCAAGGTCAATGGGAACGGGAACACATCGATGTCGAGTGAGCGGGTGTCGGAGTTCCTTAGCTCCCTCATGACAACGCTTAACGAGGCGCCGGATATCCTCCCCGAGATCGAGTCGCTCGGGAAAGTTTGCCTGGAACATGAAGAGCTATCGAGGCGGATGGCGGAGAAGGAGACGGACTTTGACAAGCGGGAGAAAGAGCTGCAGGCTGTCATCGACTCTAAGGATGCGCTGCTAAACAAGACCGGAAAGATGTGGATCGATACCATGCGGAATGATCTCTCCATGGAACACAACTCGGCAGGGAAGCTCCAGGAGAAGGAGAAGGAGATGGCCCAGATGATGGCCGCACATAAGGTCGAGCTGACCAAGCTCAAGAAGGACCTTGAGGACTCCAGGATGCGTGAACAGAAGGATGCAGGGACGAAGTTTGAGATGCTCAAGAAGGAGAGCGATCAGGCATTGTTGGCCATGAGGAAGGAGAGGGATGAGGCACTCAAGGACGTCGAGCAGTGCAAGATCAGCCTCGACCAGCTGTCGGCTAAGCTCAGCGAGGCAAAGACTTTACTTGAGGCGGAGATTCTCTACCGGAAGAAGAGCGAGGCGGAAATCGCTAAGATAACGCAAGACATCGGTGTTAAGGAGCTTACAGAGTCCGACTTGTGAGTTCACTTCATACTGCTGGCATGATTTACACACAAGCTAACACCGTCAAGTGAGAAGCAGGCGGTCGTGCTGGAATCCAAGTTCCATGCGTTGTGCAAAGACGTTTTCTACAATATTGAAATTCCTTTCAATCCCACAGATGTATATCTCCCCACTTCACCTTACTTCCAAGGCAAGACTAACCATTCTTCCAGGAGTTCCATGATGGTCTCAAGCGCGAGCTGGTGGACTCCGGCTTCGTGTCTCGCAAAGAGGCTACTGGCGACTTCCCACTGATGCTCTCCAACACCTCTTGGTCTCGGGCCATCCTGATGTCCTTCGCCGAGAACATCATCGCCACCCAGTTGACCGAGGGCATCTTCCGTCTGGTACCGATGCCACCGGGATCCCTAGACTCCAAGAAGACCACAGAGTATCTCGAGATGATCTCTAACAACCTTTCCGGCGACAGTATGGACAACGAAGCCCGCTGGCGCTCCCTCTCGTGCATCGCCATGGAGAAGGACCCCGAGGCCCGCACCCAAGTCGTCGAGTCGATCCTCGATCGTCTTGCCGAGATCTTTACCCCTCTGTTCCGACGGGACCCAAGCGCCCTCGATTTACTTCTCGACCGTCTCAGCGCCTTCTTCACGGACGCCATGGATTTCTGGAGCACCGCACAACACTCCAAGCAGCGAATCGTCGCAGATATGGTCCTGGACATGGAACCGGGCGACTGCGACTACCACCCTGAGCACACCGATATCAACGTTCCCGACGAGGAGCTCCACCTCGACGAGACCTCCGGACCACTCCCCCTCCCCCTCTTCCCCCGGTTCTCAATCCTCGACGTCGACGGCTTCCGCACTCTCTACGACGGCAAATCCCTCCCGCCCACCGCACCCTCCGCGATCCGCAGTCGCGCAGAGTCAAAGCAATACAAGCGCACGCAGTCGGAGAAGCTGCGCGCCAGACTTGGCTCGGGCGCCAGCACAGTGTCGAGACCGCACGGTGGTCGGCGACGACAGAGTATTTCCTCCGCCGCGGCACCGAGATCTCCCACCGCTTCCACAAGAACCCCGATCATGGCACGCCCGCCAGCGTATATCGGCAGTGGTGTTTTGGGCATCGGCAGCGCGAGTGGTGCCAGTGGTGCGAGCGGCGCGAGCAGTCCGACGGGCGGTGGGAGTGTGTCGGGTGCGCAGTAATGGCTTGCGATCTCTCTCGAAATTTCTTTGCGCGTCTGCTTGTCTGCTTCGGTGCCGGTGCCGGTGCCGGTGTCTGTGTCCATCTAACTTAGCTGGTGTCTCTACTTATTCTTATTCTGATGTTCTTATGTTCTTATGTGTGTGTCTGTCTATCTTCACGGGTTTCGTTAGCTTGCGCGCATGCTTTTCTTACTGTTCATTCTTATGGCGTTTGGGCTGCGGGTTGCTTTGTTTTGCTTTGCTTTGTTCTGCTTTGTACGGTATCATACTACTATGATTTGGTATTCAGTTACACCTACGCGGTGTAGATATCTAGTCGTTTTTCATCATCGAGTTCTCAACAGGTTATCGCGTTTCGTTGCATGCGGCCATGATGGAGTTCTACTCAGTAGTCTCAGTAGTCTCAGTAGTGGTGAAACTGCAGGTCCTCCTCCCCCGCATAACCCACATAACCCACGGCCACAACGCCGTAACTAACTAAAGCGGAGGTACCCGACGCTAGGTTACGAGACAGGATTTCCCACCACCTCCAGGCTCCATCGCCGCCGTAACTATGGACCAGCTGACACCCAGAATCTGACGTATCCACATGTGAAGAGTAGGTACGGTATGCACTTTAGAGTCCAACACCCAGGCCTTCAGGCAAGTACCTATGCACATGTGTGAATTCGCAATACTCGCTCCTCGCGAACCCTCGCGAACCCGCGCAGCGCTCTTTGTACAGTATGCACAGTAGTAGGCGCTGTTTCCGGTTCCTGCACCAGAGCTGCGAGGTCTCCAGGCGAAGTTCGAACCCCCACGAACGGCGGGGGTCGGTGGACCGGGCGAAGTGCTAGGTAGTAGTCTACCTAGGGCAGAGTTGGTCATACATTACCGAAGTCCTCATGCTCGCGTGACACATAACCCAAGCTCCATAACTCATCAGCTCTCAAACTTGACTGGAGACTGGTTCTATGAGCGGACGTCGGACACCGATAATAAATACACGAGTTAGCCACCCTCCCCCCCTCCCTCCGCCATCCTGTTTCCTCGACTTCACAAGTTTCACGCGTGCGTGCGGAAGGCGAGTGCTTCTTAATGAATGATCTACTAGCATAATTACCCCTCATGCAAAGGTCAGACGGTAGTGGGGGAGCTTACCACACGAGCCCAGGATCATAGCTATTGGTTGGTGCCTGCAGAATAAAGCACCCATATAGAGCAATCTCTGGAATGGAACGAATAGGTATCCCGTCTACAGTCTACCATCTCACCCAATCATCACACATCACACATCACACTCACAAATAGCAAATGAAAAGAGCAGGTAGGTATAATCCCCATTCCCCTCACGTTAAGCAGATTTCGCTTCAAGTTTTTTACCAAGCTACAAACAATCCCCATCGAGAATCTGTCCCTCCAGCATGCACAATCCCCACCTCCAAAAAGCAACAAACACCTCCAAATCATGCATCCATGCGTGATCATTCATGCCCCAACCTTATTTCATTCAGCATTTCCATAAGCAATTCCCAATCATCAAACCGCGGCTGCCACAGTTCTCTCTACCGGACCAACTTAATTCCAAGGCTCCCTCCCGCACCTTAATCATAATCCTCCTCCTTCCTCCACCAAAAAAAAACCCCTATACGTACCAGTATAGTATATCATGTTTCGCTTAGATAAACTTCCACTTCTTAGCAAAGAGGAAGCTGACGAAGCTGAACAAGAAGATGGAGCCGAGAATTCCAAAGAACCACGCAAGACTGCCGCTCTCCATTCCGGGCACGGGAACGTTCATTCCAAAGAGACCACAGACGAGGTTGAGCGGAACGAGGATTGTGGCAATGGTCGTGATCTTTCCCAAGACCTCGTTGGCACGGTTGTTGGCCTGGATCGAGTCCACCGACAGCTGTGCGAGGTAGTTGGCGTGCGAGCGCGACAGCATCTTCTCGAAATGGGACAGATTGCCCATCATGGTGAGGATGTGGTCTTGGATGTCACCGAGGTACAAGCCAATCTCGCCCCTAGGCGTGATCTGGTACTGCTCGTTGCATCGCTTGGCAAAGCCTTTGATGACGTCGGCCTTTCCACCCAGCAGTCTCATCCCCGCCATGGTTCTCTTCCTGCAGTCACCGATCCGCTTGAGAAGCGTGGTATAATCGTCGTCTCTGGCAGTAAAGACCGCGTCCTCTATCGAATCCGAATCCTTCTCGATATCCGTGATCAAAGGAGCGAACGAATCGACAATGTCGTCGATCAGGGCGTAACAGATCCAGTCAGCGCTGAGCGCGACATAGTCACGCAGCTGCCTGATGCGCCTCCTAACGTTGGCGGTGTGGTTCGACTGCTCGAAGTGGAACGAGAGTACCCCTTCACGGAAGACGATGAGGTAAATGTTGATGGGCTCCATATAGTCCTCCGAATCCTTGTTCTGGACAAACGAGCGGAAACAGACGAAGTAGTAGTTCTTGAATAGCTCCACCTTCTCGCGGGTCTCTTGAACGCGGATATCCTCAGCAGTCAGAGGGTGAATGCCGAAGGCCTTCATGAGCATGCCAAGCTCCTCCATGGTCGGGTTGAGGGAGTCCAACCACCATACACTACCCTCGCGGAACAGGTCCTGGAAGCTCTCGCCGTCCAGCAAAAGCTCGCCGATCTCGGGTGCATGGATGGTAGCGTCCATCTCCGACGAGAAGAAGCTGAACCTGTCGGGCTGGCTAACTCGTAAGAGCCGCCGTGGTTCTTGAGTGGTTCCAACCTTCTCGTTGATGACGGAACCCGAATCGTCCCCAGCGCGCTCTTGAGCTTTAGTGTTCTGCTGCCCAGGATAGTAACGGTCCTTGAATGATCCGGCGGTGCTCATCTTCCTCTGGCGCTGACTAGGTCGTCCACGGTTCTGCATAGCAACAAAATCATCCATATCCTCAAAGTCAATGGTGGCAGCACCGCGAGTATTCTCCTCCGGAGGAAAGCACACATCCTCTTCAGGCTTCGGCGCGGTGACATCCGCATCGGAGTCGTGCTCGTTGTGCTCGACAAAAGTCGGGCGACGGGAGTTGGTGCGCTGCAAGCACAACCGAAGATCGCTAGGCGCCATACTGGTCACAGTTCCAGCACGGTCTCTCATCCTTCGATGGTCTGGATCCGCGAACGCATCGACCGAATTGGGAGGTGAGGGAGAGCGCGAAGAAACCCTGGAAGGAAACCGAATGGATCGGGCACTACGTGCAGTCGATCCTCTGCGCTCGATACCGATGGCGTGGTCGATACCGTGAAACCCCGGGGTCAGCATGTCGGGATCGTCGTACACGGCATACTCGTTGTCTCGGGAGCGCGGGCGCGCACCGTCGACCACGAATGCGGGGCGAAGGTGAGAGGTCGCGGTGTTGTTACGGGGGAGCGAGTGTGGCTGGAATCGATGGTCGTCGAGTTCATTGGCCGGGCGCGACGCCGGGAACGACGGGGATTCGGTACGAGGGGTGTCCATCTCGAAAAAAAAATGACTGATTATTGATATGAAACTGGCAAGAAGCAGTGGATGCAATCCGGTTTTCGTAACCTAGACAAGGGTAACTTCACAAGCTATCAGCAACTGCGACTCAGAACAGTATCACAGAGAAGTATGGCCAGTCTTACACGATAGAGACAAACACACACTCTCTCTTCAACTTCTTCTAGCCTCCAGTGAGCCGCTCACGCGCTCACTTCACTGAACGCGTACAACGTGATTGTAGACTGGCGGGGTTGGCAATGACCCCAGGGACTTCAACTTATGTCGAAGAAAAGTATCCAGAGTTGCCGCTGGACGAAGATTCGACGAAAACAAGAGGAACCAAAAACTGTTGGACCGTAGAGCAGGTATTACCGATAGGGATGTAACGAATCACTTCCTCGGGGTTGGACCGAGTGAAGCAGCGAGAAACGATGGGTATATAACGCGATGCGAGGTGTAGGATTTCCGTAGGGTCAGTTATGGCGGCTTCTTAGAAGCTCCGAAGACCCAGGAGTTTGGACCAAGGAGTGGACGAGCGTGGGAAAACTTCAGGCCGTTATGTCCCGCCAACTTGCTGATCTCTGAGGAGTAAAGGCGCCGAGGCGTCGGTGGGCAATCCAGCGCAAAGACGGCGAGGAGAACGAGGAGGAGGAGGAGCTGTGGGGTGGAGTGGAGTGGGGAGATAAGGTTCGTGGGATGGAAATTTTCAGTCGAATAGTCTCGAGAGTCGCTAGTACCGAGAAGACGATGCTGCAGATGTTCAGGAGAGCTAGATAGTCAATGCGAAGCCGTTATCATTGGGTTTCTGTGACATTATCAGTACTTTTTCTTCTTTTCGATTTTTGTGGTGATTTATTTGTGGCGGAAGTTCGTAATTAGGGGCAAAGGAGGGGGAGCCTGTAGCGGGAAAACGCACGTAATTCAAACGCAAGAATGAATTCTGTTGGACAGCGAGGATGGTTTCTGGATAACCTGAGCGGTGAGGACTGTCTCGAGAGTTGGTGAGTCTGAAGTTGTTTGTTGTTGGGTTGAAGTTTAGGTGGTTGGAAGTAGGACTGGAGGGCTGGTTTGTATTTGTAGAGAGGAAGATGACGAGGATGAGGAGTGAGGAAGGGGAAGGATCAAAGATCCAAGAAAAGAAAGGAAAGTGGGTAAGGGGGAGTGCGGTCAGCCGGATCGGGCTAGAAACTTTCCAGACTGGGCCACCATGCTCCCGTTCGGCTATAGTCGAGTCGAATAGTTTCTGGGGACTTTCTGTGCGGGTTTTTTATTTTTTATTTTACACGATTCTTGAGCATGGATTTATGCGCCCGCCACCAGAGCAAAGAAGTGAGAAGAGAGAGAAGCATAGGCGACTGCCGGGTAGCCCCACAGCTTATTTCGAGCGCTCCGACTCTATGCAGTTCCTACTTCCGAGCCCTCGACCGCCGATGGACGCGCGGATGGTCCCGCCTCTGTTCGGCCTCGCGAGTCGCTACGGCTACCGCCGAAGACCAGATACCTAAGCCCATGACAATCGTGCCCGTAGAAGTTAGAATGCTCTGCGTATTTCTCGAGCTCTCTCGAGCTCCGAAGAGATCGATCTTTGGTGCCACTAGTATCTAGGTATTCCGCAAAAGACATCCGGCTGGCCCTACAGTCCACACGGTAATGTTTCTCCCCTGTCGATCATGATATCAGCGTGTTTTTCTTTCCTGATTTTTCTTTCTGTAACCTCCGTTGGATGCCATCTATTTTCGTGGCGGTTACATAATCTCGAAGGGGAAAAAAAAGAAGCAAAAGGTTAATCGCTCATGCGTCTCCAATCAAAATCATCTGGCTCAGTCAACCAGTCAGTCGGCGCCGAGCACAGATGTCAGTTGTGGTTGTGAAACGCGACGCAGGACACCCAGAAAGAACACCTCACCTCAGCTAGCAAAGAGAGCTATCTCCGTCGCGGGTACCTTCTTCTGTCAACCACCACCACCAACCAACCACACAAACACCACCACCACCACCACCACCACCTCACATCTCCAAACGCATTCACGACACCACAATGAATGCAATCCAGTCCGCTGTAGATGGCTTCATCGTGCGTCCCCCTAACTCGCGTCGCGCCGCTGCCTCGCTAACAAACAATACCAGGACTTCGAGGTCAGCCCACCACCCACCCCACTCATCCGCTCGAGCACTCCACTCGACCTCCGCCGTCACCGCCGCTAACTCCCACACAGGGTCAACGCCTCGCCGAGCTCCTGACCACCGTCCTACTAGTAGCATCCGGTGTTCGTCTTCCCAACCCACTCCCTCTCCTTCACCAACCTAACACCGCGCAACAGATTGTCGCCTGGATCGTCGGCTTTGTTCTCGGAGACCTCAAATTCACCGTCTACGTCGGCCTCGCGGGTACGGCGTTGACGTTCCTCACCGTTGTGCCACCGTGGCCTTTCTACAACAAGCACCCTCAGCGCTGGTTGCCGGCGGGAACTACGGAGGTCGAGAAGAAGGCGAAATAAAGAGCGGGCGCGAATTTCTTTTTCTCTTTGCGCGCCGAGGAGCGACACAATTCTTTGTACGCGCGCGAAAGGGACACATATCATCATGCCTGCATATCCCATGTTACCCACAAAATGCCGATTGGGAGAGAAAAAAAAGAGCCGAAAATCAAAATTGGAGGAAAATACTGTGAATCCTTACCCCGAGTGTGGTCCAGTCCAGTCCAATCATCAAATCCAACCGCAGTGCTGGCAAGGAATCATATTTCTTTGCCGCGCCCCTGCCCTACATACATTATGTATTTGGGTACCTACGCGAGGATATGCCCGCCGTCCGTCCATCGATCATCGCAGCAGCAGATACCGCCTCTAAGCAGGTACAGATTAACATACGTTTCTGCATTCTGCATTCTGTGGCTCTAGGTACATCCATACCTTGGGATGATTACAAAGGAAATCCCCGATAAATTGCTCTGGCTTGTTTGAATGCGCTCGCAGGGCTCGTAGATAAGCGGCATTCCCCTGCCCAATAGTGTTGCAACGTGCTGGCCCCGACATGCACGCACCCGCCCAATGACATCTACCAAGAGAGCGGCACGTGATGGATCAGATGTGTCCAGGTGATATAATAGAGTAAAACAAATGCCACGGGAGGAGATAAGTGAGGTCATTGAAGAACGCGAGGTGCTTGGGAGGGGGTACGAGTGATGCCGTGTGACAGGTGAGGGGTTATCATTGAGCTTCCGCGGATGGTAACCAGATATCCGGAATCGATATCGGCGTAGGATCGGGAATGGATGGACACTTACCACCTAGGGAAACGTTGGATCGAGCAGTAAAGCGGTCACAAGATGAACCAACCCCGCAGAGAGCTCGACGTTCCCCTCAAGAGTCAACCATCCGCCCCGCATTCTGGAGTGGATACCGGCAGACGAGCAGCGAAGCACAGGCCGCAAGTGGTAGTTCCTATGTACTAGTTCTCACTGCCCGCCTCCGCCCATCCAATACTCCCAAACCGAGGTTACAGGATCGTCAGTGAGCATGACTGTACCGTACTGACATGTGCGAGTGGTTGGACGAGTTCGCACTCGATGTATCCCGAGCCGCCTGGCGGATGTGTATTCTGTTCTTGTGCGCCACACCGAGCCAGGGAAGTGTACTGTGAACAGGAAGCGGGGAGACTAAAAGTACGCCATTGTAGTCGCACATGGGCGGAATAACTGTACGAGTGATACAAATCAACCATCCAATCCGTTGTTGCGCTGGTTGAAGAAGTGTAACCTTGTGTACTAGATTTCCTGAGAAGAATGGATATTAGTAGGACTTGCTTAGGTGGAACAGTGAGGAGAACAAGGAGTGGGAGGAGGAACCGGAGCAAGATAGGGTGAGCGAGTCGTCTTGGTGGATGACTAGGAAGAGAATAAGACACTCACCCTACCTATCGTTTCGAGCCATCAAAGGGGGTGTTGAGGAGAGGGATGTTCAGTTCAGTGCGGAATTCGTCTCTGATCACCATTGCTGGGTCGAGCCCCTAATTAGGCATTGGCTCAATAGTAATTGATGTTTTAATCCTATCTCATCCTCATCGCCGCATCCCCACCCTCGCACCCAGTCCCAAGTACAGTCGTCTGGAGGGAACAAACCCGTAGAAACGGAGATTACAAACAAGTACCTATGCATGCTGGGTCTAGTATCAAATTTACACTTGAACTTGGGCGCAAAATGAGATACATGAAGAGATGTGATTGAGAAGATGTGCAGAAAGAAAGACGAAGAAATGAAGCAATCGGTATGTAGTATTCGCATTCAATCGAGCATAGCCGTACAGCTTGCAGGGGAAGAGAAACTTGCTAAAAAGCAAAGGTAAGAGTAGGCAGAATTATCAAGAGAACTCATGAAGAGAAACATGAAGAGAAAAAGAAGAGTGCAAGCAGGAAACGCCAAACGCCACTGTGTCCGTGTCGATCGCTTCAAGTTTCTTACACACCATTGTAGTAATCGTTGTAATATTTGACCCGCTGGTCAAATATGCAGCCGATGTCTTCTCCCTTGCGAACGATTCGGATCGTCTTCCAGGCATTGCCGTTTGGGAGTCTCTCCGGGCCCGTACCATTCTCCTTGCAGAGCAAGGTCTCAAGAGCCTGGAGGCTCATGACATTCTTGATGATCTTGTCAGGTACATCATCCGTATGCCATTCAGCAGTACCAGGGGGGTAGCTGAAGTTGAGCGTGCCTTCTTCTTTGCCCATAGCCTCCAACTGCAAAAACCATTAGTCAAGTGCAATCGAAGACTAGAATGAATCACTTACGATGGCGTCTTTTCGAATGACCAGACCTCCCGTAAAGTGTCTGCGCATACTGAACACGTCGCCGATCTTGAAGACAGAGGTCTTGATCATCTCCGCGAGCTTGATTTTGCTGCTCTCTCCAGCAATGGCTTCCGTGTATAGTTTCTGTTTCTCTCCCCAGAACACCTCAAAGTTCTCCTCCTTCCAGGAATCAAATTCACCAGCCAACCTCCTTTTTCTAGCATCGGCAGCCTTGGCGAGATACTCCGGCTCGTACTTGCCTTGACAAAGGTCTTCCTGGTAATTGCACACGCCCTCCATGAAAAAAGAGTCGTCGAACACGACCGGATTGATGATGGGCTTGCCATCAGGAACGGTGACATCGGAATTCGCCGGGTAGATTATGTCTTCAGCCGGAAGAAGCGCGATGAGCGAATCGTACTCCTCGTCAGTCAAATTCTTGCGGTTGAGAACCTTAGGATTAAGGAGCCTCTGCATCGCACACATATCAGCAAACTTCTTTGAACGCGCAGTAAGAAGGAACACAAACCGAAAGATCCCCTAGAGCGAAAGGAGAGAATCGAGTAGCTAAGTTTTCCGGCTGCCACAACTCTTTCTTGGTGAGCTTCTTGGGCTGCGGCTCGGCGGTAGCCTTTTTCTGGGTCTTCGACTCGGCCTTCGCCTTACCCTTAGGTTTGGCCTTCGACTCGGCCTTAGCCTTGTCTTGGGCCTTACCCTTAGGTTCGGTCTTGGAATTCTTCGATTTGGGCCCGGTCTTAGAAACGACCGTAGCCTCGGGGCCAGGTGTAGCCTCAGCGGAAGTGTTGCAAGCGGCTACGCTCTTGGAAGGAGTACGAGCACGAACGCGACCTGAACGACGAACGGGAGAGTCTTCCTCCGCGAGTAGAGCGGCAAACACTTCGTCCGGAGTGGCGGTATGAGTCTTGACCCTCGCCGGAGTCTTCTTGGAAGTGACACGTTTCTTTCCAGCCTGATTCTTCTTCTTCGTAGCTCCTCTGCGACCCTTGGGATTGTAGCCGTCTAAATCATCTCCTTGATCATCTTCGTTCTTCCACTCCTTCTCGTCAACATTTCCACTGTCGTCCACCCCTCCACCCTTCTCAACGATCGCAAGTCTGGCGCGCTTGGGCGACGGCGCGGTCAGAGTGGTGTCGCCGACATCGATCATCTTGTCGTTGTCGTCGCTGCCGCTGTGCGTGGCGTTTTCTGCTGTGATCTTGTCGCCATGGTCGCTGGGAGAGGGAGAATGAGTGCGCTTGCGACTCTCCGCAGACATCGGTGCAGAGACTTGGAGCTCGTCCATCGTCGTGTCCGGATGAGTCGCTGGTGATTATCGTAGTGGAGTACGACGTACGTTGTGAGACGTCGTGGGTGATCGTGGTGTGGTTTAAGGTGGATGTGGGAGGTAGCGGGGCAGTGATGGTAGATCTGGGGTAGGGAGACGCGACGCAACACTGTCCTACCGTGTCGGCTGCTCTAACGTGGGATTCGCTTAAAACACCGCGTGACGTCGTTCTATGAGCCTATATATGCACTCCAAGAATGCCAAGAAATGCGCTAATCTCGTTCTGTGTCCGTTGAGTCCTGAGGTTTAGAAATATTCCCGACAATGATGTCGCCAAAGCTTTCAATGTCTTGAGAACATTCCCATCTTTCCGTGTTAGGATTCCGACGAGGTATGTACGTGTACATGTGGACTCAGCCGCCTTCTTGTACGATCGCTCACAAGTTCACCCGCAGACTCACCCCGCAAGCACACTTCACTGGAAGCTCTAGATGGGAGCGCTCGCCATTTGAAGTCCTTTCTTGGTGCAGCGCGAGGGAAGAGTGCAGGCAAAAGAATATCATCAAATGACTCTATTTCAAATTCAAGCTCTTAACCGAGAAGCCATCGAGCTCGATACTCCAGCGCATTGGTGCCATCCGATAGTATCCGACTCGCTCTGTAGTCTGATATTTGCTATTGCCTCCAAGTGTCAGCCTCAAAGTTTGAAAGCTATATTCAAAGTCATCGGCATGCCCTGGCTTCACGGCCATACAAGAAGAGGACTTACGCTTGGAAATGGCCACCAGATGAAAGCGTGGAAAACAGGAGAACAGGGGACGTCCACCGTTACGGCGGTGTAACCCCCAGCAGCTGATGGCCTTCCGTCGTGCAGCGTACCTTTACCGCAACTTCGGTGGATATATTTGGCCTCCTCCGGGATCTACATCTCCATCTCTTCAGATACTTTCCGTTCTCTTCTTCCGCTCGGGAGTCGGGTTTCAGCGACAATAGATCTAGCCCCTTGATACGCTTACTGAGCCCAACTTCTCGCAGTGACCAAGATCCAAGTTGACAAAACTGCCTTGGATGAAGCAGTCGAATGGAAAGCTGAATAAGAGGAGCAAGGACTATGGTTGAACTGAACTGGACGAACTCGCGGAATAGACAATCGGCAACAGAATGGTGTTGGCCGATGGATAGTACACAGCTATGAAGCGAATCTACGGCTATGTTGCGTGCTCACGCCAACCATTACCACCACCGGGTGCCCCGAAGTGCTCTCGATGAGAGGCTCGTGATAGTGAATCATCTCTGTAGCCGATATGTATACGCAAAACGACAGATACACCGGTCGAATCGTCGGCCATTTCATCCGAATACACGCATCATCACACATAATGAGTGATTGCGTATGACACTGTAGGACTTGCAGTACATTCAGAGGGAGCGGCAGAAGTAAAACCAAAACCTCATCACTCGCTATAAAGCTAAGAGAGGGAGAGAGAACATCAATTTATTGCCGCATGCAGCCTTACTAGACTATGGTGATCACCAACTTCCCAACCTTTCCTGCCAGCTTCGTGGGGTCGAGAGAAAGCTCTACCACCACGGCCCGATGCTGCGCCGCTGCCTACCAACCAATTTTACAAAGGAAAACCATGCTCACTTTCATTATCCAATCACTCAAAAAGACTCTGTTTCTGTTTGAGGATCGCGCCTTCGAGTCAGTGGTGATGATCTCATCCTGTGCGTGCCGTGATCTCATTATGGATGTGGCAATAGTTATCTATTCGAATTCTCTTATTCGGAGACAACTAGGAGACAACCTAGAGTTTACTTTGCCACGGTCGATTATGAGTGAGGAAAGCACGATCAGCGCGGGCTAGGAATCTTGGGAGAATCTGGATTTGCACGATTGCGCGAGTGATAGGTAGGGTATCTCATCTTTGCATCGGCAGTACGACCCCACCCCCCTACTTTCACACGCCCACTTGCAGCGCGCATACGGCTACACATACTTCTTACACAGATACTTATTCGTGTAGGTAGCACATCCAAAGGAAACAAGTGACCACCCGGCGCCCCGCCCGCACGCCCGCACGCCTGGACGGGGGATGCGGAATGGGTTATCTCCCCATCTCCACGTACTCCGTCTCACTCGGCTCCAGCGCCCTCCACTACACCACTCAAATATGCACATCAAAACAGGTATCCAATCGATCCGCCAAGCACGTATGTACGTTGGGAACGGTCCAGGACGAACGAGACATGCCACGAGACATGCCACGTCCACGTCTGGTGCGGGGCGCGGTGCATTTCTGCCGTCCGTCCGTCTCGTCCCGTCTCGTCTCGAATAAAGTGGCTGGCTGGAGATTAAAGTCCGTCGTCTAGAACGCCAGAGAGATCTTCACTTTTGGGCGGGTGGGAGGGTATATAAGAACACGGATCGAACGACATCTTCGACAGCCGATCCGGTCCTCGAAGTCGAACAAACCCAAGCCGCCCCATAACATCAACATTAAAGCATAGACTCCACTGCATCTACCTATCTTAACTATGGATCTTATGCCATTTCCGTAGGTATGTTCCGTATATATCCATAATCCAACCAGGATGCTGATGCTATTGGCGGCCGCCATGATCCATCGGAGAGACAATTACGATTTGCGCCGATGCTCTGGAGTCTGGCGATCTATCACTCGTCCTGGGCTGGCTGGGGTTGCGATCAGCGCTGTTGCCGTGTTGGAAGTACCGAAATCCCGAACCCAAAACAAATGTTGTGACGATCTTCGTGTAGGGCTGGCTGCCTCGAGGGGGGCAGAGGGGCGGAGCTGGCCATTGCCATGGTTACCGCGACGTCGGATACACTCGGCCGAGCACGAGCAGGTCTCAGGCTTCAGGCAGTCAGTCGGTCAGTCCGTCAACCAGTCCAGCTCACCCGAAGATTGAATTGTCTAGGCCATGCACCTCCTCACCTCCTCCCCTCACCTTCTCCCCTCCTCCCCTCGCCTTAGACCTCATCTCCATAGCGACGTTCGAACTGGCCCAGACCGAGACCCAGACCCCCACATCGGCGGTGGAAGCTCTCTCTCCCACCGAGCTGCAAGTCGCATGCATGCATTGCTATCCCATTCCGTACGCAGATGCATGGGCACGGTTTCAGTGCCGCGGGCGCGTGGTTCCGTTGTTCCGACGCCGGTCCCCCACAGGCTGCGGGTTGCGGACTTGTCTTGTCTGGTGGATTCTCCGGGTCTCTCTTTCCAGCGTTCCAGCTTTGCAGCCTTTCAGGTTCCCTTCCCACTTCCCACTTCCCAGGCCCACATGTCTGTGTAGTTAGGTATGCCGAGGAGTAATTGGCGCGCATAGTTACCTAAGCAGGATATATCCCGTCTAGGTACCTATTGCATGATCGCACCCCGTAAGCCGTCAGTTGCAGCTCGCGTATCGTGCAATTTGACGGAAGGAATATCACTCACCTCCTCCCTTCCCTTCAAGTCCCTTGCATTCAAGTCCCGTCGCTGGTCGCCGGCAGATGACGTTCCGTGCGTCCAAGTCCACTCGCTTCGTTGCGTTTCGAGTTTCTCCATGGTTGGTTGGTTGCTTACTTGCCCCCCCCCCGCTGTCTTCCTCCGAGCGAGCGGAGCAGCGACGACTCACGAGAGGTGATGGCCTACCTACTATACCTACCACTACTACTAGGAGAGGCACAAGGGAGGATGGAGATATAATACAATAGAATTATCTATACATTTACCGTTACACACCTATCATTACTTCTACTTCTACTTTTCTTATTCGGATTCTCTCACCTAGGCACTCCATTTCCGTTGATCTAAGCTGCTGCGGCTCTGCTCATGAGTACTCAACAACCTGGAAGGCTGGCTTTGTAGACAGTAGACAAGCTTTGATCACGACTCATGATTCATGGTGGATCACCATCTCCCATGCTATCACTCGCACACATTCCAAGAGCTCCGTGCACATCAAGTCGCAAGCTCATCTCGAGCCACTATTCAACCTCAAGTACAACACACCACTCCCTTCAAAACGGCGCAGTACCTCCTTCCTGCTTCCTTTCCTCCTCCTCCACTTCCTCCTGCTCCACCAGCAGCGCACCTTCGTTGACTATACAAATTCAAAAACAACATCTACAAAAACAAACAACAGCCACAAAAACAAAAAACAAGCATGAAGACCCGCCCCGAATAGTACTACCTCCACCCCATTCAACCCCTATAATCGTATACTAACCACCACCCACCTCTGCAGTACCCACCCCCCCTCAACCCGCGGCCACCGCGCGTCCCAGCCCCTGCCCCTACCGCTGCCCAAGCTGCCCAGCAGCGTCAGGAAGACCACCAAGAAGCCCATCCAGAAGCCCATCCAGAAGCCGGTCCCGAAGCGCACTCGCGTCGCGAAGCGCGTGCTCGCGCCTGCTCCTCCAAAGCTCAGGATCGAGATCCCAACCCACGCCCACCGCAGGATTACCCTGGAGCGTCGCGAGGATGGTATGGGGTTCGCTAGGACGGAGATTACTATCGACGACTCAGACGAGGAGGAGGAGGAGGGGGTAGAGGTGGAGGAGGAGGCGAGAAGGCGCGCGGGTGAGTTGGCGGAGAAGGAGGCGGAGAGGTTGGAGGCGGAGAGGTTGGAGGCGGAGAGGTTGGAGGAGCTGCCGGAAGAGGAGAGGTGCTGGAAGACGGTTATGCACGAGGAGATGAGGAGGGAGGTGTGGATTGGGTTGAGGGAGGGGGTGAAGCACTACTATTAGTAACTAGAGCAATAGAAGCCAACGATAAAGTTTGTGCTTGGATGCGCATTTCCAGGTGGCTTCTCAGGCTTACTTGTGTGGTTAGATACCGTTTTTAACATTACAGTCTTCTTAGTTCTACCTATCTGCGAACTTTTGCTTAGATGAATACCTCCATTATCCATATCCAGCTAAAATTGTACCCTTCGCATGTTCGTATTTTCAAATCCCCGATTAAGGCGCTTTTCTTTTCTCTTCTACCATTATTAATCGCATTCAACATAGGTATCTACATTCTAGATATGACGCTTCCTCTTCCCTCGGCCCTCCACCTGTAGGCTGTAGTATACCTAGAGAGATTGAAGATAACAACGAACAAGATAACAACGAACAAGCTGCCGCGCTCCTGAACCTACTGCTCAGCCTCCTTCCTTCCTCACGTCCACTGATGTCGCTACTCTATGGCCTCATGAGCGCGCTGAGCTGCGCTTGTTTTTTTTATTTTAATCATACTTGCGTTCAGCCTACCTAGGGAGGCTATGACTGGGCTGTACCATTCTTTCGCAAAAATCTGGTTTGGTAGTCGGATCCGAATGAGAAGTTGTGTCGCACACCCAGAGGCAGTCTTGACACTAGCGAGTGATATCTCATAGGGCGGTG
Source organism: Tricharina praecox (assembly GCF_024521635.1). Taxonomy (NCBI): domain Eukaryota; kingdom Fungi; phylum Ascomycota; class Pezizomycetes; order Pezizales; family Pyronemataceae; genus Tricharina; species Tricharina praecox. The sequence goes on from NW_026250409.1 coordinate 1,309,179, forward strand.
ACCACATGCAGCATTTGCCACTCCGACGCGCGGTATACCTATCAAAGCTCGCCGGTCATGGAGACTAGCGGGCTGTTCGTCGGTATGACGATGGCCTCCCGTTTCATCGTGCTGTATTCCTGAGTTACACCTGGGGCAGCTCAATGGTGCATCAGAATCCTGACTTGATTTCACGGTGGCTGTAGGCACCTACTCCACCACCAACCCAACAACCGGCTACGGTCTGCGGCAGTCACTCGCCCACTGGCTCTCACTCGGCTTCTGGTTAACGGCAATGCACACCTTCAGCAGGTAGTGCCGTACATATTTAGGTACGTACCTAGCTGCGCATAAGCAAAGCAAAGCAAAGAATAACCCCGCATGCTTCGATACTCCCCTGGGTGCACCAAAAACACGGTAGTTGTTCTCTCCGTATTCTCCGTGAAGTGATGGAGTCTTGAATCCACCCATCCTCCTATCCCTCCTTCCCTCCCTCGGAGTACTCGCCGCCAATTACTCCGAGACACCGGCAGGCGAATCCCACCACCGGGCCGCGGCAGTGTGTATGTAGGTTGGTAGGCATGTACATACGTACGTAACGTGTTCTCTGCAGGCAGACAGGCAGGCAGGTAGGCAACGTACCTAAGACTTAAGTACTCTATCCGCCGCCACCGTCCGGCAGCTTACCTGTATGTACTCTATGCAGGGTGGAGAATCAGAACAAGCCCTTCTCTGCGCGCAAAGGAACCGCGCGTATCGTCACTAGAGTAGGTACCTAGAGTGCCCCTTGTCGGGCTGGATTATGTATGTGCATGAAGCACAAATCACTCCCCCTCCTCGGGCTCGTGGCCCGCACAGAACAGAACAGAACAGGGGGGAGCTCTGAGACATGCTAGAGTACCTAGAGTAGAGTACGATGACTAGAGTTCCTATCGTGGGTTGATCAGAAAGACTGGCCTTTCGTTGTCTCGGTCAGCGGCAGCAGCAGTGTACGTACCTGGGTGCTCGAGATGAATCACACAATTGCGGATTACGCACGCATGTTAATCTGGATTTGTGGGCACTCATCACTGGCCGGCTGACTACCTAGCAGCGTTGTATGGGTATGTATCGAAGGTACTCTAGACATATCCGGGGATGCCCGGACGTTGGTGGCAACAGTGCTTGTTTCGGCAGGTTTATAGGGGCCGGATAGCAGCCTGACGTCTTTGAGCTGAGGCTGAGTGAAGGTGAAAGCGTGGGGGAACCTGCTAATCCAGAGTACCTACATACTCTGTCCGAGCGTCACCGGCTCCGAAATCAGCAGAGTATGTACGTGCACATAGCTAATCCGACGTTTGCACAGATGTCTAGACCATATACCGTAGATAGTAGAAATCGGTATTCCTCCCGAGGTCTCAAGTCACTCCACAAACGCTTACTCGCACAAGCGCCAGCGCCAGCCCCCCAGCCCATCAGACGAATCCCTCTGCAGTGATCGATCGATCCGAATTATCCCCTCATCTCCGTTACGCGCTTATTGCGGCTGCCATGACATTTATCAGGGTCCCGGCGGGGCTCATGCCTCCGCCCCCTCCCTCCCACCCCCCCAGGGCCCCCACGCGTGGGGGGGCAGCTGGAACGTCCCGGAAATATCAGCGCAGATCCACAGATGGTTTCCATCCGCCCACCCAGCGCGTCCCACGTGAGTCGGTGGGGGCCAAGAGTGCGCCGTGAGCCGCCAACCGGGCGGGTTGTTGCGGGACGGCACGATTTGCGGGTTGGGTTTGGGGGGTTTTTTTGGGCTCTGCCGTGTTGAGGCTCCACTCCCCACCTCCCTCCCACGAGCAGACGGCAAAGTTGTAGTTAGTTATTGACATGTCATTTATGAGTACCTGGCTGGACACAGAGGAAGAATATAGGTCCGTCCGTTCGCGTTTGTATGGGTCATGTAGAGTATGTACCGGTACCGGTACCTACTCCAGCCTCTAGGCCCTGACGCCGTTCCGGTTGGACTCGTCACTCACCCCTGCGGTCTGCCGCCGCTGTTAGAATACTTGTATCATCCTGGCTGGTTGGATAGGTACTCATCCCTATTCAATAGGTATCGTCGAGATACATGGTATCTATGCAAATGGGGGATCTAAAGATCCCCCAAGACTCCCTACGATAGCTACAATTGCCCGACTCCATCGGCGTGAAAAACTGCGAATTTACGCCGGGAATTGATCAGCATTGACGGCTAGAACTCGGTCAGTCCGAAAACTCGCCGTTCTAGCTCAAATGAATTTCCAATCCCTCCATCGGCTCGCTGTCATGTCATGTTGGTACGGACCATTGCCTCCGACAGAACAGGACAGAAACAGGACGGGGGAATTCCGTCTCTTCCTCAGCTGCCCCGTCCAGTGTCCGTCCTTCCGTCCGTCCGTCCGTCCGTCCAGCCCATCACTGCGGAAAAAGCACCGAGCGCTTTGTGCGGTGTTATGGTAGAGTACTCGCAGACCAAGTACATACCTGCGCAAGGCATCTACTAGGAATATCTAACTACCGTGAGGATTTGTTTCAAGTACCGTCCTGCCGCCGCGAGTCGTTGATCAGTTCAGCGTAGTGAAACCCGTCGCAGCCTGAAGCCTGAAGCGAGCCTTTGTCTAGATCTCTAGTAGCGTAACCCACGTGGTTTAGCCCCTAATCTAGAAGGGCTCGTACGGGGACCTAGGGAGGTATCGATATGTACTCTATCTACATATCTACAGGTAACTACTCTAACGGCCGTATTCTTCCCTTCTATATACGTACTATATACTTGGCTGGAGAGCTTCCCGTCATCCATGCTTCTTCTTCATCTTCTTCAGCCTTCAGCTTCTTCTTCAGCTTCTTTAGCTTCTTCTTCGTCTTGTTCTTCGTCTTCTTCTTCTCTTCGCGAGGGGAAGTGCGTCTTCTGTGGCTTTTGCCATTCTATGCATATATATCTCTGGAATCTAACCCCAGCTAGTCTAGGTACTCGAGTAAGTACCCCACTTCATCACCGAGCCTAGTTGCCGGGAGCTGCGTCCCAGGGAAAAATCATGAAAATCGTCTGATGCTGACTGGAGTCTGGACATGTAGGTATGGGGAATAACGAACCCTTGGGCTCAGACTCGCCACTGGAAGTCTGCATGTGAAGAGGGGGGGAAACTCGAGAGAGGTCGACGGGTTTCGGCTTCCCGGGTTGAGGAATATGTGCAGTTATAGTATATAGGGGTCCTCAAACCTATCTGGGTGAAAATCTGGCCGGAATCTGGTCTGGAAACATTGGCCAATCAGAATGGCCAGACGTGCGATGTAGGTTTGAGGACCCCGTGCCGGGTGCTGTTTTGGATAGAAGCGTATGGGGCCGCTTTCCTCAATACAAACTGGCCAGACTGGCGTCGAGAGAAAATTTCTACAGTCTCAGTCCTTGATCCCGGAAACCAGCCGTTACCTACACCTATTCTGGTGAGCTAGAGGCGAGCTAGAGCTCCTGCAGTCACCCATACGGGCACCCAGACGGTGTTTTTGCGGTCTGGAAAAGTAGCGGCATCTGGAGAATTTTAGCGGATTCTGGAAAATTCGGTAATTGTCGAACCAGTAAAAATACCTTATCACCCGGCCAGATTTTCACCCAGATAGGTTTGAAGACCCCTAGTAGGTACCTGGGTATAGGTAGGATGTGTGTATGTAGGTGGATATGTAGTCCCTGGGTTGAGCGAGCGGCGGGAACATCCTTCCCCACGAAATTCTCGAACCAGCCTGGTCTTAGTTTATGTAGTTACCGGGGGTGGCCAGGCCGATTGCTACCATAGTGATATCGTAGACTGCCCCTCCTACTCTAATACATAATCTACCTACACTAACAACCAACACCCAACGCCCGCCCGCCCTTCCGCAAAACGAAGTTACGAAACATCCCGAATTCCGCGCACGCACGGCGCATGCACGAACGCACAAACATATCCGATGACGACAGAGGTGACGATATTCCCGTCTCTGGAAGGCTGTTGTATAGCACCTAGCACGCCACCCCTGTCGGCCAGCCGCATGGTCCGACGGTCATGTGTGCCGCGACGGATGCCAATGGAGGGATGCCATTGGAGGAACCGCTGAATGTAAGGGAGAGGTGTTATTTCTTCGTGGTGAAGGCCCAAGGGGCAGTGTGCACTGTGCAGTGATCACTGGGAGGACTGTGAGGGAGGGGGGGAGGCATTCTGGTGTGGCATCAGCTAGCACTCGAGATGAGCTGGTGAGGGAGGCCCGGAGGGGGTGCATGGGGGAGGGCCCGGAGGGGTGTGGTGCACCGTCACGGTGGCTATGAATCTATGATGATATTCCATGATATATGGATAAGTCCGAACGCTCGGGCAAGCCACAGCTGAAGAAATCAGAGCTCGGTTATCACCTAAATACACCGCACCACAAATCCGCAAATCCGCAAATCCACAATTAGCGGTAGGCATGTAGGCTGGGTAACTACCTCAACCTATGTACCAAAGACCGAATACGGCAGCATCCCCATCGTCTACAGCGAAAAAGCAAAACCCCAGGGGCGACACAACCACAAAACGGTTTTGCGATCTCGGCACAAATCGCTCAGTGATGTCGATCGATGGTACCATGATTGCAGTTGAGAAAAAAGAGGGAGGGAGGGGTTCGGTGCGGAAACAAGCAAAACAAAACAAAACACCACGAGCGATCGGTTGCGAGTTCAAGCCACCGTCAGGATTCAGGTCGTAGTTAACTACATTGTGTGGAGGCGGAGGAGAAAAGGAGATATATCTACTATGGCGCCAAGAGAGGCGAGTTCAAGCCACGCAGAATGGAGCGATGGAAGTGATGACATATAACCAATGTGCATTGTGTGTGGTCAGTGGCTGGCCATGGACCGTAGTGCAAATGTGCAAATGTGCAAGTACATAAGGAAAAATGCGATCGATTGGCGTAGACCCTGCTCTAGAGATGTGGGGCGAGACACAGATGCGGCGTGAGAGGCACTCGAGACGGAAATCAACCAACACGTCATGAAACGGGATACTCACAAGTTCCGAGATGTTGGACCGTGCGGGAACTCGGGTGGCATCTTTGGAAGCGACCAACGGACGACCAGGTTAGGCCAGTACAGCTGTGTACGGGGCGAGCGGGGTAGCTACGGGATCCACCAGTTCCACATTCATTGGCGGGAATGGATGTCGGAAGCCGCTAGAGCTCCTTGGGAGTTGTGTACTATACACTGTAAGGCTAATTTTGTTTCGTGTTCAGACGAATGGTCGGTCCATGCAACGACGAAGCATGCCCTTGGAGTCCATGTGCCCCCACAATCAAATCGGAATTCACAGTCAGAGTGCACGATCTTGGCTTATATGCCGTATGTAGGTTCTGTTACTACATGCTGTAGACAGATTACAGAGCAGCTGAGCATCCGAGCAGTGGAGCAGCTGGGCGGATGATCGATCTGGAAGACTAATCGGCTCGGAATAATTCCATCGGCAACAGACCATTGCTCCGTAGCTCTGATTGGTCGAGTTTGCCATGAATCATGCAGGCGACAGGCAAGGGGTGGGTGTGAATTCCGTAGTGTACATTCCACACCCGCTGCTAGTTAATACTGAAGCCACCGAAATCGGTGCAGTATTGGTTTTGCAACTCCTTCATATTTCTTTTTGCTGCCGTCAGATTCCTAGCAGTTCCGCGGGTTGCGATGCACGGCATTGCAGGCATTGTAGGTACAGGCCTCTGACTGATCGTGCCATTATATCCGTATCTCACACGAACACCTGAACCCTCCTCCCCCTCCTTCCGCCAATCCCCCATGAACCTACTCACTCCCGCCTGCCCGATGATTATGGCGATGGCGATGGCGATGACGACGACGACGACGCCAAGTACGATGCATTGAACGAGAAACTATGCCGCCGTTTCATTATCGTGAACCCACTTTTATCACGTGGACCGCGATAACCGCAAAAATAAACCAGCCTAATTCATCGTGACCGCAAAATTATTTCGGGATCCCCCCGGCCTCACTTCCTCTTTCTTCCAATTTGCCTGCTTTGCTGCCTCGGCCGTATCCTCATGCCGCCACAGTCCGTAGATAAGCTTTGCCGATAGCTTTCGTTTCACGGGCGTATACCCCAGGGTCCCCATGATCCCCCGCAGCCGTGCCTCATCGAGATATCTGGAATTCGTCACACACGGTGCGGGAAGGACTAGGAACAGTGAGGGGAAGAGGCTGGATGCCGGATTGCCCGGCTCCTGTTCGGTGCTGCGGCGCAGGAACTGTGTTGTCCGGCGAAGCATGTCCCCTCTTCCTGCAGGGTCAGGCACATAGTTGAGCACAAGAGACAGCGAGACTAAGTCGAACTTGTCGTCGTCACTTGCAGGGAGCGGGCGCTGCATGAAGTCCTGCGTCTCGATGGCTGGATGCTGCGAATGCAGGTCTATGCGGGTAACCGTGAACAAGGAAGATTTCGAAACGGCGTTGTCCGGGCTGTGGTGCGCGCTGCGTCAACCTCGAAGCTCAACGGCGTGGGGAGGAAAGAAACCCGCTCTACCTGAGAGAACCCACCTCTAGCATCCGTAGCCCTCTCTCCTTGAGCACAGTCCTGTCGGCGCAGTCTTCGTTTATCCACTGCATCAGCAACTTCGACGAGTCGCCGCCCCGCTGCGCCGATTGCCCGTTGATCTAACCGTAGATTTCCGATTAGTACTTGTGTTAGACGCGGGCGAGAGAGCATACGCTAGCCTGCTGATACTTCTCGAGGCCACCGCTCGCCTCAATCTCGGCTCGGAGTGTGCACGCCGCGGCCTCGTCGTTCCGCGATAGGGCTTGCGAGAGTTTTTTCTGCAAGGTGTGGTGGCTGCGGATCAAGGCTCGGCCAGCCTTGGACGAGAGGGACGATGATTGGGCTGCGGCGGTGGCATGTCGCACGGCTGGCGCAGCACTGCGACGACGCGATAACAGCACCGAGCCGGGGGGTTTCTTCTTGCTCTTGGATACAGCCATAGCGCCGTCTTGTACTGTATGGGGATTTCGGAGGTATTCGGCGAAGTGAGCGACGGAGGGCAGAGGGCGGAGGACTGAGGGCGAAGGGCGGAAGTCGTGGGACGTGGGTCGTGGGTCGGTGTTTGCAGTGTGGTCGTGGTTTGGGGGGCGTATTTACTTGTTACCCTTTTCGGAGCGATCCTACTACTTAGAGTTCGTGCTAGCTAAAAGCGAACAATTGAGTTTTCTCGATGTGACGTGCTAGATGTGGCCAAGCGGGGGCGCGCGGGGAGAGAGACGAAAGTATGGAAGGGACCGAGGGAAGAAAAGTTTCTGGGAGGGTGATAGCGCTGGAGGCTCATCCCACGCGACATCTGGAGGCATGGTTGAATGCCACACTTCCTCTCCCCCACACTATTTCATCCCAGGCCTCGCTAGGCAGCTTCACTGCCACACACTTATGCGCCACCCTCTTGACTGCCGAAGTGCACAGCACCGATCCCCACCACCACCACTACTACCAACTACCACCGCCTCCACCACACACCACCACCACCTCCACCACTGTTACCACCACCACCACCACCACCATTACCACATTCAAAGGCTCCGGGAGATGGAACTGGCGCAGAATATTCGATTGCCGTGCGTGGAAGCAAAAGAAACTAGCATTGCCATTGCACCAACCGTCCGCAGTACCAAGGCGACGCCAGAGAAGCTTTCCAGGTAGCAGCGTGAGCTGAGGCATCCAGGCAGGCAGGAAGGCAGGCAAACGTCTCGACCATCTCCTAGCTCACCTCAGGTGGTCGCCGGCATACTCTAGACCAGAGCATCCATATCGACCATCAGCGCGACCCCCAATGGCAGCTGTCGCTTGGAGCTGGCGGAGGAACGCCCTGAAAGAAAAAATGACTAGCAGAAACACAACTGCCGGTCTCGAAATTGCACTGCTTGCTAGGCTTGTCGATGATGGTGATCTGCGCTCGGCGCGCGTGGGGCAAGGCTCGAAGACGTGGGGAGACGTCGGAACTTTCCAGCTGTCAACTGAACCCGATCGTTCTTCCGAACATGGTACAGCTCGACTGTCCGGCATCCGTCTCATCATACAAAGTTTTAGGAGATATCTCCCCCGCCCCTTTCCCCCTCCTACCTCCGCTCCCCCTTTTACTCGCTGACAATTTTCTGCTACCGCTTCCTTGGTTCTCAACAAACCGCCGAAAAGGAGAGAGATGTGGATCCTGCCCAGCAAGTCCAATCAACCAGCCTATCTTTTTGGAGTCCCTCCCGCGGCCCAATATGTGTGCATTACCATCGTGTAGTGTACTTGCGGTAGTTGCTCGGTGGGACGTGCGTGCATACAATCGTCAACTCCCGAAATAAAGGGAAAAAATGTTGGCTTCAAACGCAACCGGGTTAGAGGGGGGGCAATTCCCAGTCTTCATGCGGATTCGTGGAACCTCCCGCGACGTCGGAATTGCGCAACGAAACGAAACGCCCAGCTATGTAATGTCGTTTTGTGTGCTCAGTGCGCTGCGCACATGGACGAGGAGCCACCGTCTCCTCGATTGCTAGAGCTGCATGGCTTAGCATCGGACAACATTGCATCTGGACCCTGAACAATTGCAATTGCAAGCTGCAATTGATCATGATCTGCCGGTCGGATTGCCCCGACCCCCGGTGGAATTTCGAGCTGTCATACGACGAAAGCAGGGACCCCCCGAGAGCAAACTAAACGCCCAGAGACTTGAGACGAACGTCGTTGACGTCGTTCTCTCGTTCGCAAGGCTAAACTTGCACGCTTGGGGTTGCACACCATAAGCGCCTGAAAGCTGAATCATGGCACCTTCCCTATCCTAGACGTCAGGCTGGCAGCTGGCTGGGACCCTCTCCTTTTAATAATCGATCGACTCAACTGGTGAAAACCGGGAACAATGCTGCATGCGACGTCTCTCTGGCAATGGGTACCACATGTCATGTACCCTCGAGTACCTATGCCTACCGACAACTACATAATGCTAGTTAGCGTCTGCTGCCGACGACACTCCTATGCCATGGCATCGGGTCCTGTCCCGCAATGTGGCACGCGCTGTTGTTTTGGCATGTTGCTTTCGGAAGGTCCAACAGACCTCGGCTCGCCCCGTTTGACAGCTCATTCGGCCGTCTCGTGGGCAAGTCAGCGTCAGTGACAGCGAGATTACATATGTGCCCTTTTTCGTGCGGTGGCAATTATTCGATTGTCGGACTTACATTCGCGGTATCGCCGGGACCGTCGGAGCAAACGGCATATGCAGAAGGCTTGCTGCTATTACCTGATGGTGTATATTCGCCTGTTAAGCGGACACCACAACTAACTACCATCTCGCCACTGCACCACTGCATGCAACCAATTTTTCTGCCTACGGGCTGGCTGATTCTGATTCGGTGTTTGCATGACCAATAAGAGCTAACCTCCTGAGGGGATAGTGTTCGTGCATTTTCGGGCCTTGCCCTGCCGAGAAGGGCACACACAGCGCAAGGCTGCCGGTGGTGGTGGTGGTGGACCCCGTGCTCATATCTGGACAAGCTCGATGAAGCACGACCTGGACCGGCTCGAATACCGCTGGCCGCCGATATACATGCCGTACGCCTATCAATGCAGATGTGCAGAGACATGGTTCAGGATGAAGGGATTTCCCACAGTCCACGGAGACGCCTCCTCGAGTGCTGCAGCAAATTTTCTTGATCTGGCAGCATCCCTTCAGTGTAAAATCTCGATCGTGATGCTACTCCGTCAGGGTATCGTATGTACCGGCTGGCATGTGCCTTGCAAGTTGCGCGCACCCAGAACAAGTCATCTGTTGCCACGAAAGCCAGAATCGGTTTGGATTCCTCTTTTTGAAGGCGGAGGAGAGAAGAGGGAGTTCCACGCAAATCACGATCGTACAAGCGATCCCAATGCTTCAATGTCAAAATCATATCTCGCTGGCCTTACATACATGCGAGCAATCTCGGTGAGAAGTTTCACGGAGAAACCCAGTCGATGGAGATATTGGAAGTGTTCCGGGAAGTGGTGGGCCGCAGGCAGACGAGGGCTCCGGCCTCAGGTCAATCAGTGAGTGACGAGCAGATCTGGCTCGCTCACCGTGATTGGATGGAATATCTGAAACGTCAACTGCCGGAGTTCGGATTGGCGCGCCAGCTGCTCGAATGACCGTGGTCTGCAGGCATCATGGGCTACTCGGAATGGAGCGATGAAGCCCCCTCCCATCACAAGGCTGAAGCAGTCATTGACTGACGGATTGACCGATGACCGCTTGCAAGCAAGCGCTTTGACCATAGCTTACTTGCAGCCTCAAGTAAATATGCCCCAATGCAATGCCATGTGCGATCTGCATTTCTGTGGTCTGATTTCGGATGCGTGCTTGCATCTCATTATCCTTGGGACGCGGATCATGCTGCTGGTACTGGTGGTGGTGGTGGTGGTGGTGGTGGTGGTTGTGGTTGTGGTGTTGTTGTTGTTGTTGCTGTTGTGTCGTGTCGGTTGTCGTGGTCAACTCTACATGTGGTTGCGGTGGTTGCTGGTGCTCCGTGGTTGTTCGAGAGAGAAGCGGACCGACTCAATCGCTGGCAGCCATACATAGGAGGAGACCCCATGCAGCCTATGCGGGCCATGCCATGCCATGCCATGCCATGGGCATCTCACTCGTTTGCTTTCCTATCACCGACGCGAACGCCTTATTCAGCTCATCGCTCTGTTGTCCGCGGTTATCCGCCCCTCTCCTTCTCCCTCTCTCTGTCTCTCTCTGTTTCGGAGGTCGTCTCCCCTGCGATCTTGCCCGCGCGAGACACAATATAGATAGTTATTTAATTAAGTGACCTCGGCGAGTTCTCGTCTGGAGGACCGTGGGGCGTACTCGTATGTACAATACATATGATGTATGTATGTATCGAGTTAAGTGGCAGGATCACTGCTGTGAGTGAGTGACTACTGAGCAACAGTTCCAGCGGCTTGCATGACGGAGATCTGTCTATCTACTTATCGTCTAGTTACATAACTGACTAGAGTGTATTGTACATTATGTACGGTATGTATGTTGTGCAGACCTCACATACAACCTACTCGAGAGCTGTCTAGCCGAGTTAGCCTTTTCGACGTACGTAAATATCTACCGTACATACGGCACATAGGTGGGTGGGTAGGTGGGTAGTTAACGTGTGCAGTGTGCAGATCAGTTACGGGGAGGGGAGGGGGGCACTCTGCTCTGCTCTGCTTGCTCTGCTATACACGCCAGCACGTGTATGTAGGCTACGGTAGTTACTCCAAAGGAGACCGGAGCACATACATACAGATGTACATTCATACATACATGTACACGACTCACACTCACGGCGCCGGCGAGGTATGATGTATGTAGGTGAGTTTGCGTAGCCCCCTTTCCCTTTCATTTCGGATGGGATGGGTCATGGACGTGGGGTCATGGGATCGGGCCCGATTTACGATTTTTTCTCTTTCGCAAAACCAATTCGTTTGAACTTTGAGGTGGGTGAGGGGCTAGGTAGGTAGAGTAGGTAGGCGGTGACTGAGTGAGTGACGACGATGACGATGGTGGTTGTGGTGATGATGACGATGGTGGTGATTATGATGACGATGGAGCAACGGACTCTGAAAAGCCAATTGTGTACTCTAGAGTCTGGAGTTCCTGCATTTGACAGATCGATATCGATATCGATGGCTCTCTTTCTTACTCTGGCAGTAACGATCGTGATACAACTCAACTCTGACGACGTGACCGATATTGATCTGATCTGACGACGACATCTTTGTTTGTTTTGTTTTGTTTTGTTTTGTTTACACCACGGAGCCAGCGATACATGTAAACTTAACTAATGGGCCAGCGTCACCGGCCATAACAAGTAGCTGGTACAAGCAGTAGTTAGTCACTGCGGCCGCGGTGACTAATTGTATGTATCAATCAATCAATCGCAGTCACAGTCGCCCTGGGCAGTCTCCCTGAGCAGTGAGCAGTCGCCCCGGTACATACATGCTTCCTACGCACCTACCCACATAGTAACTCGCCAGAATTAGCAATTCCCTACTACGTAACTCGAACCCGAAAAATTGGTTCTGAAGGATCTGAAGGGCTCGGTTGTTGTATGTAGTCTGGTCGGTCTGGTCTGGTCTGGTCTGTCAATCGCAACTGCCGGCTGGCCGCCGCCGGAGGTGCCAGAACTTACATACTACTAGTACGGTATACCCAGAAGGAAGCCCTTGAAGAAAAGGAAAAAAAGAAAGAAAAAAAAAAGCCGACTCGCTTGAGCACGCACTGCACTGATCACCGAACGGTAGGTACATACATCACATCATACATGGGAGTTCGTTCGGGCTGGCAGCTGGCAGGCAGCTGGCACGCAGGCAGCTGGTGCGCGCGCGCGAGGGCGCCACACACAACCATAGTTGACCGTAACCACGCGTTCGTCGTCCACCACCACCACCACCACCACCACCACCACCACCACCACCACAGAAAATAAACCCGAGAGGGAAGGGGGGTGGATGGATGGGTGAAAGGGTGTGTGGATGTGTGGATGACAGATCTGGTTGGGCAGACGGGCAGGCAAGGGATAACTAGAGTATGATGTATCTGGTGTTGTGGGATGCTACACTCCCACCCCAATCATCGGCTCCTTGCGGGTTTGCGGGTTTGTGAGCTTTTGTAGGGCGTTGTTTATGTACCGCATGCCGTCCCTCCGCTGCCTGCTGCTGCTGCTGCGCTGCACGCTGGGGATGAACGAACCGCCCAAAGGGGAGCAGTAGGAGGAGAGGAGGGGTTGCCTGGAATTTGGAATTCCGCTGCTAGCTGCTCATATGCTCATAACTTACGCTCCGATGCTGCTAAGCTCGCCGTATGTATGTACCACCATCTCCATTCTACCTGCTACTCTACTGCCCAGGGGGGAGATGATGATGATGGGGGCGCGGGCAAGGCCCATCTCACGAGAGTGTGTGCTGTGGACTGGACAGTGGAAGAGAGCCCGGGAGCCAAAGAGAAGGACCCGCAAACATAACAGGCGCAAGAACACATACACAGACGATTTACCAACCGTCTAACTGCTGCGTACCTACCCTGCCCAAGTCCCGAGCTGAAAGCTCTGCTTGCTTGCTTGCAAGTTGCAAGGTCAATTCAACCTGAATACCGGGACGGTCTGCGCTAAAAACAAATAATGGCAGACTGACAGACCATGCAATAATCTGTATGTGTGCAGAATGTCATGCCCCTGCCTTCGCCGGACCAGGAGGGAGGGGGGTACGGTACGTGCTAACTAAGTTGTATCTAGGCACAGTGCACACCACACTGCAACTGCAACTGCACACTGCACACCCTCACTGGGGACGCCAGGAATAAATAAATAATAATAATATTTCGGTCCATAAGGTCTAACAATTCGATATTATTATTATGGTTGTTTGAGCCCGTGCCTTATGATGGGACCCTGGCTATCCCGGACTACCCAGCACTTTTTTTCGGAGTTTGGGTTCGCCTCATGCTGCCCGTATGGGCCCGCCCACACCTTCTACTACCCTCTACCCTTCACCACCCCCCCCCCCCCCCCCCCCAATCCTCCTTACTATCCCCACCCCCCCACCCCCCCTCCCCCCTTCCACATCGACGCGGTTCCCGAGCCTTGGGTTTACCTTCCGGGGAAGGGTGGGTGGGGTTCACTCCCATCATGTGTGCCTGCGCCTCCAGCCTAGATTAACATTGAGAAAGAGATAGGCCTGCCGGATGTAGGTACCGCCATCATCATCATCATCGTGGACGTCCTGTATAAATCCCAAGCATCCCCCCTCCAAACTTCGATGTCTTAGGCAGGCAGGCAGTCAAGAAGAAAGACGAATCGTTACTTCGTCGTCAACAGCATCTATCCGAAATACATACATATACCGCCTCTGAACAGTCAGTTCAGTTCAGTGGTCTTCGACGTCTCCCAACTCCCTCAGTCAGTCCGCCAGTGATAGATCCATCGATATCCGCAAGTTGCAACATGGCCCGAAGCACAATGATGGCCATCCATAGCTCTCCCGAATACCCACCATTTTCGTCCTCGGTCGAAAAGCCATTGGCATCGCTCGTGTCGTCTCTGCAACTCCTCGCTGAGGACCGTCGGCCGGCTCCCTACATAACGGCCATGGCTTATGCATCCAGCCTCACAACTGTGTTTATCCTGCTCGCCCTGATCATTGCCGTGCTCTATACCATCATCAAGGACTACCGGCGGCATGCAGTAATGTATGCTTTTTTCCCCCACCCCACCCCCGCCGAACAACACTTGTCGTTTTGCTTTTTTATGCATTTCGACGTTTTGTTTGTTTTGCACATCTCTGACGCCGGTGCGATATGAAGGCCTCCAGGACCGTCACCGGTCCCTTTCGTTGGCAATAAATGGGATTTGCCGCCGTGCAAGCCGTGGTACAAGTTCAAACAGTGGACGGATATGTACGGTTCATTGGTAACCGTGTGGACCGGCCGACGGCCAACAATTGTCATTGGAGACCCAAAGGTTGCCTGCGACCTCCTGGACCGGCGGTCGGCAATATATTCCTCGAGGCCTCGCTTCGTTGTGATGGGTGAGTCTCCTACTGTTGTTGTTTTTTTCTTCTTTTCTTTCCAGAAGCCAAAAGGAAGCTCATGGCTTCCACGCGGCGGTTTGCGGTGGCGACGGTGGGTTGCACGCGCACCCACAATTCATGCGTGTGCCCTGTGGGTTGCGCATTTATTTATTTCATGGCTGACCACACGAACATGCAGGCGAGCTATTTACCAATAACGACTCGCTGCTTACGATGCCCCACGGCGACAAGTGGCGGAAAACACGCAAGATATTCCACAGCGGCCTCTTGCGGAGAGCTTGCGAATCGTACAAGCCGATCCAGGAGGCCGAGTCGCAGCGGCTCCTGCGCGATCTCCTCCAGATGCCGCAGGACTTTGGAAGACATCTGGAGCGGTATGCGGCTTCGGTCATGGTGTGCGTCGCTTATGGTCGCCGTGTCGATGACTTGGACGATTCCATCGTCCAGCGCATATACGAACGTATGCAGTACATGTCGACGCTGAACGTGTGAGTACAACATCAATCTACTGCTTGTTCGTTTGCCCTATCCACCTGCCTTTGACTGCAGCACAAGGGTTGTCTCTTGAAAAAAAAAAATCCTTTCGTCCGCTTGTCCTCCCCCCCCCCCCCCCCCCCCCCCCCACCCCCCACAATCCGCACGCGGGCACCCGACGCTCGAGAACGTTTATAGGGGAAGCTCATTGACTGACCTGACGTCAGACCCGGTGCCTTTTGGGCTGAATCGTTTCCCCTGCTGAAGCTGGTTCCCGATTTTCTGGCCCCATGGAAGCGCGAGATCAAGCAGCGAGCCGCAGCGTCATCCAGACTTCTCCTGGGCCTCGCACAAGACGTGCGGCGACGCATGAACGAGGGCGACGCGCCCCCATCCTTCACCAAGAACCTCTGGGAGAAGTTTGACCAGAACCCCGGCGAGCTCACGGAGCGCGAGATTGCGTATGCCACCGGATCCCTTTTCGGCGCTGGCAGCGATACGTCGTCGTCCACACTCATGAGCTTTGTGCTCGCGATGACGTGCTTCCCGGAAGTGGCGGCAAAAGCACAGGAAGAGCTCGACCGCGTCGTGGGCAGAGATCGATCGCCTACTTGGAGCGACGAACCGAATCTACCGTACTGTGCTGCCATCATCAAGGAGACCCTGCGGTGGCGACCGGTAGCCGTCATGGGCGGGACACCCCATGCCAGCATCAAGGACGATTACTACGACGGCCACTTCATTCCCGCCGGCACCACCATCCTTGGGAACCTCTGGGCGATCCATCACAACAGCAAGTACTTTAAGGACTCGCACGAGTTTGTGCCCGAGCGATACCTCGAGGTGCAAGAAGGCACCGAGCCATACCCGCACCGTGATGGTCACTCCGCATTTGGATGGGTACGTTTAGCTCCTCCTCTTCTTCTTCCTCTTCCACGAATGATCATCGACTGACAATGCATACAGGGCCGGCGCATCTGCCCGGGCAAGCTGCTCGCCGAGAACAGTCTGTTCATCTCGATTACGCGCATACTGTGGGCGTTCAACATTTCAAAGCATGTGGACCCTGTGTCGGGCGCAGAGGAGGTGTACAACACATTTGCCTACACGGACGGCTTCAACTCGAAGCCGCAACCATTCCGCTGCGGCATTGCCGTGAGATCCGATCAGATCCGCGAGACGCTCGAACGAGAGGCAAAACTGGGCGACAGGTTTCTCGAGAGATACAATTAGACTCCCCTCGACTCGACTCGTCTCTCCAGCTGCGAAGCGCAGCGGATGGCTTGATTGATTCATTCCGAGCGCTTTTCTTTTTTTGGTCTTTTTGGTTTTTGTTTTTACGGGTGGGATTTTTTGGGTTACTTCCTTCCTAACTATTATGGGCGGTGTTTTTTTTCTTCCTTTTTTCTTCCTTTCTCTTTTCACTTAACGGAGGCCATCTACCATCTTGCTTTTACTTTTTCCCATTTAGCGTTTTACTTCTTATTTTCTTTTTTTTTACTTCCCCTCACGGCTTTTTGGTGTATTTTACTACCCGTTTTTTATTGGCTGCTCGCTGTTTGGTTTGTGTCGGCATATGGGCATGTGTGTGTGTGTCTGTATGTGTGGCATGTGTGTATCTGTGTGGGTCTTACCGGTATTCTAGGGTTCGTTTCGGTTCGGTTGGGTTGGGGGTAATGTCGTTTTACGGATTATTTCCTTTTGTGTCATTTTTGTGTCATTTGTTTTGTTTTTGTTTTTTTTTTCGGCGTACGGGGGCGGGGATTTTCTCTTTCAGTTTTTGTTTTGTTTTGGTTTGGATCGGGCTGCGCGCGCGCGGGGAATGGGATTTTGATTTTGGGTATTGGTTTGGGTTTTGGGTTTTGGGTGTCGGCAGTCAATGCAATGCGAATGCAACACATGGTACTCTACTCTACTTTGCTCTATCATACAAACAATCGATCGAGCGGTGCGGGGGGAGTGGGGGAGGGGGAGGGAGGTTCGTTCGGCTTTACTACTCTATTCCAATATACTCTACGTCTTCATGCGTTGCGTTGCCATCTTGCCATCTCCATCTCCGTGGCCATCTCCGTGTCTGTCTGTGTCCAGACTCCAGACCAGACTACAGACTCCAGACTCCGGAACTCGTATGTATTTATTTATGTACTTTGTACTCTATGTACCGGAATGTAGAGCATGTAGAGCATGTACCTAGAGTAATGTACCTTTCGTCCGGCCGACGG
This sequence comes from Tricharina praecox, assembly GCF_024521635.1. Classification (NCBI taxonomy): domain Eukaryota; kingdom Fungi; phylum Ascomycota; class Pezizomycetes; order Pezizales; family Pyronemataceae; genus Tricharina; species Tricharina praecox. Next base: position 1,326,436 of record NW_026250409.1, read on the forward strand.
GCCATGCCTGTAGCTTTACAGTAGAGTAGGCAGGCTGTAGGCTGTCAGGTGTACCGTATAACTACAGTACGTTATGGTGTATGGTGTATCCATGCCATGGCGTAACTACCTAGTTCGGCACCTACATAGGTACTCTACTCTGGTTATCGAGGAGTTCATCTGAAGTTGTGAGCGCGGATCGGAGGTGTAGGTGCGTACTGGTACTGGTACTGTGTACCCACCGGCCGCATGAGTTGAGTTGAGCTGAGTTGCGTTGGGTTCAGTTGGGTTCAGTTGGGTTGAGCTGGGTTGGAGTCTTGGAGTTTTAACTTTGGAGGTGCGGTACCACAGACATAGCCACAGCCGCTGGGGGAGTGAGAACCCCGCGGACAAGACATGACAAGACATGACAAGACAAGACATGACAAGACATGACAAGACAAGACATGACAAGACATGACAAGACAAGGCGAACCAGTGAGCCAACCAGCCAACCAGCCAACCAGCCAACCAGCCAGCCAGCCAGCCAGCCAGCCAGCCAGCCAGCCAGCCAACGAAGAAGTTAAAACTTTCAACTCGATCACCGCCGCCGTTTTGCTTCCACGTGCACGGGGGTTCGGCTTCAGAAGTTCAGATGGGATGAGATGAGAAAGGAAAGGAAACTTTTCCCCCATCTGGTTTGGTTTGGAAGAGCGACCGTCCGGCCAGCGCAGTCAGCGAAGGCAGCGAAGGCAGCGAAGGCAGCAGATTGACTTCCTCGCCCTCGCCCTCGCCCACGTCCACGTCCACACCCGGGTTCGTGCAAGGCGGGCGGGCGTCGGGCGGGGGAGGGGGAGTCCCCGGTTTTCGCGATCGGGTTTACGCAAGGCATGCGCCGGATACACACACACATACACACACATATCATACATACACGCATATCCGACATCGTACATCATACATCATACAACATGCATCATACATCATACACACACATACATCATACATCAGACATCAGACATCCTTTGGGGCCGGGGGAGGGGGGAGGGGAGGCTATAAGCAATAAGGCGTGCGGACGTGCGGACGTGTTTCTATCTCTGGATACCTACATTCAACCTACATACATACATCATACATCATACATACCGACCGCTGAAACATGCATACCAACCTACAGCACAGCTCATCATCATTGAGGGAGCGATGGGCGATGGGCGATGGGCGATGGGCGATGGGCGACGGATGCATGGAACCCGCCACTCACCGCTCACCGCTCACTGCTCACCGCTCGAGGACGAGCAAACGACGAAGCTGTGCTGCGTCGTTGCCCCTCAACCGACAGATGCGCAGGACAGCGCAAGACACCGCAGGGCAGGCCGGTGGTCCCGAACTCACATATGTACCGTGTGTACGCCCCAGGCTTGTTGATGTTTGAAACATCAACGGACTAACTTGGGTACTTACGTTGCTTACAAACTTTTATTTACTTGATCACGTAGACCGGAAAGAAAGAAAGAAACAGAGAAAGAAAGAAGAAATAAACAAAACGGCCCAGCGGCTAGTTAGCCACTTACGGCACTTCCTACAGTACCACAGTAGTCACTATGCCATATCTAGTAATAGTTACCACTGTAACTACCAGCCCACTAGAACCCACGGGGAAATAAATAAACAAACAAAGAAGAAGAGGAAGAAGCAAGCCATTTGATTCGATTCGAGTGTCATTCATGAACAAAAACAAAAGCCCAAAAAAACAAAAGCCCAAAAAACAAAGCAACACAAAACAAAAACAAAACTGTTGGGGGCCCCTACGACGTGAGTACGTATGCACCCTGTAGGTATCAACACCAGTCAACACGAGTCAAAAACCGGACGAAACACCAACTCCGTCGATAGTTACCGGGTTCGGTCATAGGCAGGCAGGCAGGCAGGCAGGCAGGCAGGCAGGCAGGCAGGCAGGTAGGTAGGTCTGAGGTAGGTGGGTCTAAGGTCCTCGTTCCTGTCACCCCAGGGCTGGCTGGCAGTGGCAGTGGCAGTCTGGCAGCCCGTCATGGCGTTGGCTTTGGCGTTGGCTTTGACTCGGACGGATATAATATCAGCCGAGGCGGTTGGGGGTTGGGTGGGGGGGTTCGGTTGGTACATTGCATTGCATTGTACACTACCGGTACGGTAGATACTCGTTCGGCTACCTACTCTAGGGAGACGAACGGCGGACAGACGGACGGACAGATTTGATTGACTGATTGATTGCTTCTCGTGTCGGTAAGATGATGTACCTACTAACTACCGGTACCGGCATGTAGTAGCACGGCATCCCGTCTTTCTGTGGGGCAACAACCTTAACATAGCTCATGGACATTGGACATTGGAACCTAGCGGTAGCTATTTGCATGTATGTATAGGTACACTATCGGACTATCCTATCTACCTGTCCATGCATTTGTGTAGAGTATTTAGAGTACATAGAGTACCCTCCCCGCATACCTATACGTAGAGTACTAACAAGTACCCAGTAGTTACGTGCGACACCCCGGACGACTACGACGACGACGACGACGACGGAAGAATTCCACGGCAACTCGATGGATAGGTAATGGATTCGCATCAGCTCGAGTCTGGCGTTTAGCAGGCAAGCCTCCCGTCCGCCGTAGCCGGCCGGCCTGCCGAATTCCACCAGCGCTCCAGCAAGTGGGTACCGTACATATGTGCTCTACGTAGTCCAGTGCAGTGCAGTCCACGTTTGCCTCCCTCCCTCGCTCCACCTCTACGCCTTAGGGGGGCGGGGGGGCCGCGATCTTTTTCTGCAGGGGAGGGAGTGAGAGAGGGCGGGGGAGGGAAGGGGGGAGGTAAGCGACTGTAGTTAAATGCACGACATAGGTATACGGGGGATCCCAGTCGTGATTCCGGGGGCGGAGCTGGCTGCTGGCTGCTGCGTTTGAGGAATTCCATTAATTCGATGCGGGGGATGGTCGACCGGGGGGTACATAGTAGGTATCATAGTGGCATGGGATGGCATGGGATGGGATGGGAGGGTATTGGATGGGCCAAGTAATGTAAATATCGTGCGCAGGGTTGGATACCGTAGAGTAGAGTGGTCAACGGTCTACATTCGTGCTGGGACGGGGACGGGTGGACACCGAACGAGGGTAGAGTACCTTTGTAAGATACTAGACGAAGTGAAGCAGCAAAGTGAAGCGAATATGTTGTTCTTCTTGCACTTGCTCTTGCTCTTGCCGATGTCTGCCGCGGGTAACTATCTAGCAAGGCGAGACGAGACGAGACAAGACGAGACGAACGGAGGGCCCGGCCGCTCCGTTGGTTGATCGGCCGGTTGGCTAGCGAGAGGGGGGATGCGCCGGAGGGATCTAGCGGAAAGCAGATGCTCGTGGCTCCGTACGAGTGCGACGGATCGAATGGCGGATGGCGGATTGAGTCATTATCCGGTTCGAGTGGGGAGGGGGAAGCCTGAAGGGAGAAGGAGACCGGCGACGACAGTATGACGCCGATTCCGGTATGGTCATGAGAGAGGCGGTACTCACTTTACCGTACTGTACGAGTGTACCTCGAATATTCATCTCCACATTCCGATCGAGTGCTACAAACTACATGCTACATACTCCACCATCCGGAACTCCGAGAGTGCCGGCTATGTAACGATACGGACAGACGGACACGTGCACTCACATAGGTACTCTAGGTAGGTAGCTCTACCAGTAATGCATAGAGTACACTATGTATGTACGATAAACGACAGTGCGTGCGTGCGGGGAATCATTTATTCACATTATTTAATCGAGCACTCGCATACAGCCGCCTCGCGCTGCGGAATCGCTACAAGTACCTACATGGTACGTACTATATTATAGCATGTACCTAACTAACCAAGCCATGTACCCCGCGTGTACTATCAGGTAGGTAGCCATGTAGCTGGAAGTACTTTAACGCCGACCTCATGACAGACAGTGAATTAGATGAGAACGCCGGAAGTACTTGCGCCAACCGGTGTACACTTAGATTCCTAAGTAGAATACATGCAAGCGGCGTGCAGCTGCGGAAGTTGTTTTTTATATGTACAATACGATACATACAGTACACAGCCGCGTTTGACACTTAACGGGGGAGGGCAGAGAGATAGGGTGGAGGGTACGGTGGAGGAGGAGGAGGAGGTATTAGCAGCCTGGTCCTGGTCCTCGTCCTGGGCCGATTCGATTCGATTAACTGGGCAGTAATACAAAAACCCGTATCTATGCAGTGTCGGCGTGCGGAGACGGTTACAAATTACAATGGCTCTATGTACGAGTTTTACCGGGGACGGAGGACGGGGGACGGGGGATGGAGGACGGGGGGCTAGGTATTCCGGACTCTATTGACCGGCTCGGCTGCGTTGATTGTTAATACTTGGTAGTTGATACAGTACTCGCCTGTGGACGACGGGCATGAGAACTCGGTATGTAGAGTACTTGGATACGGTATCGTATTCGCGACACTGACACCGTCAGCCGCGCGCCGGCTCCGGAGTCCGCTTGGCTGCGTAAGCCATGTCGCCGTGTCGTCGTATCGACGCTTCCCACAATAGACGCGAAGCGGAAGCGGAAGTGGAAGCGGCACACAACGTACAAGCTTGACCTTACAAGCTCCATACAAGCTCCATAGCGGAATCTGGGGAATCCGGGGATAACCTCAGCCTCCGGGCGGACACCGTATGTCATACCGTGTGTATCGCCCCTGTCATTCCATGCCAGCCGAGTTTTCCATCCGGGCCATCTGGCTCTATGTAGCTTTTGGCTATTCCCCAATATTTACCCTCTGCTCATCGAATCTCATCGCATGCAGCGCTCCACTCGAGTATCCCATAGTTAGTAGTCAAAAAAAAAGAAAGCAAAGAACAGAAGTCAAAAAAAAAAACCGGATTAGCAACGCACCTGCCCACGGCCAACAGCCAACGGCAACATCCAACAGTGAGAAAAAAACCCGCCTCCATGGTTCAGGAAAACCGTCCTCGTACCTCGCTTCTCGCGAATGCCGAAAGCGAGCGAGCGAGCGAGCTCAACTACCGTATTCACGCTCCACGGGCCCCCGCAACCCCACCCCACCCCCAACCCACGCACCCCGTCAATCTCTGGGGCTTGTGAATGCAGGTGGCTATATTAAACGCGTTGGGTACTGGGCACTCACTCACTCACTGGGCAGGACAGGGCTCTCGACAGTGCGCAGGGAGAGGCTCTTAGCGAGTTGCGGGGGCGGCTGGGGCGCTGGAATAGGCAGGCTGGCTGGGTGCTATGTATGTAAATGCTCTATGTACTTTGTACGAGTACTTGGGTGAGAGGTATGTATGTAGATAAATGTAGGTACTTTATCGACAATAGCCGAGCGGCGATGCCGGCGTTTGGAGTGGAGTGGAGTGGAGTGAACTGGAGTGGAGTGGAGGACAAAACCAAAAACATTGATGGGCAGTGGGCAGTGGGCAGTGGGAGCAACGCTCACGTGGCTACCTAAAAGTCGGGGTTGAATGTTTGTATAATATATTGGCGTATTGGTATATTGACATATGTACGGTGTACCTATTGGCGTATTTCTTGTAGATTGTAGATTGTTGTGATACATACGGTCGCCGAGTACGGTAGAGTAGAGTATACTCTACTATTATGGGTAGCGCGTATCGAGGTACTGTACTGTACTCTATCGCATCGTATCGTATCGTCGGAGGGTGGCAGAGGGAGAGCGAGAGGGGGCCTGATCGATCATCGTCGTGAGTCGTGACTTCCGTCGACGTTGGCCAAGAGCTATGGCACTCTGGCACTCTGGCACTCTGGCACTCTGGCACTCCACTCTACGCTAGAGCGCAAAGCACCGCGTGTCGGTGACGATACCCACATACCTACTTTATTAACCAAGTATCTGGTTACTCCCTTGGTGACTGAGCTCAACTTGAAACCGACGGCACGACGAGTCGGCTGAGTCTAAGCCACATCCATATCGGCCCCCCGAGGTGAAGGCCGATGCAGAGTGAACAGTGAAGAGTGAAGAGTGAAGAGTAAAGAGTAAAGGGTAAAGGGTAAAGGGTAAAGGGTAAAGTGTGAAGGGTGAAGGACGGCGGTTCGCATTGCCGTTCCCGGCTGATCGGTCACTGTAAATACCACAGACATGCTCGCTACATATGGTATACGAGGTCGGTATTTGTCATCCCCCGCATGTACATATGTGCAAGTCAGGCCGTGGCGTTGGAGACGGCTGCTCGGCCGCGTACGTAGGCCACCCAGGTAAGCATGCTGGCCTCTTTCTGCCTCTCATGGTCAGTACCAACAGTACCCATATGCGGATGGAGTAGGTACCCACCTAGGTACCCGCCCCCCTAGGTAGCGTATGTACCGTAAGCTGTAACGTTTGGAGATTTTTTTCATTGCTTCTTTTTGTCGCTCCCATGGTTCAGGATGCGCCGGGTCCCGACGTCCCGTGCACGGCGGACGTCGTCGCCGCCGTTGTCGTTCGGAGCGGTGGATGCCCGTGTTTTGAATAACCGTCACGACTTTTCTTTTTTCTTCTCCTCACATCTACAAACTTAGGTAAGTGTCGGCTCCCCCTCCCCCTTCCCCTTTGACGGGAGCTCCGGGATATGTACTACCACCGCCGTCGATCGCGGCAGATGGGGAACAACAAGCGCCCAAAACAAAAAACAAATGGTTTCTGCTGCTGCTGCTACTGCTGCGTACGTGTGGCAAGGCGAGGGTGGTGGTGGAGGGGGTGGTGAGCAGCGTGGGGGCGAGGAATCAGGTCCGCGGAAGTAAGTTAGAACTGAACAGCTCACAGCTCACAGCTCAAACCATGTCCGCCCTGAGGGAGGGCGGTACTCTTCCAACGGCTCGCGGTCGGTCGGTCGAACACCCCCCCACGTTGACATCCCTCGCTCCTTCCTTCGTGTGCTCGTGAAAGTCGACGCCGGATGTTTCCCCAGGACCAGAAACGCGCTCGCGGTTAACTAACCACCGACGGTCGCGCGCGGCTATAACTAGCAGCCTGGTCTGCACTGTCATGACCATTTTCGGCGCACGCTTTCCTGCTATGTACACACACATACATACGCTGCGGATCGGAGACCACCCTGTGCGCACTGCGGAGATGGGCACCGCTCGCGGCATGGTCCCACGTAGAGTGTGATATGATGTGATATGCAAGGCGCGTATGATAGGGGGGGGGGGATCATTTTATTGACGTTTCTATAGACCTAAAGAGAGCCACCGCCGCGAGACAACCTAGCTAATCCTACCGCGAGAGAGAAGTAGTTACACTAGCCAATGGGAATCTGTCCCAGCAAAGTACATACACGGTAACGACTGATATTTATCGCGTACGATAGGTAGAGTACATAGCCGGGTTTCTGTTCTAGTTGGTCGGCCGACGGCAATATGTAAGCGGTGATGGTGAGGCCGGTAGCTGGTTGGTTGGCTGGTAAACGAGTACAAGAACGAGATAGTTACCGCTCCACTCCACGGTATCTAACTACAAAGATACTGATCCGTCCAGAAATCTGTCGTTCAATGGCACGCACGACTAACTACGGGGGAAAGGGAAGGGAAGGGAAGCTATCATCACATATGCACGCACCGACCCGCAGCCGAACGGACACACCCGGCGGTCCGCTAGGTAAGTTACAAGCAAGTATACCTAGGGAAGTACATAGTACTTACCTAAGGTACTTGACTAACTACATAGCACCGGCCAACCACATCCACCTCGCCTCAGATTCGTCTCCCGACGGAGAGAATTGGGAGACCGGAGGGAGCGACGAACGAACAAACGGGCACATTGCGTTCGCCACTAACTAAGGATGAAGCTCGCCACCAGGCGGCCCAGCAGTTAGTCACCTCTTGGCTGTGCGAGGTAACTTACACACCTGCACTCTATGTGCTAGGTATAGCGATGTGCCGGTCGATTTGTCGTCGACGTGACAGCTCTCTCTCGGTCTTGGTCCGCACCCGTTCCCAGGTAAAGTAGTTGGCAAGCTGTCCGTCAACGTGACAGCTTGGTTTACAGCTGTTCCTATGTATGTCGGTAGGTGGTGCCATTTCATCCCATGGATGGAATCATAGCTGTCTCCACCGGGTTTCCCTTTATTCCACCCATCCATCCTTCTGCCGGCACGTACATAGAGTAGAATAGCTGTGGGGAGCACCGTAGCTGCCGGTATGCCTAGGTAGGCAAGTAGGTACTCTATTCTACTCGATACGATATCTGCGCAACCGTAGATCTTAGAACCCACAAATCTGCACGTACGTACTTGCCTACCGGTATGCACACACGATCCGGGTCCACTGTATACATATTTCTCGCCTAGGTATGTATGTAGGCAGGTATTGCTTGCCTGTCACCAGTCGGTGCACGGTGAGACAAGGCAAGGCTCGGGGGTAGAGCGGGAGGGTGGGTGTGGGTGTGTATATGGTCAGGGAAGGGCATCTGGCCAAGAAACATGTATGTACGTACGTACAGCATCACCGGCCTTCTAGACGCATATATACAAACACCCACACACGCCAGCGCCTGCCGAAGCGAAGGGGGTCGAAGGTCGGTGGTCGGGCTGAATGGTGGATGCATGGCTTGCGGGAATTAGTCATTGCGACGGTTATCCAAGGCGAGACACACACACGGAGGGGGCGTACATAGTGGTGTGTTTGGTTGAGTTCGGTTGGCTGGCTGTTCGTATCGACAGATCAGCAGCGCTGGGTGTAGCCCCGCATGCCATCACCAGAGCAGCTGTCCCCGGACGGGGGACATGTGTGCCCCGCACTCACATATGCGCTGGCGAACGGGATAAGACATTTCGAGACCGTCGAAAGAGTGGGACCGTCAGGCTAACCACCGGCCCCCCTCACGATGCTCCGATGAGCCTGCGGGCTTCAGCTTCCCCGGACTCCAGACTCCAGGGCCCAGCCGCTGAGGCCTGATCCTTACAGATGTGTGTGCGGAGGGGAGGTGGCGTGCTCGTTCGAATCCGGATGCCGATGGTCGATGGAGGGATGCACGGATGGACGGATGGATGGATGTGGATGAGCTGGAGTGAAGTAAAAGATCAGTCACATTCCGTTCACGATGGGTGGCGCCGACTGGGAGTGGCGATTGAGCACAGTGCATGGTTGGCACACCATCTCACTCTCCCAGTGCCCACTCTGCTACCATCACACCCTCATTCAGCATACATCACACCTCACATCCTCACACCACCACACCCTCACACCCTCATGAGCACAAACTCAGAGACATCCTCACACCCTCACAGTCTCACAGTCTCACACGCCCCATTCACCCACCATGCTGCTGCCACTGCGCACATCCAACAATAACACCGCGTACGGATGAACGATGATCAGCCAGCTGATTTCCCAATTACACGAGTGACACACCGCTTCTCTGATCACAGCATGACTGCCACGCTGCCTGTGAGTTACTGTGGGTAGTACATGACGCTATTCGACCCATCACAACTTCAAGCTCATATCCCGAAAGAAAGAAAGAAAACCCCCCAAAACGTGCGCGTGCGGCGGCAGCCGCTTAGCGGGGTAGGTACTTTGATCGAGGATCCCCGCGTGAATCGGGCCAAGTCAATCTTTTAGGTTCTTCCCTCTGGTCGGTCGTTCGTTCTCGTTCGTGGCACACCTCCGCTTTTTTTTTCTCCCGTGGGACCGGAAATTGATTGACAGATCACACCACGAGTGATCGGTCGTGAAGAACACACCCATCACCCCTCACCCATCATCGCCGAGGGCCTGAGAGGATTGGCCTGTTTACCTGCCTGCCTGCCTTATGGTAGAGACTAGCAGAAGTAGCGGAATTACCAAGCCGAGCCGTCTCTGGGATTGATGGTTCTAGGTTGTAGACAACTTACCGGTAGTTACTTTCGCTGGTTACACCAGACCCCCCCACCCTCCTAATCGCGCACCACCGCGCCCCGTGGACGGAATACGAACTACTGTACCAAAGTGCTAATACTACCATGACGGCCCCGGTGTGTCAACGGTGGGCCCGCTGCAACGTAGAGTTTCACCAGCTACCCATGATCATCATCATCATCATCATCGTCTGGCGTGCTGAACGTTAATCATTCGCTCGGTGTCACTCAAGTCTCGCAGGGGGAGGGGGGCTTGTGTGTGCTGCTGCATCGATCTCAAAACACTCTGTTTCAATATACCATATACCCACCTACCTACATGGCTACATGGTACCCCCAATCTGCAGCCCAGAGGCAATGCACGTCGAACCATGGTTCTTCCATGACAGCTGCCCCCTCCCACCCCCCAACCCCCATGCCCCCATGGCCGTGGACTGGGAATATTCACCTGCCACCACCCACTACCGCCCACCGCCACCCACGCACGTGCACGTGCACAATACTAAGCCCCCCCCCCTTCCCTAGGCCAAGTGCACTCTAATCAGCACTTGCGGGACCGCAAGGGCATTACGGCATCAGCATCATTGCGAGATGGCCGCAGGTGGGTAGATGGCACATAACTCATACTTCATACATACATCCTGGAACTATGAGGCATGGTTGGACCGGACCATAGTTGCTCTACGGCGATCGAGGCACTGAGCAGGGCATCAGTCCAGTCCAGTCACATGCCATGCTATGCACTTTGACGTTGACGCTGATAGGTGGTTTGTTAGGCTCGGTGCACTGTATATAACAGCATGCCCAGCAGCGCGAGTGATCGCAAGTGCTTATCAAATCTATCGATCCGGCGGTATATACTCTACTCTACTCTACGTACTCTACCCCGGCCACCAAAGGTCCAACACGGCGTTCGACATAAGTACATGGAACCGACATGGCCCTGATTGACCGGAAAGAACCCCCCCTCCCCTGCACGTATTACGCGCCGGCGGCGGCCGCGGATGTGTGGCATCTTGCGAACTGCAGATATTTGTCATTCACCATGGCCATCAACTCTCGCTCCCTCGCGAGCGAGTGGCATGGCTTCTTCTTTCATCTCGTCGAGACTAGGCATCTACGGTATCTACATAGCATGGGAAGGATCGAGCGAGCGAGAAACATCGCCAACCGCCGACTACATGCCCACCGGAGAAATCTATTGGAGGCTGGAGGCGGGTGAGCCGGCCCGGGGGCCCGGGGGTGCGCAAGTAAGCAAGCAAGCAAGCATCGAAAAACTCGAAACGGAACGAAGCGAGCGGACATGGACGCACGGAACGTCATCTGCCGACCGACCGGCGACGAGACTTGGAGTGAACGGAGGAGGTGGTGAGGGTGAGTGATATTCCCTTCCGTCAAATTGCACGATACGCGAGCTGCAACTGACGGATCATAGAGTGCCTATGTATAGGGGATAGCCTACCCGGGTGACTATGCGCGCCAATTACTCCTCGGTATACCTACAGGCCTCAGCCTACCTAGACATGTGAGCCTGAGAAGTGTGAAGTGGGAAGTGGGAAGAGAACCTGAAAGGCTGAAAAGCTGGAAAGAGAGAACCGGAGAATCCACCAGACACGACAAGCCCGCAGCCCGTCGCTCGCAGCCCGCAGCCCGTGGGGAACCAACGGGATCCGGAACAACGGAACCACGCGCGCATCCGCGCCCGCGGCACTGAAACCGCTTCCATGCATCTGCGTACGGAAGGGGCTAGCAATGCATGCATGCGGCTTGCAGCTCGGTGGAGGAGAGAGCTTCCGCCGCCGATGTGGGGGGTCGGCGCTGGGTCTGGGCCAGTTCGCTACGGAGATGAGGGAGGAGATGAGGTCTGAGGTGAGGGGAGGAGGGCTCAGCTTCGTGCTTCGGTGCATGGCCACTTTAGGTGAACTGCACTGACTGCCTGCCTGAAGCCTGAGACCTGCTCCTGCTCGGCCGAGTGTATCCGACGCCGCGGTAACCATGGCAATGGCCAGCTCCGCCTCCTCCGCCCCCATCGAGCCAGCCAGCCCTACGCGAAGATCGTCACCACCATTTGTTTTAGGTTCGTAATTTCGGTACTTTTGATACGGCATGGCAACAGCGCTGATCTCAACCTAGGTAGCTTAGTCAACCTAGGACGAGTGATAGATCTCCAGACCTAGACTCCAGAGTATCGGCACAAATCGTAATCGTCTCTCCGATGTTGATGGCGCCGCCAATAACAGCATCAGCATCAGCAACCTGGTTGAATATAGGTATACCTATACGGAATACATAATACGGGAATGGCATGAGATCGACCATAGTTAAAACGTAAGATAGATGGGGTCTGTGCTTTGATGGGGCGGCTTGGGTAACCGCGGATCGGGTGTTGAAGATATCATTCGATCCGTGTCCTCATCCACCCTCCCACCCGCCCAAAAGTGAAGATCTCTCTCGCGTTCTAGACGACGGACTTCACTCTCCAGCCAGCCACTTTATTCGAGACGAGACGGACGGCAGGAATCTACCGCGCCCCCGCGCACTGGACGTGGACGGTAGCATGTCTCGTGCGTCCCGGCCCGTCTCCAACGCCCCAACGCCCCAACGTTCTAGGCGGAGCGATTTGATACCTGTTGTATTGTGGATTTTTGTGTGGTGTAGTGAGGGCGCTGGAGCCGAGTGAGACGGAGTGCGCGGAGGTGGGGAGATCACCCATTCCCATACCCAACCAGGCGTGCGGGCGGGCGAACGGTCAGTTGACGCCTTAGTTGCCTAGACGAATACGAATCTGTGCATTGGTATATGCGCTGCAGGTGGGCGTGTGAATTTAGGGGGTGGCCCGGGTGGGGTACTGCTGATGCAAAGATACGATATCTATCACTCGCTCAACCCGTCAACACTGAGAATCAAGATTCTAAGAAGATCTATTTCTCTCTCTCTCTCTCAAAGATTCCAAGACCGTGCTGATTGTGCTGATTATGCTTCTCATCACCATCAACCGTGGTTTATAAAAGTAAACTCCAAATTGTCTCCCAGTTATCTCCGAATAGAAAAAGTATAAGTCACTCATACCTACCTAATCTATTGTATCTCCATGGAATCTCTATTGTGCTCCCCCTACTGGTAGTAGTATGCTACCTAGGCTATCACCTCTCATGACTCGTCACTACTCGATGCTCCGCTCGAACTTCCGAGGAAGACAGACAGACTGCAATTGCAGCAGCAGCAGCAGGCAGCAGTCATGGCTATCCTTACCGTATGTACCTCTACTTCTCCCGCGCGCCTGCAGGCTGCAATCACCGCCACGAGAGATGCTTACACACGACGCAATAATCCGCTCCGATGGATCTGGGCTCCGGGGTGTAAGCTGAGCTACATACCTAATAAAATAGCCCGTGGAAGGCTCTCCTGCAGTGCAGTCGCCGCGGTCATTCAAGTTCACTACCCAAGTATGTACTTACCTACCGCACGATTTATCACTCGCGACCCCCTCTGGAAACCACAAGACAATGGCACTTCTCCGGTTCCAATTGTATAGGTAGGCAGGGTACTTCCTCTGTGCACTCCATATCAATGATCACGTAGGTATGCCTAGGAGGCGGGCGAAGGGGGTCGCTACCCTGAACCGGTTACTTGCACTACAGACTGAATTTGGTTGACTGCCAATGCCATGATATACAGTAAGTTCAATCAATTCAAACTTCTCCAAGCCCTCAGATACCCCGGTCGCTAGTTACCAATAGCCTTGCAGACGTGGCAAATACCCTATTCTCCCCATCCCGCAAAAAAGAAAATCCATGACACATAAAAAACAAAACAAAGAAAACCGAAAGAAAAAAGGCAACAGGTATTCACAAATAACTCCCTAAACCATGCGGGACCTACTTCCTCTGACCGTAAGCCTTGGTGGCCCAGTCACCCTTGTAGACGATCAGGTCCTGGGGGTCGTAGTCGTGGCGACCGCTCAGGTACGAGTCGATGATCTTCTTGGTTCCGTCGGCGTAGCGCTTCTGCGCGTCGATGGAGGTACCCGAGATGTGGGGGGTCATGGCGTTTCCGGCACCGTAGATGTTGCGGGCATTGCGCAGAATGTGGTCGGCGGGGGCGGGCTGGGGGTTCCAGACGTCTCCTCCGTAGCCGCGGAGCTGGCCGGAGGCGAGTGCCTCGGCGATGTCCTCCTTGACAACGATCGCTCCACGAGCGGTATTGATGAGCCACGCTCCCTTCTTCATCTTCGAGATGAGCTCCTTGTTGAACAGACCCTTGGTGCTCTCGTGGAGAGGGCAGTTGATGGTGACGACATCGCACTGGCCGAGCATCTCCTCGAGGGAGTCGACACGGCGACAGCCGATCTCGGCCTCCTTCTCGGCCGACAGAGGCTGGTAATCGTAGTAGAGGAGCTCCTTGCAGTCGAAGGCCTTCAGACGACGGAGGACACGCTCGCCGATGCGGCCGACGGCCACGGTTCCGACGACTTTGTTCTCCAGATCGTAGGAGTCCTTGGCAACGGCAGCGACGTTCCACTCGCCGGCAACGATCTGCTCGTGGGCGGGGACGAAGTTGCGGACAAGGGTCAGGATGGTCATGACGACGTGCTCGGCGACGGAGACAACGTTGGAGCCGGTGACCTCGGCAACGGTCACACCGCCGTTGGTCTTGTTGGCGGCATTGAGGTCGACGTGGTCGGAACCGATACCGGCGGTGACGGCGAGCTTGAGGTTCTTGGCCTTGGCGAGACGCTCAGCGGTGAGGTAGCCGGGGTGGAAGCTGTGAAGGGGTCAGTCTCGCATCCGGGCAGCCGGGAGAGGGGGGGAGCATACGGAGTGGTGATGATGATCTCAGCATCTACGAGCTCGCGGTCGAAGACGGAGTTCTCACTGTCCTTGTCGGAGGTAGTGACAAGGGTGTGGCCCTGGTCCTCGAGCCACTTGCGGATACCGAGCTCGTTCTCAGTTGTTCCGAGAAGAGCGGGAACCTGCTCGGCGTGGATGCCACCCTATGGATCCGTCAGTTTCTGGGGGTTGACGAGAACTTTGGGAGTGCGGGGGGGTACTCACATCGTAGAGTACTGCGAGAACTTTGACCTGCGGATTGAAAGTCTGTGTTAGCCGTCGGACACCAGAAGCCGCGGGCCTCATGAATGCAGTTGACTGAGGCCTAAGGGAGCGCATTGCCGTGCGCAGGAGGGCTGGAGAAAGTACCATGGTTACTGATGAGTCAGGAGAAAGATGGAGGAGAACGGAGGAAGGAGGAGCGAGGCCTATAAACTCAAGAGTCAGTGGGTTGTCTTATACCGATGAGCGGGGGACAGCGAGAGTTTATATGATATCTGGTGCAGCTCGCCAGCAATGACACGATTGCAGCAATATCTTTGCCGCCGCAGACAACAGCCAGCAGCGGAAATCAATGCCGGCGATCATCATCGGATGGGATGGCTGGAGAGATGGGCAAAGGATATAGATTGGGGTCTGCAGAACTCACCGGCAGAATGCTGCTTAGCTGTCGAGACGAGGAGGGCGTTGTTGAAGCGGGAAGAGCGGATGCAGAAGAGAATGTATCCGAGCAGTGGGCACGCTTTCCTTTTAAACCAACCCGCTCAAGTGGCCGGTCGAGCGCAAAGGGCGGTCTGGCGGCCGTGGAATGGAAGCTCCGGGTATCGTCAATTGCATATGGAGGGTTCACGATGGTGTTTGCCTCGTGGACTGTCCTGAGTGCCGACAAGTCCGGCCGGGGAAAGTCCGGATAGCAGTGCTGTCGACCGCTTTGGGCGAAAGCGCCGAACGCGAAGGGATGAGCTTCTTCCCCACCATCCAGCCCATGCGGATAATTGAGGCGGGCGCATTGAAGACCTAAGTAAGTAAGGAGACTAATCACCTGCCGCACACGTACTGCAGAGTACTCTGCTCCAGAGCAGCGCGAGGGATCGTCGAATGCGGATGGCTTGTTTGCCTCGTCCGCGCCTCTTTTCCGACCTTCCCATCTACCCATGGAAGCCATTTATTATTCGGACACGCAGCCATCTTCCGGGCATGGAGCCTTTCTCCGAGTCGCGAGTCTTTACATAATTCCTCAGTCCCAGCACTTCATCGCGCTAAAAACCTCCAGATACTCGATGCCCAGCCACGAGTGGATACCGCTGTTGATCCACCACCGAGCTTCGCCATCCGCGGCATATCGGCACCCCGCTTTCCCCCACTACGCCATGGCTCGCGCATCCCTGTCCCGCCACTAACTAATCCACGCCCACGACGAATCCACGGGTTATCCATCTAGCCCATGCCATCAGATCACGTCAAAAAAGCGTGGCGCGAGCGCGATGATTGCCAGCAGTTATGCAAGGGCTATCGTCGACCGTTCGTCGCCGTCGTTATTGCGCGCGCCCGCTCCCGGCAAGGGGCCCTGCGGCACGGACTTCCTCCCGCGGCTGCTTCCACTACTCGCGTAGGGTTCGCGGGAATTTCGGGGGACGACAATAGTAGACGTCGGCTGGCACGGCGACGGAGTCGAGCTCCCCCCTAGGGTACTTGGGTTTCACGCTGTGTGCGCTGTGGGGTAGCTACCCATAGTTAGGCACCTGACTGGCAAGCTGTGTGTATGTGTGTACGCCATCTCATTCCGACACGTAAGATTTCACTGGCACGTTTTTGTTTCATCTACTGGTACTATAGTTCTACACGTTTCGCACGTCGCCCGGAGGATGGCACGGATGTAACCCGTCGTACGACACGGCAGGAGTCGAGATGCTTCCCCGGTGTAACCGCGCAGCAGATGGATTCCGCATGCCCACTGGCTGCGGATTGCAATCCACGCATGAGACATGCAAGGCGGATAGGTATGCTTGGAAGTCGGACAATAGGTCGGTATGCAAGGTTGAGAAGTAGGTAGGTACGCAGTTGAAGTCGGAAATGCAGGATTGAAACCTCCATGGCGAAGCTCACATTCGCTAACGGCTCACATCTTCATTTGCAATGCCTGTTCTGTGGCCACCGACGACCCACGAAATGGCGATGCTCACCCGGATGAGCGGAGCGTAGGTATCGCACTCCCGAAAAGCCACCTACCTACCAGACGGAACCACCGGCTGGAAGTGAGCCCTCCTGAGACACCGGAAAGAGGCATATATGTATCATAGATGTTAGGTTGAGTTTTGGACGTATGTAGCGCGTGGTGAGCTCATATATAGTACCTACCTAGGCCGTTGATCAACGCTACCCATGGGCCCATCCGGGTGTGAAACCCCCAGCTCATGGTAACTACATTGTACTTCAAGAAAGGCCGCACAGCTACCGCGGAAATCGCGAGCGTATATATTGGAGACAGTCGAAGAAAGGCCTTGCCAAGCTTAACAACCCCCCCCCCCCCGGGTACCTAATCCACCAACCAGTCCTGACATCTTCCTGGGAGCTCGGTTGTGCGGAGTCAGCGGAGTCGGCGGACGGCGTTTGAACCACGAAGGCAAGGCCTCCAGCGAACCCGAATCGATACTATGTGGTAGACTATGGTATACTTGCCTCCAACTCAAACAGAGCGTGCGGTATATGTCTGCTTTCGAGATGTTCTAGCATTACTACTTCTCGTTATCGAGAAATCTTCATGTTTTTATACCTACCGGTGCACGGACTCGCGCACGGACGCTGCCCGACATCCGGAGATACCCGCATTCCCTTCCCTTCCCTGACCCATCATACCGTGGATACATAGTCACGTTACATGCATATGTATTATACTCGCCTCCGTCCGGCTGACGTTATTGATCATTGATGGGCAGCCGCCTTAAGCTTGTATTTATTTATTGCCTTATGCATGTTCGAAACGCCTGCCTCTTGCCTCTTGCCTCTTGCCTCTTGCCTCTTGCCTCTTGCCTTACCTTGCGACACAGGCACGTTCCAGGTAGGCCGGAGACCATGCGTGGGGGTGGGGCGGGGAATGGCTGTGAATGTGGCTGAACGATGGACAACCCGTTCCCGCTCCTTCCCCAGCGTCTACCGAGGTACTCTACGATACGTAAGAGGGTGAGGGTTTGAGTGATCATCAGGTGTCACGGTTGACGGTTTTATGTATGGCAGGAGTGCGATGGGCATACTTCCTATACTATATACCTCCTAGCACATCGATATGGATTTCCCGCAGACATGTGGATGCTTGAACTAGCACCAAACATTCCTCCGACGTTCCCATCCCAATTATTACACCTATTTACACCTCACCTAACTACAAATTCAACACGACCGGCGAGCTTCCCTCATGTCTCTTCCCCTCCTTCCCATGATCGCACCCCGCACACCCGGGCTCACACGTACACTTCCTGCCATCCCCGTCACTGACCTCACACGTACATGTCGTCTTATCCGGCGGCACAGAGCACTCGTGGACATTCTTCTCGTGGCCGCCGCAGGGACAACCCGTGGCTCCGGGAAGACACCTGCACGCGTCTGTAGGCGCGTCCTTGTTTCCGCAGGTGCACTTTGTGGGACTGAAGGGCGAGGATTGCTGTAGTTCCGCGAACAGTCGGTCGTCGCCGTACAAGGGGGAGGGGTCGGTAGCCAGCGTGGAAGCCGCGATTGGAGTGGGTGAAATGACGGTTGGCTTTGTGGAAGGGACGGTGGATGTAGAGGACGTGGCGGGAGCTAGCAATGTGGCTTCGGGTGTGTCCGATGATGTGGAAACGACCGTGTCCGGCACGATCAGTGGCGCCATCGTGTCCGGGGCAGCAATGAACATCGGCACGAACGGCGCGGCGGTTGCTGAGAGGGACGAGTGGCGCGCCGTTTGGTACGGCCCCGCCATCGATGCCGCCGCGTCTGAGGTCGGCATGGGCGAATCATCGTTCCTATTGTAGTCCGAAGCGGCGACCGTCGTCTGCTCGCTCTCGTCCACCTTGTAATCCGACGCGCCCACCGTGGAATAGAAACACACCCCAGTCGTAGCCTTACCGCAGGTTTGCGGGTCGACGCAATCGCAGACCGCGCCGCTGGGCTTATCGTCCAGGCCCAACCCACTCACGCCCAGATCTCCGAGCTCCCGCCACTCCTTCGGCACGGCGCCCATCCCCGGCTTCGGCCCGTGCTGCGCCACCCTCGCCGTCGGATTGCTCCAGCTCTTGCGCGCGCACCCCCGACACGCACACGTTGTCGGCGAGCATGAGCACACGCCCATGTTGCCCTCGCACTCGCACACGGTCAGCCCCGTGCCGACGAGGGAATGGCTCCTGTGTTCCCTTCCGGTGCGCACATCCGTGACCGAGACTGGCGCGCGCTGCTCCTCCTCCCCCCCTTCCTCGTCTGCCCGAAGCTTCAGCAGCGAGTTGACGAGATCGACGATGCACGTCTCGAGCGGGCGGTAGGACATTCCCAGCTCGCGGACGGACTTGCTATTGTCGACGGCGTAGTGCAGCGGCGGCAGCGGCGCCCCAGCCGGGTTCGGCGTGAGCCCCGTGTTGACGAGATGCGGAAACCGCTTCTGGATGATCTTGCACACCTCCGTGTAGGAATATCCTCCGGCAGCAACCAAGAACCGATCCTCCATGCCCGCACGCTTCCGCGGCGCCTCCAGCGCGCGCACGTGTGCCTCCGCCGCATCCCGCACGTCCACCCACGCGTACATCTTCGTCTCCGGTACGGACTTCTCGCTGCCATTGATGAGCCGGTAGATATCCGCCGTGCTGGTGTTCAGCGTGTCCAGCCGGGTGTGGTGCTCGATCGGCCCGTACACCATGGGACAGCACACGGTGGCTAGCGAGAACCCCGGGCGGCTGGTGGAGTGCGCGGACGTGTGCTTCTCCATGAAGTCCCACGCCTCGTGCTCGGCGAGGATCTTGGCGGCGCTGTAGGCGATCGACTCGGGAGCGCGCGCCGCCTCCTCATACGTAATCGGGTTCCAGTCGAGTTCGTTGTATGTGTAGTCCGGGCGCAGGCCGGCGTCGGGGCTGACGATCGCGGCGAAGCTGGAGCTCATCACTACCCGTCTACACTCGGGATTGTACTGCAAGATGGAGGCGAGGAGGTTTGTGGTCCCCCGGATCGCCGGGTCCAGCAGCGTGAGGCGGTTGTCGATCGGGCCGTTGGGTACAGAGGGGGAGGCCGTGTGGATCACCTTTCCCCGCAGAATCAGCAGCGATCCGGAATGATGGTCATGACGGGAGACAAACCCCCTTCACCCCTTTGACAGCCTCATCGTACGCCCATGGCACTGTGGAGTCTTCGATAACCACGAACGACAGACTCTCCATCTGCAGCGGCCGAAGCTTCCGGATGTCGTCTGCCTTCGACGGTGATCGAACCGCGCACTTGACATTGTACCCTGCGTTGAGCAGCGCCGAGATGACGTGCGCAGCAACGAATCCAGACGCACCTAGACATCCGTATGTAGGTATCAGCAACGACCGCCGCCGCATGATGGAGGAGAGGGGAGGGGCATGTAGAACCAGTCAACAAAATCCAATCCCCCTTCTGCACACCCGTGACCTCCGTCTTGCTTGCAACAATCTCCTCTTCCCTTTCCTTCACCTCCTGCGTTTCCTTTTCCTCTTTGCCACCCCGGTTTAGTGCCTCCTTCTCCTCCTCCTTCCGCCTCCGCTCCTCGGCAAGCACCTCGTCGTGCGACGGTCCATCGTCGGTCTTACTGGTGAACACACCGACCGTGTCATGAATGACTTTCGCGAGCGTATCCATCTTATCTTTTCCTGTTCGTTCGTTCCGAATATAGTTTTGTTTCCGTGCAGCAGTCAGATGCGAGGGGGGTGGGGGAGGGCTGGGCCACAGCTTTATGCAAGGAGGAGGGTGTGCATTCCGCCGCGCTGGAAGTTTCAACTTTCAAGTACCAGCCAACCAGCCAGCCAGGCCATCATTACGATCATTACGAAGTGTGAGGTCATGGTGCGCTGATGCGGTGATGTGATGCGCGATGCGATGCGCCACGGCAGGTGGCGAACGCGAGGAAATAAGGGTCCTCCCTCACACCTCCACCTCCACCTCCACCTCCCTCCTGACGAAAAAGAAGCGTATGTACTCTAGTGGCCTGCCTCGACGTCACGGCGAGTGAAACCCCGCGTGTAACCCCCTAATGCCCGCGGCGCGCGTCGTCAGCTGTCCGTGGCATGCCGAAAGTCACAGGTGGTCACTCACGTTCTACTCTACGGCGCCGGCTGCCATACATGGGCTACTATAGGTAGGCCCACTCGGTAGTGAGAGACCCACCCATGTCCAGATTATGGCGTCCGGAGCACGTGAAAGATCGCTCCTCATGTCACGTCCGCTGTAAGGTGGTGGTGAAGTTTTAACTTTCAAGGAGCACTGTTTTCAGTTCTGAAGGAGTCAAGGACTCGGTCATGCGAACTGTATCCGGGGGGAGTCAAGGAGGAGATATATTCTGCTGTCTGGTCTGCTGTCTGGTCTCGTCCCTAGCTCCGGCGGGTCTATCTCCCGAGTCCCAAGCCAAACACATTCTGTACATATAGAAGGGCACTGGCCCGGAGTAGAAGAAGCAAGCAAGCAACAAAATAGTTCTATCTTCCTACTAATTATCTTATCTAGGTATCTCGGTATCTTTGACAACCCAAAAATGGGCGAGCAACAAAAACGTGATCAATTGAAATACATAGTAGAGGTCTCGTTCGATGATTATGATCATGATTTACATACAAGGTGATGTCTGATGGGGATCACCACAGAAAGAATAGAAATAGTGAGTGACAACAGAAATAGTGACAGCAGAAACAAACTTTAAACGTTGCACGACCGCATCGGGTCTGCATCGGGTCTGCATAGGGTCCCACTAGGTCTCGGCATGGTCTCAGCAAGGTCTCGTCTCTTCGGCGCTCAGTGCACACCGATGACACCAAGCCGCCGCCGCCGCCTCCGCGCTCTGCGCTCCTCAATGGTTGTGGGTTACACCTGTACTACTACCTCACTCGATAGGATACTCCGACGGTGGATTGGCCGCGCTACAATAAGCTACATACGCACATGGCGTACTGTGCGTGAGACAGATGGCAGTACCCTTTATGGTGTTCCTAACTGTGAGGCTACGGGGCAACGATTATGACAACATTGTTTCTGTTTAAGTGCACGCAGGATCAATCACCCAGCAGCGAATGATAATAAAACTTCAAATATCCCATTCACCAACCATCCACCCATCTCCACCGCCCCTGCTTCATCTTCAAATTTCAATATCTTCGTGTACACGTTTATACCCCCCACCCGTCCCGTCCATCTAGTAACTCCCAACAAACGCCTTCGCCTTAATCCTCCTACTACTAGTACCCACCAAGACACCGACGCCAGGGGCGGGAATGACCCAGTTCTGCCTGACGACGTCCCAGTAGCTCAGATCCCTTCTCGTGAGCTTAAACGCCACCTTCCTGCTCTCGCCCGGTCGTAGGAAGACCTTCTCGAAGCCGCGGAGGGTTTTCGGTGGGAACGCTATTTTCATTAGCACGGTTTGACTCAGGAGGTGGGGGAGGGGGAGTGGGAGGGGGTGCTAACGAATCGGCCCGCTCTGCGGGAACTCAAGGTATAGCTGCGCGACCTCTGCGCCGGCGACCTTGCCAGTGTTCTTGACTGTGACGGAGACCTCGGCCAGGACCTCCCAGAGCGCGGGGTTGCCGCCCTGGCCGCCGCCGGCCTGGCTGGGCTTCTGCACGGTGGTGTAGCCTTCGGGGTAGGGGTACGCGCCGACGGTGACGTTGGCCGCGTCCAGGTACGGGTAGATGAAGCGGTTGATCTTGGTGAAACCCTGGGGGTAGAGCGCTAAGGATTGGTCCGGGAGCGTGGTGTTGTAGACGGGCGGCTTTGCTGTGGCGCGGGGGCGCGCGGCGGGCAGCGGCGTGAGCTTGCCCTTCTTTGTCGTCTTGAGCTGCGAGTATGAGAAGGTGGTGTATGAGAGCCCGAAGCCGAACTCGAAGCGCGGCGTGATCTTTTGCTGGTCGAAGTGTCGGTAGTCGACGAAGATGCCGTCGGTGAAGTCCGACTGCGGCGGCACTGCGTTCTCCGTGTAGATTATTCCCGCGGCCGCGCCGTAGTCGGCGAGCGACTTGCCGATGGTGTAGGGGAGCTTGCCTGAGGGGTTGACGGCGCCCCAGAGGACGTCGACGAGGGCGCTGCCGCTCTCCATTCCGGGGAGGTGCGCCCAGACGATAGAGCGGACTTGACGCTTGGTCGCCCATTTCTCCATGATTATGGGGCCGACGCTGTGCACGATGACGACGGTCTTCTCGCACGCGTTGGCGACGGCAAGGACGAGTTCATCGCCACCCTTTTGTGTGTTGAGATCGTTGCGATCACCAGCTACGTCTTCCCACGTGAGGTATCCTTCGCCGGAATCGGCATTGACGAAGACGAGGCAGACGTCCTGCTTGGCCGCGGACGCGGCGATCTCGGATGTCAGGTTGTTCTGGGTGATGGAAGTGACTACTCCGCCGTACGACTTCGCTTTCGCGGTAATGGCCGAGAGCGGGTCGATGAGATACTCGAATTCCGTGCTTCCACTTCCCCAGCCGACTGCCAGTGTTCCCACATTGCAGCCCCGGTCGACGCAGACGTTCGGTCCGCCCGCTGGTAGCGCAGCATCTTCGCCGTAAACACCGATCTTCATCTGCTTCTTGAGCGGCAGAGTTGAGCCCTCGTTCTTGAGGAGTGCAATCGCCTCGGCGGCGATCTTCCGCGTCAGAGCTGGATGGTCCGCCATCACATTGACGTGCTGGTTTATCAAACCGACCGGAGGCTCGTAGGAGCCATAGTAGATGTTACCGGTATCGTTTTGTGTCCATGAGCTGAAGTTGGGCTCTGGGTAGTCAGAGTCCTGGCCGAGCTGATACCACGCGGCAACTGTTTTCGTCAGCATCGCTGTGGTGGGTATGATCCCACGCGTTCTAGGTCTGCGTACCAATTCGTGTAGCCATGTCATCCAATCGCTCAATCGGCACAGAGGAATTTAGCACTGCTTCAGTGAGGCGCGGGCCGAGCATAGGAACTCTGTCGTCCCAGACATAACCATCGCCTGTAAGGTCTGTCAGCGAACATTCGCACCTCGCTCGCAATCCACGGAAACCTACCAGGCATGGACATGTCCATCCCCGCCAATACCGAACCAACTCCACTCATTTGCGCCAGCCAATCACTCATGATGAATCCCTGGAATCCCAGCTGATCTTTCAAAACATTATTCTGCAGCCAGGAGTTCTGGCATGCGGCAGAATTATTGACACGGTTGTACGAGCACATGACTGCGCCTACTCCGGCCTTGACACTGTCCTGGAAGGGCCAGAGGTAGACCTCGTGCAGAGTACGGTCGTCGATATTCGACGAGATGGCGCCGGGGCCTTGTCGGTAGTGCTCTTGCTCGTTGGCGATGAAGTGTTTCGCCGTGGCGATGACACCCTGCGATTGCATGCCCACTACCGTCTCGTAGGATGCGGCACCCTGAAGATAGGGGTCCGAACCGAAGCCTTCCCAGTTTCTACCACCGGCCGGGTGCTTTCCCAAAGCGCCTGAAGAACATGTCAGTCCACATATTCGCAGAGAGGAGGGTGAAACATCATACCCATAGCCGGACCCAATGCTACGTTAACACCCTTCCCCCTAAACTCCGCCGCAATAGCCTCTCCACGCTGTCTCATCAAGTCCTTATCCCAAGTTCCTACGTCCGTTCATCAGCCCTCTCTCTCTTCACGAGCACCCACGTATGTATCGAGCCATACCACCAGTCGTGATCCCCGCCGGGAACGAAGTAATCTTATCTCCGAACCTAACACCCAACGGGCCGTCCTGGAGACAAATCGACGGGAAGCCGAGCCGCGGTACTGCTCCGGTGTTGCCCACGCAAGGACCCATCTGCCATCCCGTTCCGGTGGTAACGTTCACTTGCACGCCATGTCAGGACTCGGTGGTAAAGGTGGTGTGGCATCAGTAGGCACATACCCTTCTCCGTCAATGTCATCTGCGACACCAGATCGGCCGCCTTGCGGTATGATTCCTCCCATGATTTTACGGTGC
Source organism: Tricharina praecox (assembly GCF_024521635.1). NCBI lineage: Eukaryota > Fungi > Ascomycota > Pezizomycetes > Pezizales > Pyronemataceae > Tricharina > Tricharina praecox. Next base: position 1,351,264 of record NW_026250409.1, read on the forward strand.
CTCCGAGAGCTATATGTATGCCGGAGTTAGCCACAGTGTCCGAAGGGAGTGTGTATGTACACAGATGGGGACCACCAACGCGTCGGGTACCAAGGCGGACTGGTGGTAGCGATGCCCTGGCGCGGTTCGAGCGGCGCCGAAGCGGCAAAGAGCGAGTAGCCCAGCAACACGGCAGCAGTAAGTCCGATCATCGTGAGAGCTCTCCGTCGAGTCAAGATAACGTCTGCGACGCTGCTGGCCCAATTCCGGGGGGCGGGTCTTTTAAAGACGATAAAGCTGCTGCTGCTGCCGTCGCTGCCATCATCGTCATCGCTGTCGTCGTAGTACCCGTCTTCTTCCCCGTCTTCAGAGGCGGATTCAGATGCGGAATCATCACTCTGCAGAACCAATCTCCGGGTCTCCTGCATGGCGAGATCGTCTGTGTATCGCTCCCCCCCCTTGCCATCTTCCGCTGGCAGCCGTCGTTCTCCCCGCGTCCTGTTGTACCCCGCTGCCATCTCCAGGTCCAAGTCATGCATGGTCGTCATCTGTGGTGGTTGTCGAGGAGGAAGGTGTTGTGCGCTCTCTCGTAGTTCGTTACGGGCGTACTCTACAAGTATTACTCCATCCACCTAGGTATGAACTATCGACTGTTGGATGATGTCCGGTCCGGCATTGTCCCCTGCTGGTCGCTATACCCCCGGCGATCAACACAACTATACTGCATCCGGTCGCTGCTCGGTGTAACGTGCGAGCGAACTGAAGTCTGACCAGTCACGATTCACCATGCGGGGTGCAGCTGGCTGCGGGTGGCCGTTGGAGATGTAAATAAACATCCGCCTGCCCCCGACGCCGAGTCGACACCGGACTTTGGCCCGCGCGAAGGAGTCAGCAGTCAATTGCAACCGTCGTACGCAGTTACTCGGAGGATTGCCAGTGAGCGGGTTCCACCCATCGTCCCGTCTGACAGTAGAGTACCTGCTCATACATAGAATACCGACACGGCAATTCGATGTCCGACGTCGGTCTCCTGCCCGACCACCGACCACCGACCACCGACCGTGTGGGTTATGCACCGATGAGTGGCGCTATTGCTCCGCACTTCGATGCAGGTACATGCATACATGCACACCATAAAGTCCGCCACATATGCATATCCCGTCATTCTATCCGCCACTTGGGAACACACGGCCCGACCAGCCATTAGTACCGTCCTCCGTTACCAGGATGGTCCACTTTTTACGCGCAGAGTTCGCAGCTCGACTTCGGGACGTCGTTTCCGCGAGGAGATGCACAAGTACCTCCACCCAACACCACAAGCAATATCTGCTGATTTGATATGGTATATGTTGGTTGCACTGCAGGTGGATTCGGCAGTCGACGAACATAGACATGGAGTTCTCCTCCGCCCATCTTCGCGAGCACAGCAGCTACTAGGTAGGGAGGTACTCAATCCGCCTGTTTATTGCCAAGTGACATCACCGAGGGCCATTGACCTTCCTGCACCAACCTCACCCACCGTATTGTGGCTTCCCCTTCCCTCCCCACACCCTCCCCACACCCTCCCCGCGCCCTCCCCACACCCTCCCCGCGCCCCCTCCCCGCAATTACTAGCGATGCCCAACTCTAGGCACCCACAACCCACGCCCCCAACCGAAGTCGATCCCGCGGGGTTCTAACCGGGCACCACAGCACCAGGCGAGCTCGCGAGTCGAGTCGAGTCAAAAATATGCAGTTCGCCTCCAGCGTGCAACTTGAACACCGGGCGTATGTATATTGCGGTTCGTCCCCGTCCCCGTCCCCGTCCCCGTCCTCGATCTCTAGCTTCTGGATTCGGGAACCCGTACGTGCATCGATACGATCGTGCCTTGGTCTTGGAGTTGGTCCTGCGGTTCGCCGCGGGGGGGGGGGGGGGGGGGGGGGGGGGGGGGGGCGGCTGGGGGGCCTGAAGGATGATTGTGGATGTGATTGTGAATGGCTTTGCAGAAAAGCAAAAGCAAAAGCAGCAGCAGAATACCCCCCCCACATACTTACCTAGGACTTGGAGCCGGACGATGGCCAGACCAGCAAAGCCCGCTCATCGATCCGATAGTTTGTAGGACAACCGGCCCACCGTCCTAGTGTCCGGCCAACACAACACAACAGTGATCGAAGTCTCTTCTACCTACCAGGTAGTATGAAGGTAAGTACATAGGCCAATCGACGCTCGGAGCGGCCGAGAAACTCCACGCTTCGTACATACGATGCGAGGGCTCAAATCTTAAAATACGGTGCATGTATGACCGGTGTTTATCCGCACACTGCAGTTTACAGTACCTACTACCTACTACCTAGTGCCGTTGACAAGTACTAGGCAAGTACTTAGAGACCTCCGACGGGTAGAGTACGGGCAACTGGTGAGACCGATCGAATTGACCAGAAAGCAACAAGAAAAGAAAGAAGCCAGTGTTCTTCAGACTGGATAACCTCCAAGTAGAGTACCTCTGCGGTGTTGACAATGTCTCATGTCTGATGTGTTGAATGACAGCCCGACCGACCAGACGAACACAAAAGCAGCAGCAGAGAACATCTCAAGTTATCAACGTTGAGGTGACCAAATCGGGTCTGGCCTTGAATCCCACAATACTAGTAGTTAGTCCACTAGAGTGGACAACGAGTAGCTTGACCACCTCCTTCTGATTATATCATTCATCATCACTCGTCCATACCCATCTGACAGTGAGGACGAAATTATGTCGTTGAATCACCATGCGAATCCCCACTAACCCGTCCACCGTCGATTTTCAACAGCCATGCCATGTATTCATTACCACCCACCTACCCACCTAGGTACATCTAGAAACCCAAGTATCACGCATCTAGTTATATCCTCCCATAGTTACCACCCCCAACCCAAAAGCAATAGGTAAAGTGCCATAATGAAGGAAACCCCAGGCCCAAATTCGCAGGATGGCTCTGCCGGGTATAATGTATAATGTATTTACCACCGAAATAATCCCAGGTACCGGTATTCACACCTCGCGGCTCACCCTCACACCTCACACCTCAGCCCTCCCCAAAGAAAAGATAAAAACAAGTCATTAACATCCCGCTCGCTTATGTATGTATAAACTCCAACTCCACTCTCTCACCCCCCCCACTTCTCCTCGCCCTCCTCCGCCTCCTCCATGCGCGCTAACTCCCTCCTAAAAAAATCCCTCTCATCCTCGAGCAGCCCCACATCCGCGCCCATGCTGCGCGGGTAATGGCGAATATTATAGAACAGCGTAAGCGCGCGCAATGCCTCCTCCTGTGGGCCAGCCTCCTCAACGTCCGCGTCGACATCTCCGCCGGCGAGCCAGTCGTCGCGCAGCTCCGGGCGGCAGTGGAGGTAGATACTAGTGATGACGCGCATGTTGCTTTGTCGCCACTTGCGGCCGCAGTAGGGCACCTGGCCCTTGAACACCTTGAGCGTGTAGAGGCGCAGGTCCCGCTGCTGGCATTTCAGCGGCTTGCGCAGGATCACTGATGAGCGGAATTGTACGAGAGCGAGGTTGCGGTGCGATTTGCCCTTGACGACCTTTTGCAAAACTCGCATGATGTTGATGCTCGTGAAGAAGTTGCGCCAGCTGAAGTCGGTTATGGGGAGGGGGGGTTCGGTGGGTGGTGGTGGGGACGTGGCGGCGGCTGGAGGCTGCGGCTCAGGCCGAGAGAAGCGTATTGGCGGAGGGCAGGCGTCGTCCGGGCTGTAGGATTCGGTCGGGGACGAGGTGAGAGGTTGCGGGGAGAGGGAGTGGAGGTTGCAGATCCGGAAGTAGGCGCGTTCTGGGCGGTCGGTTTTGGCGGTAAGCGAAGCGACCACGTCTTGCTGGTTGAGCAGCTTCAGGACAAGCGGGATGTAGTTGGAGTCCCAGAGAAGCTGCGTAAAGTACTCGAACTTCAAGACGTCTGTACTCCAGTCAGTCACCGATACCGTGATGTAGACAATGATGGGACGCACGAGAAACTCGGAACCATTTCAGCAGGACCAGGAAGAGTGCCGTCACCGCCTTCGAGGTGATTTCTCGCATACGGATGGTATCTAGTTCCTCCCACTGCTTCCTCTCGGCCGCCTCACGCTCCGCCTGCTCTCTTTCCCGCTGCCTCTCCCATTCAGCTGGATCGGGTGGATCTTCGCCGATTGGTGTGAGTGTCTTTCCTCCATTAATACTGCCGTCCTTTCGCTTGCCGAAGATGGTGCGCAATGATAGTGATGGCGTAAAATTGACATCGCCTGTGGCCGGGTCGACAATCACCTTACCACCGCTACTAGGAGCTGCAACAACCGCCTTTAGCATACGATCGTACCACCAAACGGGATTGGACCAACCTCTGCCATCTTCTTCCACGAATGTGTTCTGTGGTGGTGGTGGCGGTGGTGGTGGCGCTGTAGGTGGCGCGGTGATGCTTTGCAATATTACCTTGAACAAGACGATCACCAACGACTGCATCTGTGGCAGAATAGCTTGCTGTTTCCCGCCTGTCAGCCTTGCCCACTCCTTCCCTCTCTCTTAGGGTACAAACATAGACATCATCCACAGCCGCCAGCCTCTTCTCCTCCCATCTCGGAATGCGATCTGCCAGCTCCCAATTCTGCTTCTTCAAATCCAGCTGATCATCGACCTGCCAGCCGCGTCCATACTTCTCGAACGCCTCCCTCTCCTTCCACAGCTGGCGCATCGCCAGACTAGTCCGTGTTCTGCCCGAAAACAAGTCTCCAGCCTCCTTGATGCTGCTGGGCACACCGCCGGCATCGTCCTCGTCCGCTGGAGGATACATGAACGGAAAACTCTGGTTAGTTTGGTAGTTCTGCTTCTTCTGTCCCTTTCCGAGAGCGAGGGGACTCGGCGGCGGAGATGGTATTGGTGTGGCGATGTGCACGGCCTTGTCCAGGATGCTGGCGAGGTTCTCGCCGCCACCCTTTCCGCCTAGGAGGACATCCGTGTTTCCGCCCGGTCGCAGGGAGCTTTCTTGCATTGCAAGCGAGGGCAGGTAGGAATTACTCTCAAAGGCGAATAGCGATTTTGGCGGGTTGTATGCAGGATACTTGGCGATCAGTTCTTGTCGGAAGAGGAAGTAATCGAGTGGGTTGGCAGTGATTATATTCTTGTCAACCTCCGAAGACAGTCCTTCAGAAACCCTGGAGAACTCCTTGACCTTGGCAAGATGCTTATCCGGTGATCCGAACAGTAGCAACGCCGTCTTCCAAGTCAGGATCAAAAGATGCGTCAATGGAATGTCGACATTGTCCTCCCATCTAACCCGCGCGATATTCGTGATGAGATATCCGAGCAACCCGCCCTCTCCCGGCAGCTGCGAGATCTCATCTCTGAACGACTCCAGCTCCTCGTCGAGGCCAATATCCTTCTCCTCCGTCTCCTCCTCGCTAACCATCCTCGTGACCTCAATCAGAAAGTAGAGCACTGTAAGAGCCTGCTTAAGTTCCCTTCGGTTCCACGCTTTCTGACTGAGCAACTCGTCGGCATCGACACCGTTCGGGAGGCCATTCGCCGTCGCCGACGCCTGCTGCGCAAACTCCCACTCGCGACCCAGCGATTTCCGGAGACAACCAAAGACGCTCTCGGTGACGCCGACCTTCCGCAGCAGTTTGTTGTTGCGCTTGATCCACGCCATCTGCTCCTCCTGATCATGCACCTCGCCGTAGACGCCCTGCGCAACAAAACTCAAGCCCTCCAGCCCCTTGACCCGCTCCTCCTGGCTGGCCTGGTCGAGTAGGTCCGCGCACCGAGCTATGTACCGTCGCCGCTTGACGTCCTTGCTCGTCATCCACCGTGATTGCTTGCCGGGCGGCGGCGGCGCGGTCTGGTGCGGCGGTAGCGACATCTTCGTGTACGTAGACTGGAACGATTGCTTCGCGCCGACGATCAGCAGCGACAGGTCCGCGGTCGAGTACGAGAACCACTCGCTCAGCTCGGTGGTCAGGGTATCGGTCGCAGTATATTGAAACGCATACTCTGGTTGCTACACTCCGCATCAGCACCCGCCGCATTGCCACCCTTCGCACCCAACCCAACCCAACAGACAGCGCCAGCCACAGCGGCCCTGTCTTAAGGAAAATACCCACAAAGACTCACCACGTATCTGCCCCCCTCGCCCACCAGCTTCTTGAGCTGCATCATACTCAAGCTGTCCTGGGCAACACCGCCGCCGCCAGGGCCCTGCTGCGCTCCCTCACCACCGCCATTCTGCTGCCCTCCAGAACCAGCACCCGCACCAGCCCCGCCACCCTGCTGCTGCTGCAATTGCTGTTGCTGTTGTTGCTGTAGCGACGGCGACTCCTGCCTGATCCTGCTGACATCGATCCTAGCGCCCTGGTTCTGCTGCTGCTGTTGCTGGTTCTGCTGCTGCTGCTGGTTGTGCTGCAGCTGCTGGTGCTGCTGCAGCTGATTGTGCTGCAGCTGTTGCTGGTGCTGCAGCAGCAGCTGTACCGGCTGTGTATTCGGCGTGGGCGTGGGCGGCAGCACCGACGGCGGGGGCGGCGGCGGCGCAGCTTGAGCTTGAGCGTGATTATCGACGTTCCTCGAGTCCTGCGCCATAGGCTTGCTGCGGTCGGGATGTGGCAGGAACAGCGGGTTCTCAGTGAGGCGCACTGACGACGACCTTCGCCGTCGGCCCTGGATGGCCGGTACTGCGAGTGCGGCTGCGGATGCGGGCGCGGCGGGTCCTGGATCGCCTCCGACCGTGGCCCCGGCCGCTGCGTGAGTTGGTAGGTGCAGATTGACGATTGCGTGGGGGACCGGGGGTAGGTTGGGAGGCGCGTGGAGGGTGGAGGGCGGTTGGGGGGTGGTGAGCGTGGTGCGTGGATGTGGGTAGGTGGAGAGGAATAACTAATGGCGCGCGGGCGTAAAGGAGGGTGGAGCGTGGAGTGGGTGTGATTTTTCGTGACCTGGCCCTGGCGGAGTGCAGCGTTGTTTGCGCTGCGCTGGACTGTGGAGTCCCGGGTTGCGAGGGATGTGGGATTACCCTATGTGGTACAATGCGAGTGATATGGTATGGGTAGATGAGAGCACCAATACGGTAAACAATCGAATAGGTAGAGTCTCACCAACAGGCGGACGGCACTATCTCTCTCTGCTGAATCCTCAGGCCGTATACAAGAACAATGAATATAGACGCAGCCATTACAACAAAATTGTAGTCTCGCACGTAAAATGCAAACAAGAGTCAAACAAACCCAGCCCGCGCCCGCCAATGAATATCAATCGCCGCTCGCATACACCTTAGCTTATCCTACGCCTCGAAAACACGGCCTCATTCCATTACCGGTAGGGCGGTCTTCCCGGCGTACCCTGCAACCCTGGTCTTCCTCCCGCAGCCCCACGCCGCATATTCCCCCCCGCCGCACCTCCCCCACCACCATACGCCTGCGGGGCCGGCGCCTCAAAGCCTCCGCCATATCCATCATCCCACGGCATTCCGGCGGCGACATACGGCTGCCCACCCGTTGGCATCGGCATCTCGACCCTGCCGCCTTGCCTCTGCTGCGGCGGCGGAGGCGGCTGATGCTGCAGTTGCGGCGGCGGACTAGGACTAGCAGCGCCGCGGCTTCCCCACAGCCGCTCCTTGATCCTCTGCTGGGCGGTAAGATTCCCGCTCTGGGAGCCGCCGCCCATCTGCGGGTGGTGGGGGTGGTGCTGGTCGTCGGGAAACATTTGGTGCTGCTGCTGCTGCTGCTGCTGGGCACGCGACGCGGCAGAGCCCGAACTCGCATTCCGCCCGATCTGGGGCCGCTGCTCGACCGGCGCATCGAAGATGTCGCTCAGACTTGTGCCGGCGGAGTGCTGTGGCGCGGCGTTGGGAGCTGCGGGACGTCGGCCGTACGTGTTGCGGAGGGAGGTGACGGGGGATTGCGAGCGTTGGTTGGGAGGGGGGCCGAGCCAGTCAGGATATGCGCGCTGCTGCTCTTGGTAGTAGTTGCGGAGCACGCGGGAAATGTGCGAGTCGTCCTCCGTGTCGCCGTCGGCTTCGTCGCCTTGCCGGAGAGAGGCGTAGCGGGTTTTGGTCGCGGTGAGGATGTTCGAGAAGTACGACATGTTTGGTGGTGTTGGTGACGGTGGACCGACAGCTGGGGCGATGAAGGGGTGGTGTTTAGAATTGGAGGAGGAAGTGGGTGGTGCTACGCGAGAGCTTGCTTGGAGCACGGGCCACAAGTGGAGGCGCTACGACAAACAGAGTAGCTAAGCGGAAGCATGAGAAATCACTCTTGAATAGCGAAGGAGCCTGAAGGGATCGAATTGAATACACGGTTATCGAATACATTGGGTGCTCGTCTACAGACCGCAAGTCCATGAATTCACAAGGTACGGCAACTGGCGAACAAACCACGCTGGCGGACATAAAACACCTATGAGACATCGTGGCAATTTACCACTCGCTTGCCCGAGTGGTAAACTGTATTTCAACCTCCAGCGCTATGTAGGAACAATGATAACACGCGTAAACGCAACAGTACAGAAACACCACACGGAACATGCCGTATCAATCCCTCCTCCTGGAATCCCTATCCCTATGTCTCCGGGGACTTTTTCTTCTGCTCTTGTACCTTCTGTGCGCGTCTTTCTCGTCGCGGTGGTGGTGTCTATCCTTCTCGTCGCGGTGATGGTGTCTGTCTTTCTCGTCGCGGTGGTGTCTATCCCTCTCGTCGCGGTGATGGTGCCGGTCCTTCGCATCTCGATGATGTGAGTCCCTCTCATCCCTCCGCCTGTCCCCGCGCTCCTTCTCCCTCTGCCTGCTCCGGTCGCGATGCCGATGACTCAGCTCCCTATCGCGACTCCTGTCGCTCCTCCTACGCCTCTCCCTCCCCTTGCCCTTGCCCTCCCCGTCTTCATTTACCCCCTCCCCCTCCCCCCCCTCCCCATTGTCTTCCCCCATCCCCCCCATGGCCGGCATAACAACCCCCAACGCGACATTAATCGCCTCCTCCTCCGCCCGCTTCACCTCCGCGCGCTCCATCCTTATGCGCTCCTCCTCACTAACCCCATCCCCCTCGCCCGTTTTAGCATACCATGTAAGATCCTTCCCGCGCTGCCACCGCCCCACGGGCGCCATCAGAGAGTGCCCTAGATAGTTCTCGCGGTCTTTGTCCTCCTTGACCGCGTCCCAGCTGAACTCTGCCCGTCCCCCGCGGGAGGTGTCGCCTTTGCGGATGCCGGAGAGGAGGTCCATCTCGATGCGGGGTCGTTGTGGTGGGTGAGAGGGTGAGGGGGGGTGGGCGAGGGGGGGCGTGGGTGGTGGTCGTGCGGTGGTCGTGCGGGATGTAGAGATGTAGAGAGAGTTGTTGAGAGAGAGAGAGAGCTGGTTGCTGGACGTGTTTGGTTTGCGTGTTTGCGGCAGCAGCTGCAGGCGAGCACGGTGAGTTGCCGCTAGTTAACTCCCACTAGCGTGGGGCTGTGAGACATGGCTGGCTTCACTTCAACGCCGGCGCCGCACGTAGTTACCGCAACTACTAGTGCGCTATGTAGGACGAAGACATGAGAACTTGAGAACTTGAGAAGAGAACACAACGACAGAAACGGTGGATTCTTCAGTCCATTCTGGCGCGTGGCATGCATACGATATTGCACTCACTACCAGAAGCTTCATAGTGACAACTTATGTACCAAGGGCCCATCTATGTACTACCGCATACGGAACGGGCCGACCGGGCTTCTCAGCGGTGTGCCGCCAAACCGGTTACAGGAGCCGCAACATGTGAAGAGGGCTATCAACGGTCAATGGCCAATTGTCCGGCCACGGGTTTGCTGATGTCACATAACTACGAGTCAAGGAACCGGATGGGCGATTGCTACAGGTCGATCACCAGCACCAAGCAAGCTCCAGGACAGCTTCACATATCACTCCAGAATGGCAACGACGCAATTGATGGAAGATCCGAGTTTATTCCGGCTCCCAATAATTCTCCCGAACACTGACAAAACAACGAAGAATAAGAACCGCCATCCTTTACGAACTCAGCTCTCTTCAATCGATCGTTTTCGTATTTACACTGCAACAACCTCATTAGCCACAGCCACAGCCAGCAGCAGGCAAGTGTAAAGAGTGGGACATACCGAAAACGAACTCTCCATTGTGGTTCTGCACGCGCTCGGCCAGGTTGATATCGGCGGACTTCTCCTCGCCATTTTCGTCCCTCAGGTTGGCACGGAGGACAGGAACCTCGCCGCCTCCCTCGATCGAGAAGTGTACGTTGGAGGCGGAGCCCGAGAAGCCTAGGTAGCCGCGTAGATCAGTATTCGTATTCAGGTGAAGTGCGAAGTCGGGGGTAGTTGGTTGGATGGATGGATGGATGGATAGGTACCTTCGCCGTCCCACTGGAAGTGACCGTTGTTGTTGCCGATGAACTGGTCGAGATCGATCTGGGTCTCGTTGAGCGAGCCGTCCTCCTTGCGCAGCCGGCCCACGAGGATGCGGTTGTCCTCGACGCAGATTTCTTCGGAGCTGAGGTGGAAGGACATGGTGAGTGTTTGTGGTGGGTAGGGTGTAGGTGGGTAAAGCTGTGGTGTGTGGTGGTGGATGAAGGGGTGATGGGGACAGAAGGGAATAGGTAGCGGAAGGGGAACTGGATGGGAGCTTTATATGCGGCAGCAGTCCCGCCTTTGGGGAGCTCGCTGCCTGGCTGGCTCCCTGCCTAGGCGGGGTGGGATGGGGTTGGCAGTTGGCACTGACGACGACGATAACTTGGCTATTGCTTGGAGGGGTCAGAACGGCGAGCAGCTACGGTACTCTAGTTAGCTGTCCCTGCTCCGGTCAGGGATCCCCGCCATTTCTGGCTGGGCGGACGGTGGGTGTGCGTTCACTTGCGGCTTGCCATGATCTGATGAAATTGCGTGCCGGATTATTCTCGGCGGAGCTAATGATTGCCTTAGGTATATCTTGGCACGGGAGATGTTGCACCGTGCAGGCGGGCGTGCGTATTATTCGGTCTGGAAAGCTCTAGATATATGTACCGGTATATCTGGCTTCAAGATACCTAGCGTCCGTCCGTCTGTCTGTTGACTCTCGAGGTCAGGGCGGAGCGGAGCGGGCATTGGCGGAGACACTGGAGGGGACGGTGCTCGGCGAGTCTTTGCTGATTGATGTCAACATTCCGCCATGCCCGGAAACCCGCTCCCACTCACTGCCTTGGCAGCTGCAGTGACCGCAAAGACGAGCATCGGAGTCACGGGATGGAAATCACCATGGCCGTTCAGGCACAGCAAAGCGGGGACAGTGCGGAACATGCAGTGATCGTGAGAAACGGTCGATGACATCAACTCTCCCGATTGCGCGACTGCTGCAGCTCTTTAGTTACCTAGAGGGACCTCGCCGCCCTGCAGAAGAAGTCCCCCCGGGTGCCCTGCAGTGACACGAACGGTTGTGCATGGTAACTAGTCCGTGTTATCTGTTGGCTGCGAAGAGTCCCCAACCCCAACCTAGGCCTGATGACCTGATGTGTTGATGAAAACGATACGATACGGTACTACGATCATCACCGGCTGTGCAGGGTACTCTACATCATGCAAACGGAAAGTGAGTTGGGCGAGTTTCGAATCTTGGCAGTCCCTGGGCGGGCATAGTCCGCACAAACCGGGGATGCGGGCATATTTCAGGCACTGGCGGCCGCTAGCCCGCATGCCCGCACTCCGACTTGATCCCCGCCCCCGCCCCCGCCACCTGCCCGCTCTAGTCATCACACAATATCACTCGGCAGCGTGGGAAACCCCGACTTCTTAATTGAGCCGCTTGCACAACGCACAAACAACGACCCCAGGTGTTGAACCCTACTCATCACCGCCACCTCCTACTCACGACTGCCCACTCCTAGCCATCACCGATAACCCCTCCTCCTCATCACCAATAACTCATCTCCGACAACTTCTACTCATAACCGGCAACTCGAGTTGAACCCTACTCATCGCCGACGACTTTTCCTCATCATAACACAACTTCTGCTCACCACCGATAACTCATAACTCACAACTCACGACCAAAACACCCAAGTACTCATAACATCCCCGCTCACTCGCACATCTCTACGACCCACATACCTTCTCCCCTCTCCCCTCTCCCTCCCTTCCTACCGTCAACACCACCCCACCCAATCTACATCATGGCTTCCCCCTTCGACCCCGACCCCAACCAGCGCTCCTACAAAGCACACCAAGCCTACCAAGCATACATTTCACCCCGTCCGCCGCTAACATTCACCACCTGGTACGCATCCGCCTCAGCCGCGGACGATGTCGTCGCCGCCCCCTCCGCGTCACGAGAGACGCTCGCGGCCATGATCGCGGCGATCGCCGAGGAGATCCTGAGCGAGAGCGAGGACGGCGACGTACGGCAGGTGCGGGAGGCGGCGGAGGAGCTGGGGTACCACGGCGGGACGTATACCGCCCTGGGAGTAATGGAGAAGGAGGATCTGTTGCGCGCGGATGAGGATGCGGTGGGCGAGGAGCGCGTGGCGGTGGGTAAGTTCGTTGAGGTGTGGAAGAGGGCGGATGGGGTTGATGGGATCAACGGTGGCCTAGGGGAGCGGCAAGAGGTAAAGGAAGCGGAAGTGGGATCGCTCGTGGCGGAATATGCCTCCGGCGGTGGAAGCGGCGAGCAGGAGGAGGTGGAAGCGAGGCTGGCTGCGGTCGAGCGGCTCCACGGTGCTCCTATGGATGTGGCGGCGACGAGGCGCATCGAGAAGTGGGTGTCGCAGGTGCGGGACGGGAAGTCGGTCGTGGTTGGTGGCAATGCTCTGTTGGATGATGCGCAATATTTAACCAGGGAGCAGGAAATTGAATTGGCGTCCGCTGCTTTTGACGATACGCCTGGCTTCGATGACAAGCGCGGCAAGAAGATTGAGCAGAATAATGTCAAGCGTGGCAAGAAGATTGAGCAGCAGACACCGGAAGTGGAAGTGGAACAGGTCGTTGTCGACGAACAGGTTCAAATTGATGTCGCCAAAGAGCAGGATGCCATCGTGGGAGATAACCATCAAGATAAACCACTGGAGTCGAAAATCAAGCCAGCTGTTAACGAAGAGCATATAAAAGCTGTCCCCGCGGAGCAGCTGGTGGAAGTGGCCCCGATTGTTAGCCGCCAGCTTCAAGTCACTGCGGAGGTGGTTGGGGATGAGCACACCGCCACTTCGCCGGTTACCGCCAACTATCCAGAGGATCTCGTGGATATCTTCGGAAATGCGTGCCCCAAGTATTCTCCTCCGCGAGCTCAGGCGTTCGAATCGGCTCCGGCGTTTGAATCGTCTCCGGCGTTCGAACCGGCCCCGAACATCAAGATTGAAGCCCCGGCTACTCCAACTCGCTGCTGGCGTTTTATCGACGACGACACCATCCTTATTGACGTCGAACCCTTGCCAGAACCGCTGGTGGCACTTCCTCCGGCTCAGACCCGAATTCAGGCGGAGAAGATAGTCACACCAGCTCCGGGTTTGGCCACGTCAATTCCAGCCACGGCTTCGGCCACGCCTTGGTTCCATGCTTCGTTCCAGGCTACGTTCCAGGGTCCGGTACTGGCTCCAGTCCTGGCTCAGGCTCCTGTGCAGAAGGTGACTCCGGCTCCGGATCAGAAGAAGGTGACTCCGGCTCCGGTGCAGAAGGTGACCTCCCTGGTGATGGTTATTCCTCCTCCAGTCCCCGCCGTGGCACAACAGGTAAATCTAGCTGCAGCACCTGGGGTGGCATCGGTCCCTAACCCACAGCTTCCTCAGAACCGCGTTATACCTACTGGCCCAGCCTTCCCAAGCGCACTCGCGCCCGGACAACCTACCAAGGCCCATCAAGGCAAAGCTGCGCCCATCATCAATCAGGCCAGCACGCCGTCAGCTCAGAAATCCTACGCGAAGGTAGCTTCGGGAACTCGTGGCGGACGGGTTCCACCTATCCAGCCGGCAGCGCAACGAATTGATCCTCGCATACCACCTCCGTCTATCTCCTACGCGACTGTAGTTACTAACGGTAAGAATACCGACTTTCCGCCGCTGGGTGCTGTTGCAAGCTCTGCTTTTCCACCGCTTCCCGTGGTCGTGGTGAGTAAGGGACAGCAGGCTCCACAGCACCCGGGAGTCAATGCCAAGGGTGGAAATGCTGCTCCCGGTGGCGGCAAGGGAGTGAGTGCTCAGGTTCAAACTCAGAAAATGGTAGGCGCCCGGAACCAAGCCGGAAGTAAGAACACAGCTAATGATATGGTGAAGATTTTCGTTCCTCCACCTCAACCAAAGGCCAAAGCTCCGGTCAACACCCAGGCCAACAACCAGTCAACCAAGATGGCCAGTCCCCAGGGCTTCAATCCCCCTCTTGGTCCCGCCCCGAAGGCGCCCGGCAGCTTCCACTTCCTTTCCCCAGCCCCCAATCAGCCCGCTGCACCTCTTGTATCGCCCCTCTCCCCGCCTTTAGGCGCTCCGATCTCCAAGAATATTCTAACTATCCCCCACCCTGTGCAGGGTACTCGCCCCCCTCCAGGACGACCCGCGCTCCCTCTCGGGCTCCTCAGTCCCCCAGGTCCTGTGCAGAATGTCCGCCCTCCGACAGCACCCACCTTACCCGTCGGCCAGGCCATCCGCCCGCCCCCAGGCCTCCCAGCCCAGCCTGTCTCTGCGCCCCCAACCCATCCCGAAAATTCTACCCCCCTCTCCCAGCAGCCTGCCACCCGCGACCCTGCCAAACTGGCGAAACGCAAGCGTGGACCCAACGCAGGCAAGAGGATCCAGGGTATGCACAACGACGCGTCTCAGCAGCGGCAGCAGGCAGAGCTGCGCGAGACCATCAAGGCTATGCATGCTAAAATTGCGGCTGGAAAGAAGATGGAGGACATTTTGAAGCCGGATCCGACGAGCCCTCCGTCGACGCCAATGGGTAACAGTATGACTAAGGGTGGAGGACAGGTCGGACAGGTCGGACAGAATGAGGCGAAGGGTAGTCAGGTGCCCGCCAATAAGTTCACTGTTCTCGACAAAGATGTGAAAGGCCAGCCCAAGACCGCGAAGGCTGTCAACGGCGGCCCCAAGCAGCCCCCATCATCCACTCCCGGAGCCGGCCCCAAGCTATCCGCACCCTCTATTTCCAGCGGCGGCCCTCAGCCCACTCCTCCCGCCAACGCTGTTGCCGCGGCGCCAGCCCAGCAGGGCATCAAGTTCGAGTTTACCGGCCAGACGCAGGAGACTACCAATGCCAATGGCAAGGACCCCCAACTCGGCTTGCTCCCTGGTGATCCGGGATTCTTCATTCTGGGTCCGAGGCCTGGGGCCAAGGGTAAGAAGATGAGGTAGAGGAGGTAGAGGAAATAATGGGGATGTGGGGGCGAGGGCGAGTGATTGATAATGACGATGATAATGCGATGTGATGCTTTGGAAACTTGGCTGGAGTGGTTGTGTTTGTGTTTACTTGGTTGAGGACTAGTTGAGGATCCTTTTCTGTTTCTGCTGGCTTTGGTTACGCCGCGACCTGTTGCTTTGTGTGTACACGCAGATACGAAGATACCTAGTTACCTAGCTAATCGACGGTCTGTCTGCGGTCTGCGTACCTACTCTGCTAAACACTCTTCTTCTTCTACCTCTTCCTCTTCTTCCTCTACGTCTTCTTCTTCTTCACTTCATTGTAAATTTTAGTATCTAGCTAGCGTGCTAGTTGGTAATCTGAGACGAACAGCATCAAAGGTGTTCTGGCCGAGTGGTCTAAGGCGCTAGCTTCAGGTGCTAGTGGGGAAACCCGCGCAGGTTCGAATCCTGCGGACATCAGTTATTTGTTTTTGGTTTTTCTCTATTTTGGGAGGTGGAGGTGGAGGCATATAGAGGCGAAGCGTATACCGTCCGATGGTACTACCTAGTACAGGACTAGACCTCCATATGTACAAGTCTTGGTGAAGATGGTGATTCGTGACGATGTGTTTGCTTCTCTACCGTAATAATCGCATATAGCAACGTACGGTACCGGTATGTACGCACGCACGCACTCTTCCTAAATTAGCCACCGTCCTGTCCGCCGGGCGCTCCCGCCCCCCGCCTTCCGTTCTTACGTTCGCCTACGCGATATGTATGGGGGGTTTTATGGTGGGTTTTTACACAGCTCGGGGTTCCGAGCTGGGCTACCTGGGTAGGTCGTAGTGACTACCAAGCTCCGAGGGTTGGAGGAAACAGGACTCGTTTGCGAGTGATAGCGGGTGGTTCGCCGGCCAGCTACGGTACATACCCGGTGCCTACCCTAGCCATACCCAGGCGATATAAGCGGAAAAGTGTCGCAAAGAGTTTTGTCTATATGCGCCCAACTACTACGGCCTACAGGGCAGAGATTGTCTGTTTCTCTCTTCGGGGTTCACTCTAACCATTCATTCATTCCCCACGCAAAGCACACTACTTATACTGTTGTACATACATACAGACGGTTCCGACATACCTACTCCTGAAGGAAATCGCTAAAACCAACCCAATGAAACGAAAGGAGACAAAGAAGAATATTATTCGCTAACGGTTTCAACGGCTCGAAATTACTGCCTACAAAGCTGTCAGTCCACCATCCAGGTCGCTTGTATGCGATTCCGGGGGGGGGTGGGGGGGGACATACAACAGCGCCAGCGTCAAATCACCATGAATCCTGGCCTTAAGCGTCACCTCAATCTCGAGGTTGATATCGAGCCTGAGGGAGATAGGATCACTGCGGCCCTCCTTCTCCTGTTGCTGCGGCTGTTGCTGTTGCTGCTGCTGCATCGGAGCCTGCATCTGCTGCTGCTGCTGCCGCCGCTGCGGTCTCTGTTGCCGTTCCCGTTGTTCCCTTTGCTGCCGCCTCTGCGGCCTAGCAACCTGCTGCTCCCCGCGCGCCGCGCGGTCCACCTCGTCGTCGGCGGGCTGTCGCGGCTTCCGCTGCTGAGGTTGCGGCTTCGGCGGCTCGGGGGCCTCCTCGCGGTCGGGCACGGGGGAAGGCGAGCGCTCGGGCGACGGAGAGCGCGTGGGCGACGGCGGCCGCGCTGTGTGCTCGGGTGAGGGCGGGCGGTTGGGATGGTCGCCTGCTGCCCCCGAGGCATTCGAGGCGCCCGAGGCGGGCGAGGTGGGGCGCGAATGCGAGCTGGGGGGTTCTTCGCGGTCGGACATTGTGTTTTTTCTCTTGTCGGAGGCGGCGGTGGCTGGATACCGGTATGTTCGGTTCGGTGGATTGGAGTGGCGAAAGGATGGATGGATGGAAGGATGGGATGGGAGGGGGGGAAACGATGCGGGCGCGATGGAGGGCAGGCGGGAATATATTGCAATAAGCGGTGTTTCGTGTGTATCCAGCCGGTTTTTGCGACTTCGTCCGACTACGTCATGGCCCGGCTTCGATGCGGTTTCCATGTGCCTTCCATGGCCGTATTCCCAGTCGGCTTACGACTGGGAAGGCTCCGTGTAACGGCGCAATATATGATCCCGGAGAACTTTGACGTCATCGAGTGATATCTCGTGCTGAAAACGAAGGTTGTCTGTCAGACCGTGCCTATGGGAAAGCTTTGCAACCATGGGTGTTTGAATGGGATGGTGAAACAAGAAGGTGCATCGGCTTTCAAATCCCGGCTCAATATGGGTGCGTGGCCAGAGTAAAATCTCAACCCATGGAACAAAAGCTCCGGGACCTGTTTCCTCCTGTACAACTGCTCACGCGCAACTACGGTCGTCCACATCTCGATCTTTGGATCCAATATAGGCGATGTTAATATATATGGCAAGGAAAGATGCTTGAAATCGATATCGATCCCATCAAAGCTCGTCAGCGTGAAGTCAGAACTCACAGTAAAAACCTGTGAGGCGGGGGAAAACTCCATCGCCATGATCTCCAAACCAACGATACGAGCGCGCGCAACCAATGGCCGAGCTTCAGGATCGACAGTTTCTCCTGACAATCCTCTTCTCAATGACGGTGGCTGCATGAGAGGCGTCATGGCGTTCGCCATCTGTGGGAATCCTGTAGCTATGGATCAGATCGAGGGTACCTATCGTGAAGCTCACGTTCGTGGATGGCCCACAACGGATATATAATCACCACCCAACGGCCGCTAAATCAGCTTCGTTTCAACATCATCCACTGGATATCCCAAGAAAACAACCATACAGTTCCACTTCAGATCACTCGATCTCCACTTTTTTCCCGACACAACCGCAGTTCCACATATCACACGCCGCGTCTCATTCCCCCGCTTCTATTCCAACGAATCGAATTCCACCATGTCTGCCGCCGATACCCAAAACCTTACCCACCAGGAGCCGCGCCCCGAGGCCGACGATGACAATGACTCCATTGCTACCGTCGAGAAGCTCACCGGCAATGAAACGAGCGAGGAAATCGCCAAACGGCTCTCGGCGATTATCGATAACTCTCTGGAGCGTGTCCAGCCATTGCTCAACCTCATGAAGGAGGTTCGTTTCCTCCCCCTCCCTCCCGAGTCTAGTGGTTGTGGTTGCTGACAGATGCGAACAGGCGCTCGACAAAGCGCAACGCGACAAGGAAGCCGACTGCCTCAACGAGGAAGAGCTCGTGAAGCGGGTGCGGCCCTTGATCGAAGAAGCGACGATCATTCTCCGGGAAACGCACGGGGCGATCAAAGCGCTGGACCCGGACGGCACGATCGCTAACAACGCGACTCGCAAGGCGGCGTACAAGGAGGGCTCGGAGGAGGAGCAGCACTTGGCCGAGTCGCTCGCCAAGCTGACGGGTGAAGTCACCCAGGCTATCGAGAACTGCAAGGACAAGATCAAGGATATGCCGAATGTCAAGAAGGATCTCGGCCCCCTCCTGGATCTGCTCACGGACCCGCTGTTCCAGATCGTTAGTGGCGTGGGAATGCTGCTGAACGGTGTGCTTACTTTGCTCGCGAATCTGGTGAGTGCCCGACATTTCTTCCGTTCCTGCTGGTAAGAAGAAGAAGGGAGACTAACGCTCCTGTTTCCCCATAGCTCGACGGTCTTGGTCTCGGCGGTATCTTCAGGAACCTCCTCAGCGGATTGGGGCTGGAGAAGATCCTCAAGGGACTGGGCCTCACCGGCCTCTTTCCGAAGGAGACTCCCAAGGACAAGAAGGATAAGAAATAAATGTCCCGCGGGATGGAATAAAGACAACTGCAGGAGGAACGGAGGAAGGGTATGATACGAATTTCTTTGGTCGGTCTGTTTTGGTTTTTGCGAGAAAATACGGATTATGTATGTATTACGAATTTTTGGGCTATGTATGAATTAGGTAGTGCTGTGAATATATACTCTGGCACAGGCTGCGCGAGGGCAAGACAAACGAAGCTCCAAGTAAAGTTTTTGAGAAGCTCTTTCATGATTCATCCACTTGAGTTCAGTGACCGCCGTCAGTTGAATACTCCAATACGGGCTCGTGTGGTTGAGTGCTTCATCTAGGTACTCTAGAGTACCTAGATTAGTAGCGTAACCTGGGAAGAGAAACGGCGAAAATGAAGGATGATGGAGAAGTTGAGGTTTTATTCAACTTCGAAGAATTTGATGGAGGCACGGTTTCTTTATTCGTTCTTGAATGCTTCTCAGCGACAGACAGTTTCCATTGTTCATGCCCCCCAGTGCCATCCATGATCCACTATCAGTCTCCATTCTATTGTCTCTACTGACTGATTTCTGTTGTGTTTCAACTCAAAGTGCCAGGAAAAGCTCACCGGGGCGCCATGACTCCCTTGTTTTTAAGCAACGGGACAATCTCATTGCACTCTTGTCGGAATTTTTGAGACGCTCCCAGCTGTTTGGCCGCTGGCGCCCACTTACATTCCCGCACCACCGCCGTGCCCGCCTCCGATTTGCCATTCATCGTGTCGCCGAACCCGTCAACCTTGCCGTGACCACAAGCCGGCTTCGGGAACTTTGAGGTCCAATCTGTTCACACTGCCTACTTATGTAGGAATACGGGAGGACTGATGTGTTGCGGAATCGATTAATGTGCTGTTTCCCAATGCCCATGACGGATCGGTTGTTTTAGCTGAAGATCGCCCGATGATCACATTTCATCTGCTACATACATGTTATCTACTGCCCAGCCATACGGAAGTCTGGCCCCTCTGTATGAGAAAGAGCTCTGATTGGAGGCGGCACTCTCGATGTGCGGCTGAAGATGTCTCACGGAGAGGACGTACTATCTAACTAATAGCAGTATGGTTGTCGGACGTGTCAATATGTCGGATGCCGCGGCGCTATAGTAGTGGGTGATTCTGACTTCTGACATCTGTGGGGAAGTACTTACCTAAGTCCTCTTACATACACATATCACCTGCGAGCCCCACGAAGCCACTCACTGAACACCTACTAGCGCCTCGATCGTCAACCAACCGACACATTCGACAAGCATGCGCCCTCTCGCATTCGCCCTTTCCACCGATAAGCGTGGTACGTATCGCAACCGGCCAGTAGTGAGACTTCTCCGCCTGCTCCTCTTCTCTCCACTCGTTCTCGGTGCACAACCTCTGCAGTGGTTACCGTACTATAGGATCGTGCAAGGACCGTGCAAACGTTTTCGTAATATGCCACCAGACTGGAATGGACAGGAAAGAGAAGCGGCTTGGGAATGACACAGACTGTGGGCAGTGTGATCCCGCGTACGGGGTGTGAAGATGGCTGGTGGGCGGAGAGGAGGGCGGATTGCTGCATGCATGCCCATTCGACTTGGGGCTCTTGGCTTGTGCAGTGCTTCTGGGTGCGCTTCCAGTTGGAGATTGGTGTCGCTGTCCGCGGAGTTTCTGTGGAGATGAATGGGCTGAGTCTGATGGCATATATACCCATACAGAAGTGATCGCCCGGGCTGTTCTTCATCGTGGGCGAAAAAGAAGCAACCGGGTGCGGCAAGAAGCTGTGCGCAGAGCGAGAGTTGTGCTTCTAGACAGCAATGCATGATTGCGCGCGGGGGGCCTTCCAACCGCACCAACACCGGCCGGTGGGATGAGCAGTTCCAGCTCCAAAGACGGCCATTGCCCGCACATGCCTTCGCAACTGTGCGCAACCGCAATACCTATACCTAATGGCCGCTGTCACGAAGACATAGATCCAGACCGCAATAACTCTCTCCTTCAATTCCGCGGACCTTGTTTGTTCCACTAGACGCCGCCCGGGCCGGAAGTATCTTAGGAGCATGGCCTTAGTGTGGTTTTCTTCGGGCTGCACTCGCTCTAATAACATCGGGAGTGTTCAATGTTCAAGCTTGGGGTTGGTGTCCCGGTCCGGTATGTATGTGCGGCCGGTGTATGCGAGGCTGCGGATATACTAACTGCTGTTGTATTGGCATGTATATGCAGTTGGGTCGATCTGTGAGACACAAGACACAGACGTCGTGACTGAAGACTAACATTCGACTCGTCCTCCGAATCCTGAGCAATCACCGAGAGAGACACACCATCAGCGCTGCGCTTCATCGCGGTTGGCCGAAATTTCCACGTTTTATGAGGGTGGGCTTTAGTACTGCAAGGTAATGAGCGACGACTGCGGTCTGCGGCCAGCCACCACATCCAACGCCATTCCCAAGCCCCCCCTCCCCCGCCCATGAGTATAATACGGCGAGTCGGCGTTCTCTGAAGAAAACACCGTCGGATCGATCTCATCCTGTCTTTCGAGCGTCGAAGTTCATCACTGCCCGGACGACGGAATTGCGAAGCATCTCTTGTGCTCGGTCACTCCGTTACCCAGTGAGCCATCTCTCGGGTTAGTAGCCACAGTCTCAGGACTGGCTGTGTCCCTCAATCCCGGCACGTGCACGTATTGACATTCGTCCACCGTTAGTTCGAGACGTCCGACTACTAGCTTGATACCGACGGAGCCACTGCGGAACCACACGATGGTATCGTTCCGCACACGTACCGGTCGGTTATTTGACACCTGGTCGGCCTTTATCATCCTGTTCCTGATCTCGACCACGTCCGCCCACCATCAAAATCTCACCGCCGGCGTCCAGGTCCACAATCACACAACCCCGCTCGGTACCATGACCTTTGCCAAAGAACCTGGAGGTCGCGGAACCTGGAGCATCATCTTCAGCTGCACCGCTACATTCGCGTTCTGTGTCTGGACCGCAGTGCACCCAGACACCATCTCGGGACTGTCGACTCGCCGTCGGATCTTGTACCGGACCATACTGATGGTTATTGCGGCCATCAACCCGGAAGCGATTGCTGTACTTTCATACCGGCAGTGGAGGAGTGCACGGAAAATCAAGACGGATTGGAAGAAGCACTTTGATGCGTTGCAACACCCACGGAAACATGAAATTTCGGCGGAGGAGCTCGAAGTTTGGCAAACAAAGAAGGACAAGTGGTGCGGAGAGTTGAAAATGACGGCTGCATTTTTCGTCGTCATGGGCGGATTCGTGATCGACAAATCCAAGGCGACGTCCAACGAACGCAGCAAGGATAAATACCAAGGGAAGTTTGCCCGCTTCAAGAAGCCGGCAGCCGCGACGGGGAATCCCGGCCACTTCATAGCGACTCTCACGCCGAGGGGCTTTCTCGAATACCTCAAGGAGGGATACTTCAACGACTTTGAAAATCCTCCATTTAAAACGTACGAGATCATGGACAAAAACAAGGAAGATTGTTTCGGAAAGATCTTGGCTTCCTTGCAGACCCTGTGGCTGTTGGTTCAATCCATCCAGCGATACAGGTCCAACCTCACGATAACGCAAGTACATGTTAAACTACCCTCCTCGGAAACACTGCTAACGGCGGGAGTATAGTCTGTTGGAAGTACATGTTCTGATACAAGTGGCCTGTACCGCTCTCATTTTTCTTTGCTGGCTGTCTAAGCCAATGGACGTCAACGAGCCCATCCAAATCGCACTCAAGCTGCCAAAGTCCGATCAGCGTCAGCCAGGGAGCCAACAGGCGACCGACAATGATGCTATTTTCCGGTCTCGAACGAACATGCCCAGCCAGACCGAATCGGCAGAGAGATATGAACTTTTACAACCATTCTATAATCACACCGAAGGGAAGCACCTCACCACAGAGGAATTGCTCTGGAAGGAGGCGTGCGATATCAGTTGCAACCTCCTTCCTCTTGATCACTATTACACCACATCGAGAGCCCCGCTGAATCGCTCCGGTGTGGTCAACAGAGCCTTCTACGACATAATCGTAAACATCACCCGCACCGACCAGGCTACAAAAGGTCAATGCAAGCGAAGACCCCGGGGCGGCGGCGAAACGTCAAAATCCGACGACCGCACAGGACTCAGCGGCGTGGGAGGAGTCGGCATGATGTTTGCCGAAGGATTCTTCATCATCGTGATCGCCGGGCTGCACGCACTCGCCTGGAACTTTACTTTCCCGACGCCGCTCGAACGGCTATTGTGGAGACTATCCTGCGTTGGAATGGCGGTCTTCCCGATGGCAGTTATTGTCTGCGCAGCCAAGAATTCGTATCACATCGATCTGGTGAAGGTGCTCTGGAACCACAGCACTGTCGGATGCCACGGGTGGGACTATTTGCCGCAATCGCTCGTGTACCTCTGCGAGATAGCGGAAGTCAGTGCGCTACCGGGATATCGACACCCATCCACCTCCTCCTGCTTGACTACGACTACCCAGGAAACAAAGTCTATGGATGCGGAAGCGCAGATCACGACCGAAAAACCGGTGGGCGGCGGAGCATCGTGGGGGAAAATCTTGCTTCATATTTGTCTGTTGACGCTGTGTATTCTGCTGCTGGCGGGCTATCTGGTCTCGATCCTCTTCATCACCGTCGAGGGATATATAAGTCTGCGAACCCTGCCAGATAGTGCGTTTATGACACCGAGATGGACCGATTATTGGCCCCATGTCTGAGGCTGTATGTATTTGGAGGGTTTTCACGGGCGTTTGGGAGGTTTTTTTTCTTCTGTTTTTCTCTTCTTTTCATTGGGGGGTGGTTTCTTTCGCTTGGAGTTATCGTGGTCTTTACTTTGCAATTTCCTGCCGTCCATGCATGCTGCTGTGTCCGTCGGGGCGAGTCAGGTGGGATTCCACAGGCAATAAATACTTGTTAATATGGAGTGATTCCTTTGGATGCAGGGGGCCGGAGATCGTCTCTCCTCATTGGTTTCATAACTTGACTATGGGGGTGGTGAAAGCTTATTCCCTCGGGAACACCAGCTGCACACTGGTACATTGGTACGTACGTACCACCGGTATGTAAGACTTCACCAGTGATCATCTGCCCCCGTGTGCACTGTGTGGTGCTGGCGATCAAATGCAACGATCGGTCGCCTGGTGCTACCGGTATTATCTGAAGCCAAGGACTCGGGGAAATCACTTCGGGACTCGGCCCCCATTGCGCCCAACGGGTTCGCTCGGTGTTTGGTACGTTCTCGGCAGCTGAGGGCGGAGGCACATGGAGGATTGAGGATGAAGTTTGTGCGCCGAGTGAGCGATGACGGCTCACTCTGTGGGCACTGGCCGAGTATTCGCTGCACGTGGGTAAGGGCGGCCGCATAGAGTATCGAGGTTGTCTGCCGGAACAGGCCACGGTCGGCCGATAACTCAACACGCGCTGAAATTAGGTCGGGACGGATCGCTTGGGCGGTAATGGTCCTTCGCGATTGATCGTTCATGCGGCTTGTCTTTCCGCTGTTGCTATCATACCTCCGCCCGCGCTGGACGTCCTTGGTCGAGTCGTTTGCGGTGCTGGGAAAAGATTTGGATGATTCAGTAATTGGCTCTGCTACTGAACTTTGCGGTATTTCAAGCTACGCCGTAATCACATTTTGCGTCCAACATGGGTGCTGAATCATGATGTCGGCATCTCATCATGGTACAAGATCTTTACGATGGCCTCTTCATTCGATAAACTCCTCTTCATAAAGTATCTACATACCTCATTACATACAACCACTAATAAACATTATTGAACACGAAAACAAAAACGCCGGATACATGCAAGCCCATCTCACAACCAAGAAGCTACCCTCTACGGCCACGCGCTCTTAACCCCAATAATCTCGATCCCGAGTCCCGAGTGGCCGTTGATATTGATGTTGTTGCCGTCGTTTTTCCCGCTCGTCTTCATCGCGCTCGCCACCTCGTATGCGACCTTTCCACCCTTCGGGCACGGGAACGTCGCCGCCGGCTGGCTGCTCAACGACTTCTCGCCGGGGCCATAGACGAACGAGTGTACATGCTTTCCGTTCTCGGTGATGTAGCTCTCATCCTTAAAGGTAGTGGTGAACGCGGCGACGACCTCGGTCCTCGCCGGCTTATTGTTGTACGTGCTGTCCTCGCCGACGACGCCACTGTGCTCCTGCAGCGCCCACACGTTGTAGATCCTGACGGCAGCCTCGACGAGATCGCCACCGTCTGACTGTCCGTCGGTGATGAACTGGAAGCGGCACTGGGCGCCGTCGTGGCCGCCGGGGAAGTCGAAGATCGATAGCGTGCTCTCCTCGTACGTGCGGTTCTCTTTGGACTCGAAGAACCAGCCCGCAGAGAGCACGTTGGACATTTTCTTGGATGCGCCTGTCAGCCCGTTCACGACGATGTGCCGTGCGGTGACGAGTGTGTTGCCCGAGGCGAGCTTGCCCGGGCAGGTTATGCCGGACTCTATGCTGATCGGCGTCGTGATGCACACGGGCGGGATCGTGATGCCTGGGACAAAGTCGAGGCCGCCGGTGGTGCTGCTGTGAAGGAGGTGGTTGAATTGCGGGGCCGGAGTGGGCGAGGCGGCGGCGCTGACGGCCAGGAGGAGGAGCGAGGAGAGAGTGGTGAAGAGCATGGTGATGTTGTGTGAGTAGATGGACGAACGATTGGAACTTGGACGATCTATTGGAGACTGAGACTGAGACTGTAGCGATTGTGATGCTGATGTTGTATCCAAGAGAGGCGATCCCACCAGGTCTTTATACGACGCTGTCTTGGTCCAACCTAGGTAGCCACGATGTCCATGAGCGGTGGTGGTTGGGAGGCGCAGAGCAATGGGGGCTTTCCAAGTTCCCAGCCACAGCGCCCCACTGCATAGGTATGAAGCCGTTCAATCATAGTAGGGCTGAGCTGGCCTGGATCCTAAAATCTTAGCTGGAGTGTTGGTGCAATAGGGTTTGTAGGTGCGGACCACCTGGTCTTCTATTTACAGCATGGCTGAGGCGGTGCAAAAGTTGGCGGCCTGACCGTGCGTTGATGCGCATAAGCAGTGTGGACTAGTACCTGCATGAATTGCTCGCCAAGCGAGACCAGTAGTTAAAACTAGGCTGCGATTTGGTAGCATTCGCTTAACTATTGATGGGGCTGGAGAAGATCTAGAGTACTCTACTCCACCTATGGAAGATATGATTATTATATTCCGTCAGTGGTAGAAAAGATTAGTTTACAGTATATATGGGCCGTTGGAACATGTGATAGCCTTCGGATCAGGGCTTGGTCGTGGAAGCGCCTGCTGCGGATGCTATGAAGAGGTCAAGGTGAATGAAGACTCGCAGGACCAAAGGTCCTTGTCGAGATCCTCCAAGACTCTAACATGTACCATACGACTGGGACAATGTCAGCTCAGGCTCCCCACAATCTGCATTCAAGCTTGCGCGAGAACATACTACATAGGAGGTAGATATGTACCAAGTAGATACATACAAGTGCAAGTACCGATTCAGCCTTCCACTAGGTAGGCCAACTCACCGAGCCACTTTCAGCACCTAGAGCAGTTCAGGCGACCGCCAACAACCCGCCAGATAGAGTAGTTCAGGCGACCAATAACAACCGCCAAATATAAGCACTACCCACTGTCCAGCTGCTTAAATGCGCCACAAGTGTACTTTCCGCACTCCAAAGACATGCCCCGGAGTGCCATTGGTAAGTCGGCTGGGGAGTAGTAAGCGGAGTACATACATGTACATGGAGCCACTTGTACAACGCCACTGCAACGGCACGCTGTGCAGTTTCTAGCTGAGGTTCCTTCGTTGGGCTTGGTACGGCTGCGAAATGTATCTTCGGGTACCCCTCGCCTCTCAACCGTAGGTCGATGCTGTTGGAAACCAGCTGAGCTCGGGAGTCGAGACTTGGAACCGGCAAAACTTTTAGCGAAGTAGGTACGGCCACCCGGTAGTTACACGGCCGAAGGTTCTTCTGAGAAGAGTTGTGAATGTTAGTATTATACTTCTTATTGCCTATTCCAGTGTCACTGGTTCTTTTCTCTGTCCTTTGTCCTTTTGCATCGTCGCATGAGCAGCCTTTGTGGCTTCTCAGCAATTTTCCTGGATTCTCATCAGAATGAGCCTCTCAAGCCCCCAGCCCAGTCAGGCGATGTATCTTCTCATTCTCTGTCTGAGACTTCATACCTTCATCCCTCTATCTACACGAGCTCGTTGTTTCCCTACAAGCAGTCCTCTCTCAATTTCAACAAGTGCCATGAGCGAGTGCCGAGTGACGAGCTTGAGTCTTCGCCTAGCTTCTATTGAGATCAACATAACAAATCCACCAAGGGTCTCCGTACCTATGTATTCCTATCCCCGGCGGCACCCAGGCCGCCGTTATCCTCCTTGCCCGCCCCATTGTGCGTTGTCCCCCTTCGCTCTTGCAACTCCACTACTATCTTTGTACCAAGATGGTCTTGGAACGAAAGGGAGCCGGAAGGGGCTGCTCCGCGAAAGCATTTCCGATGTCCCAAGCAGACTAGACATTATGATAATCCTAACTTCTGGCAGACGTGCAACCAGGTCTGGCGTGGCTTATTAATGAGAGCTGATTTCCTTACATGTTGCCATTGCCCTCTAAAACCACAAAATCAGCGGATGGATGATTTTGATACCGGCGCGGTGCTGACGTCTTGCCCGCGCCAGCGATAGCACCGTAGTCACGACTCGTCCCTCGGTGTTTGGGAATCACTCAGCACTCACTCGGTACGCACCCAAATGGCACGGTATTATTCTAAGTGTAAGTCGCCGCCTTGTCGGTAGAGCGGTTCCGGACGTACTACCTATACAGTACCTAGGGAGCGTAAAGGCTGGGCGTTATGCGTCACGGAGGAGGGATTTTTCATGTAAAATCATTCGTCCCTACCGTGCCCGCCCATGTTCTCGCTCTCTTCCCATCCACCCACGCACTCATCGCCATTCCCACTATCATCCACCCTCACTGACGTCGCTCTCATCCGCACCTTCGTTCGCTACGGTCCGTTCGGGTCTCCTGTACCCTTTTCCCGGGCATATAGCTGCCATAAGTGGATGTTGTCTGGGTTGTTGCGGTCGTGGGATGCGGGGCACGGTGGCCTACCTATACTTAGTCGTCCCAAGCGAGCAGACAAGTTCTACATACCAACCTCCGTATTCGACTCGAAATCCACAGGTTCCTTTACCCCCCTTCTTCCATAGTAAAACCTTACGCTCCCTACCACATCTCATATCTTCCATGAAGTTTCATCCGTACAATCACAACGGCATCCATCTCTCCCATAACTTACAAAGTATGGCTTCACTAATTTCAGCTCCATTTCGCCAGGAGTCGATGTTTCACGAGAGTGGCTGATATCTAGCATCCCCAACTTCTGGGCCGGCGAGGCCGTCTGGTGATTATGTGTGACGCAAATACTAGTACTGAAGAATACCACCGCCCAACTCCGCTGAACCGCATTTTGAACTCGCTACACGACTCCTCCGAGATACGGTAGGCGAAGCCCTTGCAGTTGCACTCGGTGGCATGGGCATGGACCACGAAATTTCAGCCTACTAGTCGCACGCCCTCGTCCGTGCAATGCGACATTCGGCTTGCCATTAAACGCGAAACTGCCGAAAACACGAAAATGAACTATGGACTTGGGGTATCAAAGTTCGAGATGAAAACAGCGAGAGTGGGGCGGTTATGAGGAGTTCGGTGAAGCGTGCACAGGGCGGGGAAGTATACAGCGCATAACCATGATCAGCAGGTGTCGCCTTGGAATGAGGATACCGAACGAAAGAACCAATGAAGGTTCCCAGTGTTGTGAACTACCTTCCCTGACCTCTTCCGTGGCCCATTGTAAATCCGCAAATCCGTAAGCCGAGCGGAGATACAATGCTCCGCAAGCACTTCTGCGGAGATACAATAGGTACCCTGTAGTCTAACTCCGAGTCCCGACGCCGAGGACCCTGCCTTAAGTAGCGACGCATCAGCGCCATTCACCCCACCAAAATGCGCGTTTCGCTACCATCCCGTCTCCTCTGTCGGCGGCTATCGACCACCACCACACGCCCCCTCGCCGCCCGTATTCCCGTCCCCACCACCGCCACCACCACCACCGCTCCCACACCCACCTCCCACCTAAAAACTGTCGCTACAACAGCACTCACCCCGCCAACAACGCCACCATGTTCCTGCGATCCCACCGGCCTCGACATCGACCGCGACACGCCACTACTCGGCACGATGCCCCGGTACGGTAGCCACATCGTTGTCTCCACCGGACGCGACGACTGGACCTCGCGCATCGAGTTCGACGTGAACGGTGTGGCGGGGGTGCTGAAGGGCCTACTCCGACAAGGCGATCCGTGGCGGCCATCAATGGTTACAAATTCAAGTGTACCACCGGCGACACCTCCTCCCGCGGAGGGGAAGCCTGTAGCAGAAGGAGGCGTGGGAGAAGGGAGCATCCACATCTTTCCCGCGGGCTACTACATCCCGCGGCTCCCGCTCCCGCCCGGGCCCGCCGCCCTCGGCCTCCTCACCTCACCCGGCACCTCCACGGGCACATCCGACATCCCCATCCACCGCGTCCTGACACCCACAATCCTGATCTGCTCGCACCACACGCGCGACGCGCGCTGCGGCGCGTACTTCCCGCCGCTTGCTGCGGAGTTCCGGCGCGTGCTGCGGGAACGCGGGGTAGAAGCGAGTGTTGCGGGGAGCTCCCATCTCGGCGGGCATAAGTGGGCCGGAAATGTTGTCGTCTACCTCCCGGGCGGTGAGGGCGAGGATGGCTGGGGCGTCTGGTATGGGCGTGTTGGTGTGCGCGAGGTGCAGGCTATCGTCGACGAGACCGTGGTGGGGAGAAGAGTCGTGGAGGGAATTTGTAGGGGTGTCGTGGGGAGGGCGATTGAGAGCGCGGAGACTGTCGGTACAGCGGAGAAGTGATGCGGGAATGGACAAGAATACCAAAGAAATAGAAGTAGAGGCTTTATAATGCTGCATTGTCTCTGTCTATCGATAGCCCGAGAAGACTGTTTAAGCTACCCCCGTGCTCCAGCCACAGACATTTAGGATCACCTGTTTCACTCGAGAACCAGGCGAACATGACAATCCTTTAACCATGGCTTGGGAAGGGTGCCAGAGTTGGGTTACTTTGGCGGAGCACAACGCTGCGCATGAGAGTAATATGGAGGAGCATTACGAAATGTGTCAAGAAATTTGGGAGGCAATTGAGAAGTGGAAGGGAGGCTTCGTGATGTTTTGATTCAGTAAAATGTGATCCATAGGCTTTCGGTCTTTTCATGCAGTGACGGCTCATGTCCCAACGATCCAGTATGAATAGGTAGCCCAAAAGTTCATTTCATTCCACATGTATCATTCCGATCCAAAGCCCATCCACACCTGCGCTATTCAACATAAAAAAAAACACCACCCGTACAAGTCCGTCCCTCTTCCTCCCGAATCCAGCCCAACCGTCCCTAGCAAAATGGAAAATTGAAGAGAACCTAACATACACTGAAGTCAAAAAAAATACAACGATCACATACTATCCCCAGTATTTACGGCCTGACAACCTCCTTCGACAGAAGTCTCCTCAAATCCTCACTGATATCCGGTATCTCCGCCTTCGGTTTCTTTCCGCCGTCTCTACCGGTAGTCGTCGCACTCGGCGTGATATTAGCGGAAGAGCTACCCAGCTTCCTGCTGACTGGTCTCTTTCCGGGACTAGGCAGTCCCGAGCTCTCCGCCTTCTTGCGGTCCACCGTCTCGATTGTCCGCTGGAACCGTCGGAAAAGCGCCTCGGCGCGTACACGGGTGCTGTTGAGGTCGATAGTGTTGCTGAGTTCGTTGACGTATTTGAGGACTTCATCGAATTGTTTCAAGTCTGAGCCCACTGTCAGCCCATATTCTCTCCGAGGCTGGGCGACGGGAAACTCACGATCCATGATCACACCCCTATGTCTCTCCAAGATCGCCAGCGCGATAAAGAGATGATACTGGCTACTGTAATAATTTGTCCACAGCACCTCCCAGAGGCGAAGAACATCGTCCCATTTAAACTCACGCTTAAACCACACGAGAAGCATCCGGAAGAAGAAGAAAAAGTTGGTCGAGTCAGCGCTCTGGAGGTGCTGATACAGTTTCGGGTCCAAAAGCTGTACGAGGTGATCTAACGCCACAAGCTGTGCCCGCATACCCGACTGATCGCGGAGGAAGTTACGCTCCGTTCTCTCCATGAAGCCAACAAAGGCCCAGAAGGCTACTGCGTCGTCCTGCATGACGGCATAGATCGGGGCTAGGAGATCTGACATGCCCTGAACATAGCCGAGAGTAGTGTTGTATTCGTTGTAGGTGAGCAGCATGTCCTTCATCTGCTCGAGGTGGACGTTCGTTCCGACCTCGGCGAATGGTGAGTCTTGATCAGGGTGGGGGATATCTTCGCCGGCGAATATGGGGATATTACGATCCGTGCGATGAACGTCCTTCTCTATATCATGTCAGTATCGGGAAGCAAAAAAGGGGATAATCATCTCCTTACCGATACGATTCTTTTGGTCGCGCCAGTATTCATCACCATTTCGGCGCTCAAAATCATCCCACCACTTGCCCTTAAGGCGGATGTATTCGTCGCGCTTGCTGTTCATGAGAGCCTGCCTCTCGTCACGGGTCGAGTCCCAAGGATAGACATCCAAAAGCCACAGCCATATTTCCTTTCGCGCCGCGCCCTCCTCGATACCGCTGTGGAAAATACGCTCCTTAACCTCCTCGACCGAGATCGAGAGGCGACCGATGCTATCGAACCACTTATTCCACTCCTCCAACGACACCGGTTTTCGTTTATCCGTGTCCATTCCCGCGCCGATCTCCAGAATCTCAAACTCGCCAACATCCGTGTCTTCGAGCTCGATAATATCGCGGTTAGTCCACACCAATCTCGCCTGCTCACGCTCGCTCTGCTCCGCGATCCCCATTGCCCATCGTGCCAGGTATATTCTTGCGGAGTCAAATTCCTCCTGGATGTTGACAACGTCAGGATTCTTCAACAGCCTCTTGACCTGCGGCGGCACTTTCGGTGAGTCCAGAATGTCCTCGGCCGTGCGTCGAGTAAATTGTGTCACTCGTGTTAAGCGCTCCAGAAGACTCCAGCGTGCTTCTTTCAGAACCTTGGTGATGGGGTCCATCCCCGCTGTAGCAGAGGAGGAGCTCCCGACGCCTATATTGTTGTCCACTACCGACTTGCTGATGAATGACACCAAATCTTCGGGCGTCGGGTCGACGAGGTAAAGGCTAGGCTCCACTTGACTCTTCTCGATGTTCGCGTACCGTCGCAGCCACCGGAGCACTTCGTCACCACCCCAGAACAACCCACCTTCCTCGCCAAACGGATCAAAGCTTTCCTTCGCACGCCGCTTGCTCTGGGCAATAGTACTCGCACACTCCGAATCGTGAAAGAACAACGCCGGAAAAGAATCCCCGGAGCGCGAGTTGATAACAAGACTACCCCACCACCATCCTATATTTGGTGGCCGGATCAACATCGAGTAGATCTGCGACACAGGCACAGCGAAAGCATAATTTCCCATCGACGAGCTATTGGGCGAGTATGCAGCCGGCGGAGGTGGAACGAGGTAAGACTGCCGAGGAGGAGTGTCGGCATCGATCAGGTCAACTTTGACGTACGTATCGTACGCATCGCCGAGGGCAGACTCTGGGACCCATGCGAGGAGGATCGAGGATGCCGGGGGAGCGCTCGATGCGGCGTCGCTAGCGTTGGGGGATTTCTGCTGGAGTAGAGCAATGAAGCCTGGAATGTTGTCTTTCTGCGATGCCGAAGGATGGATATAGACCTATCACAGTGCGGGGTTAGAGAAGAGGTGCTTATTTACCTAGACGTGGTAAAATGGTGAGACGAGCCGGGGTACCTTTGACTTTGAGAATAAGAGCTTCACACTCCGACCAGTCGATGTGTGGGTAATGGTATTGTAGTCATCTTCGTTGTCGTCGGAGAGGTCGTAGAACGAGCCGCTGGGTGAAGCTGGTGGTGTGTATTTGGGGTTGCGAGAAGAGGAGGCCATGATGTGGCCTCGTGGATGGTGGAGGAGCTACCTTGAAGCTATGAACTAAGCAACGATTGCACCGAGCTTGCTGGCGGGGTTAACAGGGACAGAGGGATAGAGGGACAGTCTTTTAGAAGTAGGCAAGTGCCAGAGGACACAGATCCGAGGAGGAGTGCTATGAGGTTTCAGAGCACGGACTTGGTTGAGGCCGTTGAGAGTGCTGGTAGCTGATGGTGGATGATTGGTGGGGACGAGGCAGTGGTGGTGGGTGTAGGTGGCGTGTGGCTGTGAAAGCCGGAGTGATTCCATCTGATGACGCATGACGTGTCTTGCCAAGCACGCCACAGCCACCGCCACAGTCACGGTTGAAAGCCACACAAGCCACAACACGCAAGACCGCACTCTGAATTGCACCTGACAACTGGGAAGTGGACAGAGAATATCAGTAGTACCACCGAATCACCGATAAACACAAAATAGACCTGAAGTTCTTCCACTCTGCAAGGGCGCGCGTGGGGGGCATCCACTGTGCAACAATATCTTCAGTACACCCATTGTCTTTGAGATCAAGTGTTGGACTCAAGCCGAATTCACCCTGGTGGCGTTTCTAACTTAGGGTCTAGGCTCGTTGAAATATTATGCCACCAGATGGTTAACTCGGAATGGGTCTGCGGGATCTTTATAAACAACGAGAAAGCCAAGTATGTACCTACTTTCTCGACTGTCGAGTGATACTTCATGGGTGAATCCTTGTCAGTCTGTAATCCATCGGTGGGAATGGGGTGTAAAGAGACTCTTGTAAAATTCCATGATGCATATTAATTGGACTTTATCTGGATGTAACTATTGCCGCACAGTCCACAGTGTATCCGCTGACGCCCATACCAAGTACTTTGGACGCAAACCCCGCCTCTCGGAGTTGTGGGTGAAACTGTCAGTCTGTTCGTCTTTGCTTTCTTTAGGGTTGCCCGAGAGTTGGTAGAATAACCGAGAGGGCGTTTTGACGATATTTGTTAATTAATTTGGTGATCGATTAGATTGTCGAGCTGTTGATGTCCGAAGAGCGCACATCAGGGATCCATGCGTATGTTATACGGGGACGTCCGGTTGACTCAGTCTTCCCACATGAGGGATTCACCTGACGCGCTGAGATGTTGATGACCCTGACAGTCAACATTGAAATGTTTACTCATTATTTCCTACTACAGCACACAGGCGTTTTCATCTCGAAGTTGGAGGTTAAAACATCACCCAACCGATCACCATGTGTTTCCGCCAGCTACCAACTACCAGTAGCCCTAAGGACCTTTATTCCCTTGAGCACATTTATTTCGGTCGTCTAGCTACTGTATTGGCCGCATGCTAATAATGATGAAACAAAAAAACAAAAAAATCTACATACAATATGTAGATTTAAGCAGAGATCTCATCACTGCTCAAGATTGTAGCAAGCGCATCGCCCAGCTCCGCGAGCACAACCCTAACCAGCTCCTCCGCCGTCGCACCAGGAACGTCCCTGTCGCCGATACAATCCTTCACCACGGTGACATCGTATCCCTTCTCGAAGGCAACACGAGTAGTTCCACTGACGCACACATGGGCCATGTATCCGACGATGACGAGCTTCTTCTTCCCAGTCTTCTCGATCAGTGCCTCCAGATTCGTGTCTAGCGGTCGCGTTCGTTAGTCCCCCTCGCACATCCTGCATGTCACTGCACTCGAGAACTCAAGAGAATATCCACCAGTGAACGATATCGGCTGATTCTTATGCACCACGCTCTCTCCCGCCCTCGGGGCAATAGTGGGATACTCCTCGTCGAGGCCGGTTCCGGGCGTAAACAGCGGCGCGCCTGCCGGCGTGTCGTGGAGGATATGGATCACATCGCCGCCAGTGGCGCGGTAGCGCTCCAGCAGCGCTCCGATTGCGGCAACCGACTTCTCGAAGTCGGTGATCTTGAGGATGCCACGCGCGTATCTTCACGCGTTGATTAGCGCCAGAGATCATAGATTGCGGGGAAGCTCGTTATTGCATGGGGTGGGGGCGCGAACTCATTCTGAACGTCGACGATGAGGAGGACGCTGTCCTGCAGCGTTGGCTGCGAAGGCTGAATCCCGAGAGCGGCGCGGAATGATAGGGCCATTTTGAGTGTGATGTTGAGAACTTAGGACGGTGGTTTGGCAATTTGATGCTACATCTGTGGGGCATCGTCGGCGCTTTATGTAAACGCGGGGGGGTGTCCAAGCATTTTCGGCCTCGGATCGGCCATTTCCCCGCATTTCTTCAGATTTAGTCGGGGGCAACGTACAGAAGTTTCCGTTGAAA
Source organism: Tricharina praecox (assembly GCF_024521635.1). Taxonomy (NCBI): domain Eukaryota; kingdom Fungi; phylum Ascomycota; class Pezizomycetes; order Pezizales; family Pyronemataceae; genus Tricharina; species Tricharina praecox. Next base: position 1,386,712 of record NW_026250409.1, read on the forward strand.
CTTGAATTCCTCCCCAGTGGGGTTGGTAGTCTGTCTCGGATTGATAATCAATCTGTCGCCTCTTCACGACGGGCATTTACCCAGCCCACCGCGAGCCGGTATCCTACATATCGCCCCTCGCGCCGGACCGCCGGTAAGGAAGATGGACAGTGCTAGTATGTATCTACCACCTTTTTTCGTCGCTAGGTCGACCGGCTCGGTATTCGTTCGGCTGGTCTCCCACTGGATAGCTCGCTTAGTGTGGCACGCATCATGCGATCTCACTTTCTGGTACGCGGGCTCCTCCGGTTTATCGTTCGGCTCGGTCGGTCCGAATTCTACGAGGTAATCTGCAATTCACCATGTCCGGGTAAGCCCGACCCGTACCCGTCGGCGCCGGCTGCGCTCCTGCACGATAAACCAAACCGGCGCATCATCAAGCTCATGCGAAATCTCCCTCACCTGGTCAATTAGCTGACAACGGAACACGCTGGATTGTTTTTACATGATTCTAGAGACTCTCTATAGATAACTCACCACCCATCTATAATCTATCCGTCTACCCACTCCCCCGAGTACCGACCTCTACATCGTATTGGTCTCGGATGCCTCCCCCTCCTTCCTCTTCTTTTTTTCCGCAAGTACTCTCGCCGCCTCCTTCTTCAGCGCCTCATCATCATCTCTATCCAGATTAATCTGCTTTATAGTAGCGAGGGCGACGAAAAACGCGAGTGCCGCAAGCGATGCACCCACCAAGAATATGACTCTGAACCCACGCTGGTATGCCGCCAGCACTGCAATCCGGGTTTCGTCGTCTTCACCACGGGAAAGCACTAACGTGGGGGCGTCGAGGATGTGGCCGATCGCGGTGTCGTCGTAGCCGAGGGGGGCCAGTCGAGAGCGGATTGTGTTGTTGCTATAGATGTTAATGATGAATGCAGGAGGGAGACGGGAGGTATTTACAGGATTGTTCCCGCGAGTGCAAGGCCGAGAGTGCCACCGAGGTTTCGGAGGAAGCTGTGATCGGTGTGTGTTAATGTTGCCGGGCGCACGGAGTGTGGGGCAAGACTTACTTCCGAGTACCCGTCACCACCGCCATATCCTTTCTCTCCACCCCGGCCTGAAGCGCAATGAGAGCCCTACCAACCGAAAAGTGCATTAGCATGAGTGATCAGCCATGTCGAATGGTACCCGGGTGGGTTGTGAACGCGTAACATACGGCTGCAACGTATGGCCCACTCCGAGTCCTGTCAAGAGTGCGTAGCCGATTTGCTTCCCGAGCCCGGAAGTCTCGTCCAGCGTAGAAAATAGGCCCAAGCCAATGGCCCAGACGATCCAGCCGACCAGGATTAGTTCCTGAAAATACTCCGCATGTCAGTTCGTTTCGGCTAGTTATGTGGACACCCTGGGGGCGCGTCTTTTGTGCGGGATCGACGTACGCGGTAGCGGCCGGTCCAGGTCACTATTAGCCCCGAGATGGTGCTGCTGAAAGCTGGTGACGGAAAGTTTCCATGTTAGAATTTTTTGCCGATGCGGGGAATTGGAAGCGGAGGAGAGGCGTACTTTGAACGAGTACGAGCGGAAGCAGTAGTGCTCCCGATTTGACGGCGGAGTATCCGTATGCTAGTTGGTAGAAGGTCGGGATGTAATAGATCTGTACGATGAAGTTCCATCCGTTTACAAACATTGTGAAGCATCCGCCAATGACGATGGTTTGCTTGAAAATATGCACTGAGCCGAACCCATTAGTTATGCCGTCGAATTGTGTTGGAGCCACTCACACGGCATCAGCGGGAACGTGCTGCCCTTCCACTGCCAGAGGAGGAAGATTGCTGAGACAGCCACCCCGGCGACAATCGTGGAGATGACGTACGGGGAGTCCCATGGATATTCAGAACCAGCCCAGGTGAGTCCGAGCTAAGAAATTCGTTAGATGGGAACCTCTATGGCTCATTCACGATGATAGGCCAAGCAGGTACGCACGATGATCAAAGCTGAGCCCGCCAATGTAAGGGCTGCCCCGATGAAATCGATGGCTGCTAGTTTCCTGTTTAGTTTGTATCAGTTTGATTCAGAGCATAGCCGGCTGTCATCGAAGTACGTACTTCTTCCAGCTGCCCTCAACCTTCCGTAGCGGCATGAAGAAGATGCAGCAGAGAGCGCATATGACACTCAACGGCATGTTCAATCGGAAGATCCATCTCCTGCCGTAAAATGTCAGCACTCTATCTAACAGGTGGGGTCTGTTGCTTTTTCCTACCAGGAATCTTCTGATTGCGAAGCCAGAGCACCACCAAGAACGGGACCCACTCCGTTTGAAAGAGCAACAACAGCACCCTATTACCGTGTTGGGGTTAGCAAAACCGTGATATCGCTATCAGAAATGCAGATTCTGAATCCTACCAATATTCCCTGATACTTTCCGCGCTCCCTTAGTGTAACGACATCGCTCACCTGTGTCCCCCAAGGTCAGTAAAAGCACCGGTAACATCCGACGATGGATAGATAGCTCCCCATCAAGGTACTCGACTTACAATGATCTGGGCGACGGTAGCCAAACCACCGCCTCCAATACCCGTAAAGGCTCGGAAGACGATGAGCTGCATCGCATTCTGAGCCAGTGAGGCAGCCAAGGATCCAAGGAAGAAAATGAGTAATCCCGCCAAGAGCACGAGTTTGCGGGACCATACGTCGGACAGCCGCCCGTAGAGTAGCTGGAACGAGGTCGACGTGATGAAATATGCATTAGCAATCCAGGACGCCTGCCGACCTGCATTCAGGGAGGAACTGATGATCGTCATGCTGGCCGCCAACGATGTCTGAGTCGTAGGTAATATCGATATGTTAACCGTCCATCAGGCATCAAAAACACCATCGCCAATACCACCACGTTTCGGGGTGGGTGTGCTTCATTTAGGTGGTTGGGTTTTGGACGAACCTGATCCATCAGTGCAACCATGTCCACACTGGCACATGCGAGGAAGATCTGAGAACGTAACATTCTGTCAGCGACATTTTCCAGGAGGGAGAACATTTAACCACGAGCTCGGTAGTATACCTTAATGATGGTCCTCGGGGGCACGTAATGGGTCTGCTCATTGAACAGATTCCCGTCCAGTTTCTCTGGACTCCCGACTTCGAGGTCCGACGACTCCAGCTGTCCCGGCGTTTGCGAAGGAGTATCTTCGCTGTGAGCAGGCATCTTTCCAGTCCGATATGATTGAGGAAGGAGATCGAGGAGAAGTAAACAAGGGAAGTAATACGGGTGGAGGAATTGTGCGAGTAACTTCCCACAGAGGTGAAAAATAAGCTCGCTTTAAGAGGCTGCCTTTGGCCGACGAACCCTGCTGGGTAATTGCGTATGTGTACCTGGAAAACCCATGCCTGATAGAAAGGAATCGTGCAGGAATAGTGGAAACGGCCTCACAATTAGCTCTATACAGCTCATTCGACGTCGGGGTGCACTATGTATTAGTGTAGAATGTAGACCAAGAGTTTAGTGTGACTTGGAAATAATTAATGCGCTCGAATGGGCTCAAGGTTTGTCGCTAAGGCTGATGTATATCACAACAGCCGGATTACATGGAATGGCCGTGGTAGGCGAATGATTTGGTCGTCGTGAAATTTTGCGGCCATATCAATGATCGTCCAGCCCTGCAACCAATGGCATAAATCATACGGTAATATAAAGGAGACCCATCTCCCCATCTCCACATCTCCTCATCTCCTCATCTCCTCATCTCCCTATCCTCATCCAGCATCTTCTCGGTCCCAAGTAAACAAGCACAATGTCGGCCTCAAACCCTCTCAACGTCTATACCGGCCGCGACTCACTGGTCAAATACTATGACCCCGACTTCCAGCCCCCAGTACCGCTCGTCGAGATTCCAGACAGGTTGAACCCATTCCGACAAGATGGTGTGCGGATATACGCAAAGATGATGAGTTGTCTGCCGGCAAACAACGTCAAGTCGATGCCGGGTACGGGCATTCCCACCAACTGCTCCCGTGTGGCCCCGATTAGTTACTGACTGGCTTCTTCCATTCAGCACTCAACATGCTCCAGAAAGGAGTGACGCCACAGACCAAACGGATAGTGGAATTCAGCTCGGGTTCGACAGTTATATCGATGGCACTGATTGCTCGAACGGTCCACGGAATCGACGATGTCCACGCCTATGCCAGCAATAAGACGAGCGAGCCGAAGTTGAAACTTCTGCGCTTCTTTGGCTTGAACCTGTGAGTTGAATCGGACAACCTCTGGATCTAGGCAATGTATTCACATATCACGTCTTCAGTACCCTCTTTGGAGGACCTGCCCAGCCAGACCCAACAGATAGTCGGGGAGGAATCTGGAGGGCCAAGACTGCCGCGCAGGGCGACGATGGGATTTTGAATCCTGACCAGTACAATAGCCCGGATGTACGCATTTGTAACCCTCCTTGGCTGAGGGCTCTCGTCTAACTGAGTCTTTGTAGAACCCAGCCGCACATGGTCGGTGGACGGCACCTCAAATCATGGCCCAGCTTCCACACATCAATGTCTTCGCCACTGGGATGGGAACCTCTGGTATGTCTTAAATAGCCCGTGAATAGCTGCGAGAGGTTTCTGACGGCGTGATATAACCAGGTACATTGGCTGGCATCGGAGCCCACATCAAAAAAACCAAGCCTTCCGTTACCATCGTAGGAGTTTGCACAGCCGCAGGCGACCGAGTACCAGGCCCTCGCTCGAAAGCACTCTTGAGCGACAGCTTCGCCTGGAGCGAGATCATTGACACCATCGAGGAAATCGAATCTCCGCCCTCGTTCCTTCTCTCGCTGCAATTGTCTCGCGAAGGACTCATCTGCGGACCCTCATCAGGGCTTAACTTGAAGGGTCTCTTGAACTTCCTGGAGAAGCGGAATGCTGCTGGAAAGCTTAATGACCTTGCTGGCGAGGATGGAGAGATCCACTGTGTTTTCCTGTGCTGTGATCTGCCGTATCAACATATGGATGAGTACTACACAAAGCTGGGAGAGGAGCACTTCCCGCCCATCACCAACAAGGTGAGACTGAGACTGATTTCATGCTGATATGTGGGTGCTGACTTTTTCGATTCCAGAACCTTCACAAAGTTGATCTGTACCGATATGACGGCACCTGGGAGCTCGAGCCGGTCGATGCCTTTGCACGCCTCTACCAACCAGCCGACACCAGCTACGACAGTGGTATCTCGGATTCGGACTCTTCCGACTCAGACCTCGACACCCCAAAGTATAAAGAGAAAGCACTGAAAGCGCAGCCGGACGTGATGGTGCTCGATCTACGTGCCACAGCCGAGTTCAACAAGTGGCATCTGCCCGACTCCATCAACCTCCCGCTATCCTCGTCGCGCAGTGGTACCGATGCTCCGAGTCCCTTTGACGATCCGAAGCTACTGGAAGAGCAGTGGCTCGAGTTGGATAAGATCTTCAGTCCCGAGGGAACACCGTTTTCAGCTGCGCTCTTGGCGGGTCTCCAGCGCAGGTTTGTCACGCTGGTTTGCAGCGACGGCGATACGGCAAGGATCGCATCGAGCGTTCTAAGGGCGAAAGGAATTGAGGCGTCGAGTATAGCCGGGGGAGTGAGGAAGATGCGGCCAATGTTTAGATCTGGTTTGGTTAAGGTATAGGCCGGTCAAAAAGGTTGCTTGCCGGGGATTATTACTTTCTTTTGTTTCTAGATGAATATACCATGTTTGTTTTCTGAGTAATCGTCGGGAATTAGTAGCGAATATTTGGTCATTCCTGATGATATTGTTCCTGCCCAAGGTATCGATTGGTGAGAGTGACAGGTTGAGGTGACTGTGAGTGAGTTTCCGACGGCAACTCTGAATCCTCGGCGGAGCCGTAAGAATCAGGTGACGTTACTGAGCGCTAAACCTTCCCGATTGTAATGGCGACAACTTTCGAACGCAAGATAACACTTTCGATTTGATAATGGCGAAAAGCGAGTGACATATAGTGCTTCTTGTTATCTTGCGCGGCCCATCATCGAGGCTGACGGTCTGAGAACCGCAACCTCTCTGCCTTCGACTTGGCACAAATCACAACTTTATTGCTGCATTCTTCACTCGTTTCTTCAAACAACACACTCCTTCTCAAACAACACACCCCTTCTCAAACAACCCTCTTTCGTGCGAACAGAAATCTATCCTTCTCCACTCAAATTCATCTCTCGTACTCACTCTTTCTACGTTTCTCCTCAGTTACTATCCATCCTAATCACAATCACATATCCACCCCCGCAAAGACTTTGGAGTAACTTCTCGGTCTCCCGGTAAAATAAGTTACCATCTACTTTGTGCGACTCTATTTACACTTCCACACGGATACCTCGGATACTCAGCAAAGGGCAATATTCCGACTATTCACGAGCCTCTCGAAATCCGACGGTCTTTACTTCCAAAATTGCCGACGAGAACCTTCGGCTCATGAACCGAGGGAGAAAGAAAAGACCAAGTAAGGGATCTATTCAACCTCACCTGCCTTTCCTCATGGATCGCGCAGCTAATTCTTGAATCTTCTCAATAGCAGACAACAGCATTTGAACGGGGAAATTCAATCCTAAGAGTCGTCAGACTCATCGAAACCTTTATACGGAGTTTTAACGTTAGTAAACCCGCTGCTTTGCCTATCTTTCACTGCCCACATGGGGGTTTAAGACTGGTGATTGCGGAGGCTGGGATCGGAGCTCTCACTCAGCACCCGTGGCTTTCGCTGACTCAATGAAGCATATAAGCTGCGCTGGCTCTTCTTTTCTCCGGGCATCATCGGTTGTATCAAGTGCCTTGAACTCGAAGTAAGTAAACGTATCCAACAGGTTAGTATCTGCTAACCCGTCGCAAACTAGAGTTATCCTAGAGTGTTAAGAAATACTATTCACGGGTACAAGACCGAGCCATACCGACATCCCGGACCGAACGATGTTTCCCGCATTGAAGAGGAGGTTTCGGACCAGAAAAGTGCACTTCCTCGAGGATGAGAAGACCAGGATAATTTTGGCGAGCGACGATAGCCAACATGAGGAGGAGGATGAGGAGCGGAAGGAGGATGAGGAGCGGAAGGAGGATGAGAAGGTAAAGGCGCCATTTCCGACCAAAGTGCAATCATCCGTCTTCGAGTACACCCCAAGACCTCATTTTACCCATCATTGTTCCAGACGAAGCCATGACTCCGAGTGGCGACAGCACAAACAGACTTTCCAGCCCTTCCTACGATTGGATAGGAATCTTATTCTCAGGATTTCCGATTACGTCCCGGACGGAACGCTGGCCAACCTCTGCGTCACGAATAAGAAGATCAATCGCCTCTTGCTGTCAGCTCTTTGGGATCGTCTGGTCGATTACCAGACTCCAGATTATAATTATCCAAGGGATCCTCGCATCTACATTATGCTAGGTGCTGCCATGGCCGGGTCTTTCGGGGCTGTCAAGTACTATCTGGCGTGCGGTGCCTACTGCAACGCGGTCGACTGGACTTCGCAGAGGTGGTCAGCCCTGCAGAATGCTGTCGTGGCTAAGAACTTTGTACCGCTAGTGACGGTCTTACTGAACGCCGGCGCAAATGTTACCTACCTCTCGCAGGACGGCGTCTCGGCCCTCCACATCGCCGCGGATCAAGGCAAACTCGAAGCCGTCCAGCTTATGGTTTCCGAGCTGGAGCGGCGGAAGAACTCGATCGATTTCTTGACGAACCGTCGAGAGACAGCGCTCCACCGTGCCGCTGCTAACGGGGAAGCCGAGGTGGTCGAGTACCTGCTAGCCAGGGGTGCCGATCCCAAGAGGAGAGACGACAACAACATGACTCCGCTTATCCGAGCGGGACAGCGCGGCTTTTGGGCGTGCGTTGCGCTTCTGGCTGCCAGGCGCGAATACGAACTCAATTGGATGGAGCGCGGGTTGGCGCAGGGAATCACCTTTCGGGAGCTGATGGGTCTCGGCGTGAACCCCGTCACCTGGGATGTGGTTCCCCAGGCAAAACCGGAACTCAAGAAGGCTCCCAAGCTGAAGAGTATCATGAAGAAGCCCAGTAAAAGGTTTCCGACTACCAGGTTTGCTCACTAACGACCTCGACGAGCTTGATTTTAACCCGGTTCAATATACGAGAAGGCTCGGTATTTCAGCATTTGGTGTTTCTTCGCTCTCTCGTTCCTGTGACTCAAATTTCATCGTATTCGTTCCGTTCGTTGCTTGGGGCATGGCTCGGTCCCAGTGGGCGTTTTACTGCTTCTTGTGTTTCCTGAAGAAGGAGGGTCATCGGTTTGGGCCTAACAATAGCAATGAACGAGACGAATCACATCTACCATCACCAATACTTGGCTATCGATGCCGATACACGATTCGGGACGCTGAATTAAAGATACAGTTCTAATATTATAGGGTATGTTAATTAATGTTCCCCCTCAAAACAACGCTATTACATGTGGTAAACCTAACGCCAACTCTATGAATACATCCCAAAGCCATACAGAAACAAAAAATAAAACCTAGTCCGGTTATACATTACGGTAGAAGAGTAGCCATTCAAGCCCACTTGCTCGCCAGTCCGATAATCTCAATCCCGAGCCCCGACTGGCCTCCGATGTTCATCGGCCCGCCATCACTGGGCGCCTTGATCGCCCCAGCCACTTCGTATGCAATCTTCCCTCCAGCGGGACAAGGGAACGGCTCCTCGACCCTCGTCGACCCCTCGCCGGGCCCATAAACGAACTTGTGCAAGAACTTCTCATTCGTGGTCGTAGCCGCCAGATCGGCCTCGTTAAGGATGAAAGTGGCCACCACCTGGTCCCTCGCCGGCTTGTTGGACCACGTAGATGACTCTGTCGCCTCGCCGCTGCCGGGGACAAAGCTCCAGACGTTGTAGATGTTCGGGCTGCCGGCGGTGTTGTCGCCTGCGTCGCTGACGAGCTGGAAGCGACACTTCTTGTCGGTGTGGCCGGCGGGGAAGTCGAAGATCGTCAGGGTCGAGGACTCGCTAAGGCCTGTGCCGGACGCGGCGCGGCTAAAGCCGGCGAAGATGATGTTGGGCGGCTTCGAGACAGAGCCGGTTACGTCGTTGATGACCACGTTGAGCGACGTGACGAGGGCGTTCCCGCTGGGGAGACGCGCGGGGCAGGCGTTGAAGGAGGGGTTGGCGATGCAATTGTCCGGGATGTTGTCCAGGCCGGGAGTGAAACCGAGGGCGGGGGCGTTGGTGGCCTGCGGTGTCGGAAGGGCCAGAACCGTCGAGGCCAGGAAGAGGACGGTGGAGAGGGTGAACTGCATTATATCGATTTGAGGTGGTGGAGAGGTCGGTGGATTTGGACTCTGTATGATCTTAGATGTGAATGGATGAGGAGGAGCTGCAAGGTGAAGATGGAGGTTAAGTGGTAGGCGGGAACAGGCGATTTATACACCAACGTCCATACTACCTCACCGGCAGGCTATCCCGGTCCGTGCGGGTGGTACTATACGGACAAGGTACCCCACAGTGCTCCACCGCGCCACATGTGTAGCCGTGCCACACTAACTAAGGACTTAGAAGTTAGGTACGCTTATGTTGTCTATTTTCGAGCATGTTGGGTCGACCTTTGTCGAGCTTGTGTCATGAGGGCTGGGGAGTGACGAGTCTACTCCGGATCCCAAGCCATCTGTCAGGTTTGATTGGCAAAAGTACCATATGTAGCATGTTCAGATTCCTCGCCGGAGTTAAAACGATCGGCATTCCGTCTCCCTCGGGATCTCCTTCTGGACTCACCTGAAACCTTCCTTTGTGCAAGATACCTATGGACAATGGAATGCCTGTGTATTTACGGGACTCCTGAGTCCTCGTGTGATGGTACATGCATCACGCGGTGCGGGTAGCTGATTGAGAGTGCACATTCTTTATCTATCTTTACATCCACGTCTCGGATATATAATTGCCAGCGGGATGCCGATCGCCGAGTCCGCAAGCTCAGCGGGGTGCTTGCATAGCATGATGGCCAAGCATGCACGCCGCGCCGGCATACGGCAGGCCCCAGGGTCCGGTAAGTAACTAAGGCCAGGCACCAGTCAAGGCTCAAGCAGCCACTCTAAATCCGTTTGTGACATAAGGGCCTTTACCGCAACACACAACTCAGCCTGGCATGGGAGCCTGAAATTGAATGGATACATGCATATTCAAAGACTGGCTGGGCATAAGCGTGGTTGTGGCGGTGCTAGCGTTGGAATGATTATTTATGTATTCACTGTGGGCTAGTAGCTACAGCAACGTACAAATGGAACGATATGTAGGTGATCATGATGCGTGGTATGTTCGTAACTAATACCGAGAGCGCTGAGACGAATTGACCGGCTCGTCCTCTCCGAACTGGGTTTATCGAGTGTGATGTTCTAGATGTATTGAGTGATATCTCGTGAATCCGTTATTGTCGGCCTCCACCACGAGGATTAAAGGAACAAAGAGCTGTATAAATTAACTGCATGTCTGAAACGCTGTGGGAGCACTTTAAATCGCCTTCACCGTCTCGCCCATGCACGGCACAGTACTCAATACCGAACGCCGGTAATCCAAGAGTCCACCGGTATGCCGCCAACTAGAGTAATCATGTTGGAACATCGGACTCCACTTTCCAACATACCTATCTCACCGTGATCGTCGGAACGGAATTCGGCATATCTCCACAGGGGTGCATAGGTTGGTCCGGTGAGCTCGGCCATTAACTAGCCTTCATTATTAACTAGCCTTCATTTCCGGGACGGTCAAGGGATCACCGGACAGACAGACAAAGGCCAAAAAGAAAAATAAAAAGATAATTCTTCCGCCGCCGGGAATTGAACCCGGGTCTAGTCGGCACTTCTTCTCAATTCGAATGGAGTCAAAGATGAAAGCGACCAATGCTAACCACTACACCACGGCGGATCTATAAAGATCAAAAGGGAAAAGTAAGATTGTCATTGAATTCAAAGTGTCGTATCTGAACTGCTTTTAGTCGTGACGTATTCAGCACCGAGAGGTAGAGCAACGTGGGAGTACTAAGACGCGGATGAAACAGGAAGATTATCAAGGAACGTTTGTTTGTAGCTGTAAGTTTTATCCTAGGGGGATTGGGTACCCGTACCTTTTTTTAGTAGGTACTCGCTGGCATACTAGACACTGAACTTCAACTGTTTCAATGACAAAACATTGCCGGAAAAGCCATATTCCGGATATTCCGAGATATTCGTGTCGTAGCGATGAGGTTAGATCTCGAAGTGGGATGTTGAACTTAAGAGAGGAGGAGGGAGGAAGGGTCCATCGATCTGGGCCTTCCAAGCTTCGATCAGCGTCGATGCGCGAGTGCAGATCCATCGATGGATCACTCGGCCACGCTCAAGATCCTCGAATGCCCGTGTGACGGAGTAATGTAGGAGCTGTCGGCGGGAGGAAACGAATGTGGTCAGTAGTGGGCATCAACATTGGTGGGCATGACGGGGTTTCTTATTTTTCTTCTTCTGCTTCTTCTTCTTTTTTGATCATCATCTATTGAATAGGTAGACGGTTAACCCCTCACCTCCGCTCTCTCTCTCCTCTGTGTGTGCTCTCTTCCTCGTCACGCCTGTCGGATTGGAGAGGCATTGGCAAAGAGCCCTTGCAAAACCCGCTAGTCTGCAACTTCACAGACGGCAAGATTCAATGGAGCGATGACGGCCCACTGCACGGTGATGTTGAATAGCGACTCGCAGAGGGTCTGCTAACTGTCGCGGTTGGAGCGTCGCACACCACCGACGACAACAGTGTTCGACATAGTCCAGTCCGTCCGTCCTGAGCCTCGGACTGGACCGGACTGTATCGTGGCAGTCCGCCCGGGAGCGATGTTTGGACGGACTAGTCCAAAAAAATCGAGAGCAGGACGGACTGCAGTCCGCACCCAGTCCACGAAATCCATGGACTGGACGGATTAGTTTTACGCAGTCCGTCTAAGGGACCGGACTAGACCAGATCTTGGCAGTCCGTCCAGTCCAGACTGCAGTCCGGACCGGACAATGTCGAACACTGAATCCAATTGATCCCGTGATGCTCTGTGATCCCTTTCAACCTATCAAGTTCCCTTGTACATATGTACGCCGTGTTGCTGTATCCCCAGCTGATGAGGTAGAGACTCTCAGGGCCCATGAACTTTACGCATTGCTCCACCACCGTGCAGTCCAGCAATTGTAGTTCGGCCACGACCGAAGCGACGGGTGATGCTCCATGACCGCCTACTCTCCGAGCGAACCTACGGAGTCGGTTCGTATATCTGCAGCCCGCGCGCATCGGCGCATACCTATGCCTGTTTCGTACAGTGTTCGAAATAGTCCGGTTGGGACTGCAATCCGGACTAGACGGTCTGCCAAGATCCGGTTCGGCCCTTCGGACGGACCGCCGAAAAGTAATCCGTCCCGTCCATGGATTCCAAGGACTGGAGGGGACTGCAGTCGGTCCTGACCTCCGAAAATTTTGGACTAGTCCGTCCGAACACCGCTCCCGGACGGACTGCCGAGATACAGTCCAGTCCGGTCCGAGGCCCAGGACGGACGGACTGGACTATGTCGAATACTGGTTTCGTAAAGCGAAATCTCGCCGAAGGCCCGAAGCCAGGCCGGTCGAAATTCCCCACGCAGTCCGGCAATGTTTCGGAACGGTAGAGCATATACGGTATGGCATGGGTGATGGATCTCCCGGCCCGACGGGTTCTGATTCTAATTTCTCGGCACATGGTATTGGCTGCTACACAGCAGCGATCCGATTCGGAATGAACCGAGGAAATCTAGTCCAGAAGGGCTGCGTAACGGTACGATACGGTGGTACACGGCCTGCCCGCCCGGAAACTTTCAAGTCCGCCTGCGCCTGTTGCTGTGTTGCCAAACAGTGCCAATGGTTCTGGCGGCGGCGGCCTGAGCAGCATACCGGTAGTGGCTAGGTATGTCCTATGTGAACGCCGATTGCTTCCAGGGAGCCCACCAGCGCCATACAAACACCATGCAAACTCGCGCCCCGTAGAGATTTTAACGTCCCAAAGTTCAACGGTGGTTTCCGTGTGACGATGCTGCTGCTGCTGGTGGTTATCTGGCTCGGATGGGGTGTCTGCATGTGCATGCATGTGCAAAACGAACGATACCCAGATCCCGCGGATCGACAATCTTTCCTGTTTCCCACGGTAGTTACTCTACTCTACAGCACATACTCGCGTTCTCCGCATTCTCCGCCGCGAGCTCGGTTTTACCACGTCACTCGCATCTAGAGTATCGACATAAACGCACGGACAGGGTGTTCCAATCGATGGCTGAGCTATGTATGTATGGTATGTACGAGTCCTATTCAGATGCGCATGGAGAAATCCAACACGAACAGTGCAGCTGCGTCTATTACCTACTAGTCACAAGCAAGAGGAAAGGAAGAAGAAAAAACCTCTGTAGCAGGCGTTTAATATTTATGTGGGTCTGCGGGTGTGTTGTATTCTACAGAATATTAATGGAGTTCATAGCTTCAGCAGGTAGCGTCGATGAAGGTGATCGTGCGCAGCAGCGTGGCTAGGATGGAAAGTCTCGATGGACGACAATCATCAATGAGGCTTGACTGGCGCGGTTGGGCACGTGGGGGATTGCAGTAAAGTGCACTTTTCAGGCACGGCTACACCCTTGACATTTTTGCGCGGAGTACAGTTATCTAGATGTTTACTGTATGGTTCGGTATGGGATTTTCTCTGGATACCTATGGCCATCTCCACTCACTTTGAATACCCCTATTGGCCCTTTTTGGTACAGCGGAGTTGGTTATGGCGTCAGTATCACAGATTGTCAATCGACAGTGAGAAGAAAAACACCGCATCACGTAAAATCATATATGAACTCCCTATGGCTATGGCTAGGTTATCAAAACACCAGACCTACTCTACTCGCATACAAAGTGGAGAAGTGGAAGCAGCGGAAAACGCTCACTTCCGCCTCTCTGCGCTTTGCGATCAGTGGGGAATGCCGTCGCCGTCAAACTACCTACTCTACACGATTGGCAGCATAAAGGACTGCATGCTGGATGGATCATTGGACATAGGGCACATACATACTATATGCACTCAACTCAACTCACCTCACTTGCGATCGACAATCCGAACTCGGGATCGAGGCGAGCAAGTTTGAACTTTGCAAGCACGTCGTGGGTCCATCCAGCAGTTTTCTGGGCTGTGATACTCTTGACTCGTCGGTCCCCCTCTCGCGTGAAGAGGGACCCACAATTCCCACACGCGGGTCCCAGGACCTCGTGGGTCAACCCTCTTAGAACTCTAGTAAACGCTGGCTCTTGGCGGTTGGGGCGACAAACAATAGCTTCGCGAGCGGCAAAGGCGTCCGGGAAATCAGCGGCAACTTCCAAGTGCCGTTTACGAGACAAAATAGCCAGACACTCCGGGTAGCAGCCAATAGAACCTTCGGCTGCGTTTTTTCGATCCCGCACACACGCAGAGTTTGCAAACGCTGGCACTCTGGCAGCCAATGGGTGGTATGGGGGGTGAGGCGATGGAGTGCGTACTGCGTGGAGCACTGCGTGGAGCATGAAGGCGCACCGCACCGCACCGCCGCACGCAGACATATTCCCTGCGGAGGGGGGCCGCATCCGCAGCTGGGGAGGGACTCTACTCTACCTTCCTACTCCTGTTGGGATACTTGCACGCGCAATTGAGTTTTGGTTCAGGTCCAACTCTGGCAAATACCTACTTTGCTTTTGTTGTGTTTATTTTACACACAATAAGTCTCGCTATCATCGCTCAAGTGACGAGGAATCTATGCAGCTATAAATATCCTCATATCACTATCAAAAGGAAAGAACCCCCGCCTAATTCCAAATATTCTAACCCAACCGCCAGTGGTGAGACTTGCTCACCTACGAGGGTGGAGAGGAGGAGGAACAGGAGGATGAGGACGAGAAGGATGCTGATTATCCGTTGATCGGCAATCACCCTGTCAGGGAATCTCTATTCAAGTATATAGGTATCTATTACACCCATCCAAACGCCAACTCCATAGCAAATCTACAACACCCTCGTAACCACCCTGATGCTCCCACCCCAAATCAAGCAATCTCACAGTTTCCACACATCCACATCCCTCCCGCACCTCTCCACTACGCTTCTGAGCACACCCCCAAGCACGCCCTGTTCCTCCACCCCACCCACCCACCGTCCCTTCTCCCCAGCCCAATATTTCACGAACCCCTCTGGCCCCGAAACCACCACTTTCGCAGCCCCCCACTGCTCGACCCCATCCCTCACCGTCCCCCTCCCCACACCGCCCTCCGCATCAGCAAACACCCCCACCTGCAGCCGCCCCCCAAACGCCCTCTTCAATCTATCCACCTCCTCCGCCACGGCGCCCTCCGTCTCCGCACGGTGCCGCACCGCCCACAGGATGCGCATACTAGAAGTCCTCGACTCGCCGAGCAGCTTATGCGCGCACTGTAGGGCGGGTGCGATACCCGTGCCGCCCGCTAAGAACAGCAACCGCGTGGTCTCATCCGGCGGGGGGAGGATGTATTCATCCTGGGGCCCCCGTAGCTCCACGGTCGACTCCCGGGGCAGCGTGAATAGATATCGAGACATTTCTCCTGCCGGCTCGCGTTTAAGGAGGATCCTGATAGTGTGCGTGACCTCCCCCTCCTCTCCCCCGTCTTCGTCCGCGATCGGCGGCAGCGGCGTGTACGACCTCGCGATCATCACCTGCGGGTGCTTGATCTGTACGCTTTGGAGCTTGTCGCGGGCGAAGGACGGGGGAGGCGAGGACCGCGGCGCGGTGAGCGTTAGGATCGAGGTGTGTGTGGGAACGGTGCACACCGGCTTGTGCTCGGTAAGTGTGTAGGGCGTAAATGTGTCGGGATTGAGACGTGGTGCGGGCGGGCTGGTGTAGTTGTATGCGGCGATGCCGGTGGTGGCGCCGATGATGAATGTGGCGGCGTAGAACCCGCGTGAGCGCCGAGGTGCTGGGGACTGCCCCGGCGTCGTCGAGAAGGCCCGGCATCGGATCAGCCGCGGGAGGAGTGGTGACATCGTGCTGTAAATTGACCCGTGCAAGATGGTGGGGGAGGAGGGGAAAAACGGAGATTGCCGGAGCTGCGCTTTGGTGTTGCGGCTTGGAATCGAGCGAGAGTGACGCGCTAAAGTCAAGTCGCGTCTCCCAGAGCACTCGATGAGCTAACTCACTCCCGACCCATCCTAACCGCACTCAATCTACTTCTCCATTCACAACAAGATGCGATTCAAGACCTCTGTGCGAAATATAAACACCTTTACCAGTACGCATTCAACTACATGACTCTCGGGGCCTTGTTGCGCACTAGTTAACCGCGAGCAGAGCTCACACAGTCGCTGAGCTCAATCGGCAAGGTGGCATGGCTTCGACTGTCCGAAGATGACATCCGCTTCGTGATACACGCTGCGGAGGGGACCCAAGTGTGGGCGTACGTTGCCTCTCCATTCTGTCTATCTGTAGCTATGCCGGAACTAACACCCTCCAAGCAACCTAACGATCGTCTGCCGCCCCCGCCATCCCGTTCCACCGCTTCCCGAGCTAACACCTCCCCACTAGCCCACCCTCTTCGATGACTATCGCATCTCCTCCGCCAACAACAACATCATCAACCTCGAAGTCCCACTCTCGCAGCTGCACCGGGCGCTGCGCTCGTGCGCCTCGGCCTCCGACGCCGTCCTGCGCCTGACCAAGCGTGCATCCGACGGCGTCCCCATCCTCTGCCTGACGATCACGACAGCGTCGACGACCAACTTCCTCGTCGGCAACACCCTCGTTACACAGGAGATCCCAGTGCGCGTTCTCTCAGCCACCTCCGTCGAGAACATTGTCGAGCCGCGGGCGCCCGAGGCGGATGTGCACATCTACCTGCCGGCGCTGCCGTCGATCCGCGGGATCGCCGACCGCTTCAACAAGCTATCGTCGTTCTCGTCGGAGCCGCACCGGCTCGTGCTCGCGGCAAACATGAATGCTGAGTTTAAGATGGCGCTGCGAGGCGCCGACGTGAGTGTCGAGAGCAAGTGGCGCGACCTGCAGAATCCTGTGCTGGCTGATGTCGAGGGCAGGGAAAGCCATCCAAGCACGGTGCGTGATCGTATGGCGTTTGCGGAGGTGCGTGTCGATGGGAGGGAGTGGGCGAAGGTGCTGAAGGTGGGCGGGCTGGCGAAGAGGGTCGTTGCCTGTATTTGTGACGGTGTCGCTATCATCCTCTACGTGTTTCTTACCGAGGAGGCGGATTCGGATCCGACGGTGGTTACGTACTACATGAATAGCATTGCAGAGTAGGTGGAGTATACCATCATGATTCATATTCAACTCAACTCCTTCGGAAACAAAAGCTTTTCCGTTCCCAAGAAACATAAAGGAAATGGTATCTACTGCTTCTCGAGCTCGGCCTTAACCCAGCCCTCCAGCCCACCCTGCACGAAAACGCTCTGCACGTTCGGCGGCAACTCGCCCACCTGCATCCCCCACGTCTTCCCGCCCTTCTCCGTAACCTCCACCCAACTCCTCTCAACATCCCAGCGCACCTTCCACCCGGTCCTCCTCGTGAGCGCCTTCTTCTCACCCTTAAACTCCTCCCTTAGCCTAGCCACCAGCTCGGGCACCTCCACAGTCATGAGCGCATTATTGATCGAGTTCCGGCTAAAGATATTCCCGAAGCTGCCAGCAAGGACGAGTCTAATCCCCTTTGCGAGCAGCGCGGTGGCAGCCTGCTCGCGCGAGCTTCCGGTACCAAAGTTGTAGCCGCTGATGACGATATCGCCCGCGTTGACGATACCGGCGAACCCCGCGTCGTAGTTCTCCATCACCACCTGCGCCATCGTCGATGCGGGAACGTTGTCCTGGTACGTGTACTTGCCCGGGTAGATCCCGTCGGTGTTGATGTTGTCGGCGTCGCAGAAGACGAGCTCGCCCTCGATCGACGACGGGAAGCCGGGGAGGATCGAGGTTTTGGTTTCTACTGCTTCCGCGCCGGGGGTGGCGGAGGCGGAGGCGACGGCGGAAGCGGTCGAGAAGGTCACCGTCGGGGTGGTGGGCGTGTAGTTCCCCGGGCCGGCGATAACACCCTTGAGCGCAGAGGCAGCCACGACCTCGGGGGAAGCCAGGTACGCCAGTGCCTGGGGCGATCCCATGCGGCCCTTGAAGTTGCGGTTGGTGGCGGAAATGCCGACCTCGCCGTCCTTCAGCAGGCCCGTGCCGAGTCCGATACACGGGCCGCATCCTGCGGGGAGAGGCTTCGCGCCGGCGTTCACAAGGACCTGCCAGTCGCCGGCTTTCTCGGCCGCGGCTTGCTCGAGTGTCGATGCGGCGGCAATGTAGAACTCGACGCCGTCAGCGACTTTGGCAGAGGGGCCCTGCGCCCGGAATACGGACGCGGCGGCGCCGATGTCGGATGCGCGAGAGTTGGTGCACGAGACCAGGTACGCCTTGTGGATGGCGATGTTGTCTTCTTCGAGCTTGAGCAGCGGCGTGGCGATCTTGACGGAGTTGGGGCCGGCGACGAAGGGGGATAACGTTGAGAGGTCGAGGGTGAGCGTCTTCGCGTAGGTTGCCTCTGGGTGGGCATGGAGTGTGTTGTGGGTGAACAGTTCGTCGATGCGGGTTTCGGTCAGGCGTTGGTGGGCAGATCCGAGACGGGAGCTGTGTTCAGACGCCTTCTGGAGCATCCACGATTTCAGGACGTTGTCCATCGGGAAGAGCCCGCTGAGCGCGCCCCACTCGGTCGTCATGTTGGCGATCGCGAGACGGTCGTCGATCTTGAGGGAGGCCATGGTCTCTTCGGGCCCAACGAACTCGATCGCGTGGTTGAGCACATCGTCGTTGTTGAACAGCCCGCACAGCGAGACGATGACGTCCTTCCCGGACACGCCCTTGGGCAGTACACCTCTCAGCTCGACCTTGGCCACCGGAGGAATCTGCCACCACGTGCGTCCGGTCGCCCAAATCGCCGCTGCATCCGTGCGCACCACGGGAGTTCCCAGACACGAGATGCCACCATACATGTTCGAGTGACTGTCACTGGCGACGGTCAGAGTTCCGGGCCAAGCATAACCCTCCTCGACCATGATCTGATGTCCGATCCCGCGTCCCGCAGGATAGAACACGATTCCCTGCTGCTTCGCAAACTCCTCAATGTTCTTGTACTTCCTCAGGTTCGCCTCGGACTTGTTCTGCACGTCGTGGTCGAGCGTGAGCACGATCTGCTCGGTATCGTTGACCTTGGTCGCGCCGATCGAGAAGAACTTGGTGGCCACTGGCCACGAGTTGTCGTGCGTCATGCATTTGTGCGGCTGGATCGAGACGTAGTCTCCCGAGCGCACGAGTTTGCCCGAGGGAAGGTCCTTCGAAAAGCGCTGGACGATCTTCTCGGTCAGGTTTTGGCGCGGGCCGAGGGTGGAGGAGACGGTTGCCAGGCTGCGGAAGGGCGAGGGCTGGAGGTAGTTTGTAACCCGCGGCAGGCGCGAGAACCGGGTGAGTCGTATCTGTTTTTTGTTTCGACCTCCGGGTCAGTGTACTGTCTCCATTCTCGGCTGTCTGCATTGAGTGGAGGGGTAGCATACAAATGCCATTGTGACCGCAGTGGTTTCGAGATTCGACACAGGGCAGGCAGACACGCGACGTGGAGATGCTTCCTACTTTCTATAGCCCTGCGGCTGAGAATTGCGGAGAAATCTTCTTTATGCCGACAGCCATTGGCCGAGCGGCAGACTTCAGATCGGGTCTCGGTTTTTTTTTGGTCTATGTATGTGATAAGATGATCTGATAATGCCAAGTCTTTGCTGCATGGCGGGGTTACGAGATAATGGCGAAATCGCGAATTCCATGGTGGGGGGGCGGGCACCACTGACTCACTCGGCGACTTCAAACTCTTCAACGTCCGTCAGTTTACTTGATTTGCACCGAACTCTAAATACAAATACCCTGCAGTGACCGAGTAATTGCCTACCCTTCCCATTACCACCTCGCCTACTAATCCACCCTTCCCACCAGAATCAAAATGCCCACCCGCGCAGAAACCTGTTACTTCGGCGCCGGCCCGGCCGCCCTGCCAACTTCGGTCCTCGAAACCGCCTCGGCCTCGATCCTCAACTTCGAGAACTCGGGCGTGGGCGTGATCGAGCAATCGCACCGCTCGGCCTCCTCGACCAACATCATCTCGACGGCGTGCGCGCACCTGGCCTCGCTGCTCAACGTCCCTCGAACCTACACGGTGCTGTGGATGCAGGGCGGCGGCACGACGCAGTTCTCGGCCGTGGTGTACAACCTCGTCGGCTACTGGGTGCAGTCGCAGCTGGAGGCGAACGGCGGCGATCTCGACGCGGTGCGCGCACAGCTCGCCGGCGCAAAGGCCGAGTACCTCGTCACTGGCAGCTGGTCGAAGAAGGCGGCCGAGGAGGCCGCGAGGCTGCTCGGTGACGAGCATGTCGCCATCGCGACCGACTCCAGGAAGGCCAGAGAGAACAAAAAGTTCGGACACATCGCCCCCGAGGGCAGCTGGACGCTGCAGGAGATGGAGAAGAGCATCTTCTCGTACTACTGCGACAACGAGACGGTCGACGGCGTGGAGTTCCCCGCGTTTCCCAAGGCGCTCGAGGGCCGCCTGGTGGCGTGCGATATGAGCTCCAACATCCTCTCGCGCCGTGTGGACGTCGAGAAGTACGGCATCATCTTTGCCGGCGCCCAGAAGAATGTTGGTGGTGCGGGAGTGACGCTGGTTGTGGTGCGCAACGATATCCTGCAGAAGCAGCCGAGCGTCGATACCCTGCGGAAGCTGGGTATGCAGATCCCCCCCGTGATGATGCACTACCCCACGCTCACCACCGCCGGCTCGCTCTACAACACGCTGCCGATCTTTGAGGTGTACATCTGCCGCGAAGTGATGGCGGGCATCCTGGAGCGCGGCGGACTCGAGGCGCAGGAGAATGCGAGCGCGGAGAAAGCGAACATGCTCTACGACGCCCTCGATCAGGGAGGCATCTACCGTGTTGTTCCCGAGAAGACGGTGCGCAGCAGGATGAACATCTGCTTCCGTATCGACGGCGGGGAGGAGGTCGAGAAGGCTTTCTTGAAGGGTGCCGAGGCGAAGGGCCTCACCGGGCTGAAGGGTCATCGCAGTGTGGGTGGTCTCAGAATCTCGAACTACAACTCGATACCGAAGGAGGCGGCGGAGAAGTTGGTGGGGTACATCAACGAGTTTGCGCAGGGACGGCAGTAGGGAATCATGTACACGGAAAACTGGTATAGCAAGGGACGAGGGCGTTTGGGATTCGTTCAACACATATGATGGAATAGGATATCTAGTCTTTCTGTACTTTAACCAGTAAAAGCGCGTCCGCGGGGGGGAATAAGAAGACGCATGGGAAGGAATACTATGCGCGAAATTCTCACCGCCTCTTCTTCCCCCCAAACGTCTCCGCCTTCCACCCCTCCACCACCAAATCCACCTCGAGGCAGCGATCCCTCAGCCAAACGCACTTCCCTAGGTCCATGCCGCACCTCCACAACTTGCCTTCGGCCACCCCCCTCGCCGCCGCGGTGACCACATACCACCCGACCGCGCAGACTAACCCCGCCCCGTAGCCCACCAGCACCTGCTTCGGCGTATGATAGTTGAGATAGATCCTGCTCAGTGCAACGGCGAGACTCCCGCCGACCGCCGCAGCAGAGTACACGTGCCGCCGCCATGCCTGCAGCCCGCGCCCGCCGAGCCCCCGCCGCTGCAGCAGCAGGAGCATGTACAGCGCGAAGAACGCCGAGAACTGTGCGTGCGAGCTCGGCATGCCGTAGCCCTTGCCGTGCATCACTATCGCCCCCGCACCGTCATCAGCCCCCGCCGGAAGCACCTAGCTGAGAGCGAGGAGGGGGGACACACTCTTTGGTCGCTCCTCGCGGATCACCCGCTTGAGAATGAAGTTCACCGCCTCGCAGCCGAGCTGCCCCGCCAGCATGAGCGCGCACTCAACCTCGCGCGTGCAGAACAGCGTGGTCGCGTAGACTATCAGCAGCGCCTGTGGGAGGAGCGCGAGCCATGCTGAGAGGAGCGAGAGGGGGTCGTCGGGGTTCTGTGTATGCGCGCACGTGTGTGTCAGTAGGTAGGGGTGCGGGGGTGGGACGGGAACGGGTGGGGGGACGGCGGATGGACGGACGTACGTAGGAGACGTGCGTGAGGCTTAGAGAGGCGAGAGGTGGTTCCGCAGGGGAGGTCATTGTGTGTTGCGGTATCTAGATTCTATGTATCTATGTGTCGTGTGCGCGATTAGATCTGAGGGAAACGTTGGCAAGCTTATTCGACTCTGGCTCGCTCAGAGCTCGGAGCTCGGGTAAGTGCTTGGCGCACAGGGTAGCACTCGGTATGTGCCTATGTCAAACGGAATCGCTTCTGTTTTCTTTCATTTCCATCCTGGAGACAGACGGATAATCTCTGCATCCAAAGTACATGCGAGTACTTTGGTTACTTAGGCGAAGAATGATCCGGCGCTACTGCACTGGCTTTGTCGTTGCATGTTACAAGTAACCTGGGAAGTGGGCTGGGGGCTCGGAACAATCGCTCGGGTGGGATTCGCCCGAGGTGCCGGACGGTGAGGGTCACGATGGAATGCGCGTATACCGGAACGAAGAATGGATCGATCGTGAACGTTATTCGTCGCGAGCTCGCTGTTACGGGTTGATCTGCGTGCAATTGTGGAGGCTGGATGCTGCGGGGTGGCGAGTGCTCGGGCGTGATTGTCCGCGGATTGGCGCGGCGAACCCAGCCTATGCAATGCACTTTACAGGAGTTCGTCCTCCATTCTTCAAACTCTCTCTCTATTGCGGCTAGTGTCGGATCGGGCACAGACGTCACTGTCAGCCCGTCAGGGCAGAACGCGGGGTGCCGGCCGTGTGGATAAAGCTGGCAACATCTCGATGCAAACGCCGCAGATAACCGCGGCGGGTATACTAGAGTTTCTATTTCGTACCTGCAGGCTGCATCAAAACGACACATAAACACCCCACACGTGCAAATTCCACGCGACCTCCGCCGCCACCAAGCATCCAAGCATCCAAGCACCCAAGCCTCGAGAGAACTCGATTTAGTCTGGTCATTCGGACTCCTTTACGACACGAGCCGTTGGCTGACGTATAGAGTAGTTAGGGGAATCGGAGATTTCGCGCTGGCAAACTCCGACGCCGACTCCGACTCGGCGCTGCCGGGGTGGCCGCTGCCGGAGATATGTCCGTGCGGTGAAACTCCGGGTGGGAGTGCGGGGTGGGATTTGACGTGCAGTAGAGTAGAGAATAAGAGTATGACATGTACGTGTTGACTGCGAATCGGCTCGCGAGTTCGAGCTTTCACATGTCACATGTGTCTGTCGGTGTCGGTGTCCCGCATCGTCAGCTGCAGACACGGGATACGGTGTGCACATACCTACATGCCTGAGTAGAGGGCCATCGCTTGCCCTCACGGCCAGGGCGCCGAGTCCTGACACGCGGCCGTGGATCAATCTTGCTCCATGTGAAGCTCGGCAGCGCCGGTGCAGCTGCAATCTGCTTCTGCGCGCACTCTACTATATCCCAGATTCTAGAAAACTCGGCGCACTTCATGCAATTCCGCTCGGCGTCACAATATTATATCGACACTCTATGTAGTAGCGAATAGCAGCTTTAGCGAGCACTTTACGTTTGCGTACCGGTATGTATGGGTGTGGTGGCGGCCGCCGGCGAGGGAGGTAGGTATCGTATCAACGGTCGTCGGTCGTCGGTCGTCGGTCCGCTTCCGGGGGATTTTTTTTATACACACATGGGTACACGCACACGTGAATCGTGCCGAGGTAACTTCTTACCATGTATGTAGATCATACATACGAAGCACGTTCTCTCACCTGCTACCTGCCACCTGCCACCTGTCGCTAACACTTCAGACCATGGATGGATATCTCCGTGTTTGCTCGACGTGCGAGTGCGGAATGTGCCATTCCCCATAGTTAGTATCATACCGGTATAGTAGCGTTCCACGTTCAACCCATGACGCTGGCACCTGACACCTGACACCGACAACCGTGTCAAACGAGACACGGAAAACTAAAAAGGGCTGCTGGAATATGGATCAACATCGAACCAACGAACCAACGAACCAACGAACCAACGAACCAACGAACCAACGAACCAATGAACCAGAAAATCCCACAGACCAGGTTGCGCGATGCTCGATGCCAATCATGTCCGAACCGAACGAACCGACCGACTGACTGACGGCGGTCACGGATCATTAATTGACCGTTGCCGGAATGGTCAGGATCAGGGCAGGTCGACCGTCGGATTAAGCAGGTTGGTATTCTAGAAGCCTGAACTTGAAGCCTGAAGGGTGTCGTTTCCTATTTACTTACGCCCACAACTATAGTCTATAGAGTGGTATGAAGGAGATGGGGACGGGGACGCGGTTGGGGATGGCGGTATGTACCGGTATTTCCGTCACCATATATGTCGTGTATGTCGTGTATGTACGGCACTTTAACACGCGCACTCACCGCTCGGACATGTACTGTACGGTATGTACCGTAGACGAGTAGATGAGTAGGTAGAAATGTTTCGTACTGAGTGTGGTAATTGCTCGCAGATATGTATGATAGGTAAACATAGTCTCCACAGGGATCAAAACCGCCAGACGAACCGCCGCAGACACCCACAGGCTGGCTGCGATAGCGATGCGATGCGATAGCGATGCGGTACATATTGTACCTACCTACTCTACCTATGACGTCCCGTTCGAGGTGAAGAGTTAAGTTCACGATCTGACCTCACCCGAGATATCCTCGCGCACGCCGGCCCCGACTGTTCGTTTCACCTACTCTGCTCTGGCTATCGACCATGAGCGAGCGAGCGCTATTCGGCTGTATGTATGATACCTTTTATGTATGTGTGATGGTATATATGTCGGCAGACGAGATGCGATGGATCGCGGTGTAGTTATGCAGATACTGGCAGTTTCCTCCGGCCGGACTTGACTAGGAAACGAATGGCCGATGAACGATGAACGATGGGTGATGATCCGTAACTACCCTCCGTTCTCTACTCCAGGTACTCCAGGCATGTACCGTATGTGGAGTGCTCTACGGTTACGGCTCCCTCCCTCCCTCCCTCACCGTTCACGGCTGGAAGGAAGGAAGGAAGGAAGCGCAGGTTAGGGTTCCCCAGTTCCCGTCCAGCCTAATGATTGGCCCGGTCTCACGGCAGCGAGGGACACGCGAGCACCTTCCGCCTTTTCGTTTTCTTTTTCTAGGGACACACACACACACACACACACACACACACATCCTCTATCCCATCCCATCCCATCCCATCGCAAGGAAACAACGGGCGTGGCAAAGCAAAGCAAGCAAAGCAAGCAAAGGAAAGAACCGCCGCCCGCCGCTGAGATCATGGATACGGTATCATGTATGATCTGTATGTATAAATCGGCTGATTTATTTGGAGGGGCAAGGGAAACTCGCAAGTCCGCATGCTGTGTGTGTATGTCCGTATGGAGACGCCCAGGTGCTTGGAAGCTACATACATGCCCAGATCGGGCCATCGGTTCTGCGCGCGCGCGGAGCTGCGGGGGAGCGGGGCAGCGGAGTAGCGGGGCAGCGGGCCTTTGCTTCTGTGGGGGAAGGGAAGGGAAGGGAACGGATGGGATGGGATGGGACGGCGCGGAGGGAGGGAGGGAGCGAGTCTGGATAGTGGACAGGAGTTGACTTCGGATTTGCGACCCCACCATGTCTCCACCTTGCCCCATGTGCATCGTGTGCATCGTCATCTCCACCGGCGCCACCATGAAGCATCGTCGGCTTTCCCGTGGTCCGTGGACGGTGGGTGGACGGTGGACACTGGACGGTGGACACTGGACGGTGGGTGGTGCTATACTGAAGAACTTATATACGGTGCGGGTGCGACATCTTCACGTCATGACATGAGCGAGAATCGAAATGAGAGGTGAGAGGTGACACTCGGAGGAAATGCAATGCTCATCTCAAGGTGAGTGCGGTATGTACGAGTGACCCGGTTTTCTGTTTCTGGTTTTCTGTCTCCGTCGCCGTCTCCATCTCCATCTCCGTTCGCCCCGTCTCCGTCTCCCCCGTCTCCATCGCCGTCTCCCCTTGTTACCCAGCAACCAGAAGTTTCACGATCCCATCACTCATCCGAAATAGAGAAACGACTTGCGCGCATAACTTTTGTTTCACGATAATACTCTACCCACAAGAGTCGCGATAGGAACCGGTCGGTGAGATGCATACATAGCCACCCATCAGATTGCACATAGGTACCAGTATCTGCCTGAATACGATCACCATATCCATCTCCCCCTCCCCCTCTCCCGCCCCCTCACTCATCCACATCCATCCGCATCGTGAGCGACAGCTCCCCTTCGTCGACATCCCTACATCATCCGAGATTTTCCTGGCAAGTTGCAAGCTCCCGAGAAGCTGGGATGGCTGGAAGGGGGATGGGCCATGCGTCCGTCGCGCGCCTGCACACCCACCCAAACATGCCCAGGCGCCCCAGCATCCTGCAAGCGAGGGAAATGCCTCAGGCCCTCAGGAGTCAAAGTTTGGTTTGGTTTGGTTTGGTTTGGTTTGGTTTGGTTTGGTTTTGGTTTGCGGACAGGCAGGGGTGGCAGTGGTGGCAGCAGCACCGGCCAGCGGCGGGAAAATAGTATTTCCAGTAGTCTGCATGGGCAGGCTTGGCTCGGATGCTTGCTCGTAGTCCGCAGCGAGCAGCGAGCAGCTCGCGGAAAAAACGGCTAGAGGACTGCTAGAGCACTGCTAGGGGAGTGCTAGGGGAGTGCTACTGCTAGCCTATCGATTGGTGGGAAAACACAGGGGGGGGGGATACAGGGGGGGTGTGGAGACTGATCGATGGCGTCCACTCCAGCTGCCCAGCGAGTTCACGGGATAACTACCTAGGTGAACTTCAATTGTGGATTCTCGATTCATAATCGATATCCCAACGGCTGAGGAAGCGAGTGGGATCGTCACTTATACTTCTACTTGAACTTGAACTTGTCCTTCCGCTGCATCCTTTCTTTCCCGGCAAAAGGAAACATGGCGATGAGCGGGAACTCAACGGTCTCGTTGGGCTGGGCTGGGCTGGATTAGATTTGGTTCTGGCTGGATTGGCTGGGCTGGTGCGGACAGGTTTGGTGCAGACAAGTTTGGCGATATGTAGATAGTTGCAGATCCGGGGCGAACAGCTTCCTTCCTGCAGTCAAGTCAACGGTATAACTATATGTACCAGTCGGAAAGTTTCCGACTGAGGTAGTCGTTCCTTTTCCTTTTTTTTTTCTCCACGAGGGGAGGTATCGTAGGTAACTCCGTGTATGCGTGAATTTCTTCTTCTTCTTATTTTCCGTCCTTTCCAGCCGTTGACTCAAGGCTGCGCTTCCGGGGCAGTTCTGCTGGTTGCTGCTGGTGGGAGCGACATCCAAACCGCCCGGCCTGTCCGTCCGGGCGGGGGCCGTCCGAAGAAGCAAAGCAAAGCAAAGGGAGGAGGAGGAATTTTTCTTCCTTCTTTTCTGCGTGCTGCAGCATTTCGGTCGGTGTGCCGTACGCTGGTAATATTTCTCCGTTCGTCCGTAGCCGAACCGGTTGCCGGGGAGGGTTGGGAGGGGAGGCTGCCCCACCACCACCGCTGGACACCACCTACGGCAGCGGTATGTAGGTGGGATGTATGTGGGTATGTGTATGTAGGAGGTATCATACGCACCCATCCACCCATCCACCCACCATGAGAAGGCCCCTTCCGTGCGGTGCGGGTGCAAAGGCTGGCTGGCTGGCTCGTGGCCAATTGGCCTCACGGGAGAGGAGCTCCGGCGCTGCAGACTTCCGTCGTGTGTCGTGTGTGGACTCCGCGAGATCGATCCAGGTACACAAACTCTACACACCGTACATACCGCCGCGAGATGGTTGGTCGGCATCTTCATACGTGATGATGATGTGCATCTCATTCTGCGGTATGAAACTATTTACATACATACCTTCCATACTTGCTCCGGTATGCTCAGGAATTACAGTTTTTCCGCCGTGCCCTGTGATGTGATCGAAGATTCCTCCGCTTCCGAGATGATATGTACGATATGTCCACACTGGCTTCGTTCCGCAGATTCTTCCGCACGGTCAGGTGGAGCAGGTGCTCCGTGTGCATGTGTGTATGTACGGTAGGTATGGGGGGTATGGGAAGTATGGGAAGTATGGGAAGTATGGGAAGTATGGGAAGTATGGGAAGTATGGGAAGTATGGGAAGTATGGGAAGTATGGGAAGTATGGGAAGTATGGGAAGTATGGGAAGTATGGGAAGTATATGATACTCTACCGTGGGAATCCGCCGAGTGCTCACTGCTCCGTGCCCGGGCACCAGGTGGCGCTATCACGGTGGATACGGTGAAGACTCCTACATCTCCTCCTCAGGAGTCCATCTCCATCTCCATCTCTATCTCGTGCCTTCCTACCGTCCTGCTCCTGCGTTCCTGCTCGTTTCCCACCACACACTTTTATATGTGTGGATGAATGCCGATCATCGTCGCCCAGTCGTCGTCGAGTCCGGGAGGGGGAAAGCATGGCGGTGTTTTTCTTTCCTTTTCCGATCAACATCAACATGGGGCAAAGCAGGACGAAACGGTGTCTCCGGGAGTGAGGGAGGGGGAAGCTAGTAACTAACGCGGAATAATCCGCAGGACTGCATTGGCCGACCGACATGTGGAGGCGAACTGACTGCCAGGAGGCGAGGCGAAAGATGGAGAACCGTTGTTTGATTTCGTGGTTTTTTTTTGTTGGTTTTTTCTTCATGTGCTCTAGGTGCTTTAGGTGCTTTAGGTACTCTGGGCTGCGTACTCTAGGGACCTACATACTTGGGGACGTGTCTGCTTACTCCAGCTGCTCTGCTCTCTCGGCGGACAAATTTCCCCGTGCAAACTCCGGATCCCAAGTCATCCAGCAGTCAGCACGACACGGTACGATACGATACGATCGTGAAGACTGACCGCCACTCAACGCTTGTGAATCCCGCCCCATCTCAGCTCAGCTCAGCACGCTCACTCACAGGTGACAGACAGCATGTGTCTCCGTCTTCGTGGGGTAAGTGAGTAGGCCGGTTTTGCCCGGTCGAAAACGGTGCTGGAAAGTACCCCACAATGTGTAACCCACCATCCACCCGCTCCCCCACTGCCCAGCCCAGCCTTCGCCGAATCGGACTCCGGGGAGGACTAGTACGGAGGTACCGTATGTCCTCTCTCGCTGCTGATAATCAGGGGATGGGAATCACGGGAGAGAGACCGAGACAGAGAGAGAGACCGAGAGACAGACCGAGAGACAGACCGAAAGACAGAGGGACATAGAGACCGAGAGAGACAGGGACAGACAGACAGAGACAGAGAGGGCCGGCTGCCCCACAGTTCCCCGGCGAGGAGGTTGGTCGGTCGGTGTATAGGCGCCAAGCACGGATGGGCGCAAGTCAAGAAGACCCCGACTCTCCTCGACGCCATGTCGAACTACCTAGAGCGCAAACATGTCGCTGGCGTCTGGGGGCGGTGTCCGCAAACTAACTAAGCAAGTATTTACGCGTGTCAGTCGAGTCCGAAACTCTGGGGTAAAGGAAAGACGGACGGTCGTTCGTGCGTTCGTTCGGTCTTGGCCCCTGCAGCGGGCGCTGCACTGGACGGACCAGAACTGATGGATGGATGGACACAACAGCTGTGATGGTTATCCTGCCGATTTCCCATCCATCCATCCATCACTTCTCTCTCTCTCTGGTCCAGGGTTGCGCCATTTTGCAGCGTCCGCTTCGATTGGGGATAGTACTATAGAGTAGTATGGTATAGTATACATGAGCGGTCGTTATTTATTGTTGCTGCTCGCTGCCCCTCGTGCGTAACACTGAGGAAACGGCGCTAGAGCGCGCTGACGATTGGGGGCAACTGGATAGTGGCAGCGGTAGTGGTAAGTACTGCACGCATAGTAGGGAGAGTAGTGTAATCCACGGTGCGCCGCCGTCGTGGTGGTGGTGCTGGTAGTGGTGGTGCTGGTCCGCTGCTGGTGGTTGTGCTCCTGCGGTGGCCATGGTGGCAGTTCGCATTCCATGCTTTCCCTTATATTGCTCCGGTCGCCCGCTCCTGTATGTCATCAGGGCCCCTACTTCGTCTCCATCCCCACAACCCCAACAACTACTACTTCTTCTCCCTCTACCCCGGATTTTCTTTTCGCCTTTATTCATTCCATGCGACTGCAGAGTTTCGTGACTTGCCGTGACACCGCACAACGCCCGGAGGAAGCACACGACGAAGAAGACTACCGAGATCCCAAGCAATAACAATCAACCTCCAGAGCCATGGCTTCGACTGAGACAACAGCAGCAGCTGCTGCTCCGGCTAGCAATAGCACTGCGGCATCCACTGCTTCACCCACGATCACGGCTGCTACGGTCACGGCCACTGCTGCCACGGCCACTACTGCCACGGCCACTGCTGCCACGGCCACTACTCCTCCTCCTCCTCCTCCTCCTCCTCCACAGTTAGCCGGCCAGAAGAGGAGTGCTCCTTCGTCGAATACCAACAGCAACGGCGGCCCCAGCTTCAGGGCCGTCAAGCGTCGAGCCTCAAAGGCCTGCCAGTGCTGCCGCGCACGTAAGGTCCGCTGCAACGTGGTCGAGCACGGTGCGCCATGCACCAACTGCAGACTGGACGAAGTCGAGTGCATCGTGACCGAAAGCAAGCGAAGAAAGTAAGCAGCCTTGCCCATTGGCCTTGTCTCTGTGCCTTGTTTCTTTCCTTTTTCCATCCCTTTTTCCTTTTTCTCTTTCCTTTTTCTTCTCCACCCCACTTCCCAGATCAATTGCCTAACCGCGACGTCACTTGCAGGAAGAACTGGGGCCTGAAGTTGGATGCTTCAAACAACCACAACCATGGCCACAACCATGACCACAACCACAGCAACGCAGAGGTCGTCGATGTACACAACCATGATCGGAGACACTCTACTTCGCCATCGGCCATGTCGATCGACGGCCATTCCGATAAGGAGACACCTGGTGGACATGTTCCCCATCTCATCTGTATGCGCGCAGGACACCCCCGATCCCGTTCAATTTTCTTGAATTTTCTTCTTTTTTTCCCCTGGTGCTGACTTGCGTGTACAGACCAAACTCAGAGTCTCCGCCGCGCATCGTTCGCTTCCTCCCACGGCTCGGTGCCGTCCCTGACAAACTCTCTCTCGACGAATTCCTCGACCGCTTCTTCGTTCCCTCACAGGGCCTCGATCGCCGGTTTCCCCAGCTTCGAGCTTCCCGGATTCATCAAGCCTACACCCTCGCGGATTCCTGCTGAAGATCTCGAGTACCTATGGAGGAAAGGCGCTCTCACTCTGCCAGAGGAGCCACTTCGCTCCATCTTGCTGAAGGCGCACTTTGACTTTGTGCACCCCTACATGCCCCTCCTGGACAAGTCGCAATTCATCCGCATCGTCAACACCGAGGACGGCAGTCAAGGAAAGACTGGGCTGTTGCTCTTCCAGGCCGTGATGTTCTCCGGTACCGCGTTCGTGGGGATGGAACACCTCCGGGCGGCCGGATACGCGTCGCGCAAAGCCGCCAGGAAAGCCTTCTTCATCAAGACCAGGCTGCTCTACGATTTTGACCACGAACAGGACCGCATGCTCCTCGTGCAGGCGCTCCTACTCATGTCCTACTGGTACGAAACCCCCGACGACCAGAAGGACACCTGGCACTGGATGGGAGTGGCCATCTCGCTCTCCCACACTATCGGTCTCCACCGCAATCCTGCGAAATCAAACATGGACCCGAATCGACAGAAGCTGTGGAAGCGCATCTGGTGGAGTTGCTACATGAGGGACAGACTGGTCGCCCTGGGCATGCGCAGGCCGACACGGATAAAGACCGAGGACTGCGACGTGCCGATGCTCACCATCGAAGACTTTGAAATCGACATCGGATTCGACGAGAGCGAGGCTTTCTTCTGGACCGCCGAGCGGCGCGCACGCGAAGAGAAGGACGCCGAGCGACAGAAACAGCTAGCGGTGCTGTGCATCGAAAAGGCCAAGCTCTGCGTGTGCATCAGCCACGTGCTCACCGCGCAGTACTCGGTTCTGAACACTAATCAGGGCTCCCTGACGGCTGACGGCAGCACGAGGACAACGATGATGCTGTTACCCAAGAAACTCGAGCCCGGATGCGAGGAGGTCAAGGCTTGCGACGTCGAGCTCGATGCCTGGATCAACGATTTGCCACCAGAGGCGGTTTACGGCACCCCTTGCATCTCTGGGGCAGACCCTGTATTGATTCTGCACAAAGCGTTATTGCACCTCATCTACAAGTTTGTCATCCCAACATCGCTTGGATTTTTTTTCTTCTGTTTGCTGACATTGTTTTTCCACAGCACTACCGTGAGCGCTTTGCACAGGCCGCAAGTTCTGCCGTCGACGCCGAACAACCCGCCGGTAACAAAGTCGGAACTGCAGGAAATCTCTCGGAAGAAAGTCAGACAGGCTGCCTCCGAGATTACCCGACTTGCCGACGATCTCATCGAGTTTGACTTGGTGAGGTTCTTGCCTACTACAGGGTATGTGCCTTTTCCCGCGGTTATCCCTCATTCATGCACATTTATTGACTCGTCATTTTTCAGCGTTACCGTCATTCTTCCGGCTGTCATCATTCATCTCCTCGACATCAAGTCCTCCAACCCGGTGACTCGGGAGATGTCGCTCGAGGGCTTCGCGCTCTGCATGCAGGTGTTGCAGCGTCTGCGACAGACTTACTCCGCCGCGGACTATGCTACCGGTTTCCTGGAGGCGGCAATCAAGAAGGCCGGCATCCCGGTCGAGAACCTCCGGAAGCACGCCAACCGACGCAGGGCCCGCTACCAGCAGAACCAGCTCGGACTGCAAATCCCGTCATCGCCCGGCGACTTCGGATCCATCGGCAATGCCATCTCGATTCCCGCGACCGCCCCACCATCCAACGCCGCGCTGACCCCCCCGCCGGACATGGAGTCCCTGGACATGGGCATGTCGCAGTCGCAAGCCACCAACATGCTCGACGAGTCGGACCTGCAGCTGAAGCTCGAGAGCTTCCTGCAGGCGCCGCCGTCGCCGCGCCACGACAAAGATTCCCTGTCGCCCTTCTCGCTGCAGAAGCCGCTCTTTGGAAACATGGACTCGGGCATCCCGGACTTTTCGATGCCCGATGCCGACGGCGACAACCTCGATGCCTTCCTCGGAGGCAACGGTGACTGCGATCCCTTCCTGGGACACGAGGGCATGCCCGGCATGTTCTCGATGAGCGGAAACAACAGCTCGTCGAAGGCGTTCGAGCTCGGCTCCGTGTGGACCGAGAATGGACTCGAGGACATGAGCAAGATCTTGGATGGCGTGGATCTCTCGTTCGACGACGTGATTCAGGTTCTTGAGACCGAGATCAACTAGTCGGTATCGTTTGGTATTTATGCTTTTTGGTTCTCACACTTTCGCTTGGGGGGGTTCATTGTTTTTTTTTTGTGCATGGCTTGCGGTTTGGGATTTCATTATTTTTTCTTTTCTTCGCTTTATGTTTGTGCTTGTGTTTGTGCTATACCCTTCATGCGATCCGAGGTCACGTTCCAAGTGTTGAGGTATTGAGTTGAGGTATTGATGGGATGGAGTTCCGGGTATTTTGGGCTTGGTTTTTTTTTTGCACCTTAAGATAAGATGAGATGATGGATGGATGGATACTCTAGAGGGCGATTGAATAGGGATAGGGATAGGGATAGGTGGGATAGGTACTTAGGGAAGGGATAGGGATAGGTGGGATAGGTAGGGAAGGAATAGGGAAGGAAATACATGAGATTGGTACTACATGCACTCGCCATTCCGTCATCTTGAGCATCGTGATGTGATGAGCGTGAAATATGTTTGCGTCGGCTATGTAGTGACGTAGGGTGCGCGCCTTTCTGACTAGAACCCCCGGTCCCGCAATTCAGCTCTGTATAGAGGTAGGGTAGATACTGCGGCGGTATGGAGGTGTGGAGGTGTGAAATCACTCATCACGATCCTTCACGAACCTATGTACGCCTTCATGGACCTACCGTACTCCATCATACCTGTAGGCTGTATGTAGGAACCTCGCCGAGCTGCCGCTGCCGCTACAGCTCGAGGTTGAGGTTGAAGCCCGAGCGTGAGAGATATTCTGCAATCGGCCAGTGACGTGGGGGATGCGAGCCTTTCGGACAATTCGGCTTTGTACTGCTGCGGTGTGAGGTATGAAGGTGTGAAGCTATGAAATCACTCACCACGATCCTTCACGGACTCATGGACTCATGGACTCATGAACTCATGGACCTACTCCATCATACCTCGCCGAGCTGCCGCTACAGCTCGAGGTTGAGGTTGAAGTTGAAGCCCGAGCGTGATAGATATCTGCAAATGCAATCGGCCAGTGACGTGGGGGATGGGCCTTTCGCTGCTCTGTATGCTGCGGCGGTATGAAATCACTCACCCATCACGAACCTACGCTGTAGGCTGTATGTAGGAACCTCGCCGAGCTGCCGCTGCCGCCGCAGCTGCAGCTCGAGGTTGAGGTTGAGGTTGAGGTTGAAGTTGAGGCCCGAGCGTCAACCCGTCATACCCTTTTTACAACAGTCGCCGCGCTCTGCAACGCTCGCCAACGCTCACCATCCACGTCTCCGGCGCAGCTCCGGGATGGGCTCCGGCGTTGCGCCGGCATGGATCCGGCGCGGCTCCGTTCCGCTTGAGCCGGGCGCGGCCAGCTACTTAGCACATCTTAGCGCGTGTCTCGCATTCTCGACGTTTGATCAACAATCGACAATTATTATCGACTGCGGCGGCGGCGGGCTTGGCGATAGCGCAGCGCAGTTATGGAGGGATGGAGGTACATATGGAGGTAAGTAGTTCCGGTTCCGGAGGATCTGTGGGTTTGGGAGGACTATGTACATACCTAGGAGGTTCGTTGGCCGGTGATGGATCTGGGAGGTCCGGGGATGGGAGGGCTGGGGGTGGGAGGGCTGGGGATGGGAGGGCTGGATCTGGGAGGTCCGGCGTTCGGGGACGGAAGTCCACTCTACTCTACTCTAGGGGCTCGTGGTCTAGAGTTGGGTGGTGATTGCTAACAATGTCGAGTGATCGTGGTGATGCCTCGGTTCATCTGCTTACTGCTAACTTTTGCTCGAGAGAGAAAGAGAGTAAGAGAGTAGATAGCGGGGGACGGGGGACGGCTTAGGTATGTACCATATCTACCTCATATAGTAGTTACCATAAGTAAGATTACCTAATCTATCCAAGGCTGAAACATCAGCTGTCAATATTTAAGCATCCCCCGACCACCACCACCACCACCACCACCACCACCACCACCACCACCACCTTCCGCTTCCCTCCCCTCCCTCCCTCCCATCCCGCAGGCCATCACCAGCCAGCCAGCCAGATGTACCGTATATACATGCTTTATACATACATAGAGCCATCCACGCCTCGGATCAACGCACGTATGTATGTACCCCAGCGGGCTGATCGGATGGCTATGGGGCTGATCGGGTGGGTATGGGGGTATGGAGGTATGGGGAGGAAGAGCGGGCGCCGAGGCTCCATGCATGCGGGATGAGTACATGCGCTGGTTACCGTATGTATGTATGTATTTCTCCACGCCCGGAGCCTGGGGGGAATGAGTGGACCACTAGACGGCGCGTGTGCGAGAAGGTAGATAAGTATATACCGTAGAGTACAGCATGTAGAGTACAGCATGTATATCATGTATGTACGCACATACAAGGATGCAGCGCAATGCAGCGTGCACGGCACTGCGCAAGGAAGCAAGCAAGCAAGTGGTACATGCCGATATATATACATATACCTACGTGTCGTGTCGTGTGTGCACCTAAGCCAGCAGGTATGTATGTAGGCAAACATGTACCCACCAAGGTAGGTACATAATACACATCCGCGTTTGGCTCGGTCGGTCGGCCGGGGGGCAGTCGGGGGGCGGATGGGGCTTCCGCTACATACGGCCCTGCGGCGCTGCGGGATGGATAATTCCTCGCGACGCGGATCGCTGCGGTGCAGCGCGGATTGTTGGTGTCGGGGGGAGTTCGCGGCCGGCGTGCGGCTTGGGTCGGTCAGCTCTGCTAACTACTCGTTATTCGGCCTGGGATACCCATTTAACATGTGCTCCAAGCCTCCCAGTGGGATTTTGGAGCTTGGAACTGTAGTAGGACAGGTGGTATCGGGTGATATATTGTGATGGAATAAGCACTCCCGGGTTCATAGAGGATCATCCGGACAATGAGTGGCGTTTGTGGAAATGAAAGTTTGTTCTGGGCGAAAGTCGAGAGTAGTGGGTCGCGGATGGGGGGGTGTGGTGTTGGGCAAGGATCTTGTCAATAGGTCTTCACGAGTATCCTCCGCAGGTTTGGTCCCGGCTTCTTCCTCGCTGTCTCATCATTCATGCGTGACGATGTGGATCGTGAAGTGGGGTGCTTTGGTCTTGAGCGGAGCAATAGTTTGGAGAGGTCGTCAAGCGGCAAGAAGTAGGTACCTAGTAGGAATAATAGTATTAGTCCTGTGCAACGGGCTTCCATTAATCTTCACAGGGCGCAAAACTCATCATGATGAGGTAAAGAGAGTTCCCCGGTTCCCCGGTTTCCCGGTTCCCCGGAATCCCTCGGTTTAATCCGGAAAACGAAAGCAAACAATGAAACCAGTGGACACACTGTGCGCATTCAATTATGCATATATAAAGTACCCGGACCGAACATAAGAAACATGTGGTTATAACGTCAAGTCAGTTGAAGGCTACGCTGTCGAAGGATTGGACGAACCCATTCATCAATGGCCCCAGTAGCTGACTTCCCTGGC
The DNA here is from genome assembly GCF_024521635.1 of Tricharina praecox. Taxonomy (NCBI): domain Eukaryota; kingdom Fungi; phylum Ascomycota; class Pezizomycetes; order Pezizales; family Pyronemataceae; genus Tricharina; species Tricharina praecox. Next base: position 1,423,573 of record NW_026250409.1, read on the forward strand.
ATTAAGAATTGTGGCCAAAGTGGTGAAAGGAATGAATGGATCTTCCAGCGGGACATGGTCGTCAGAGGTGTGCGACGCTCCATTACCGCCACAGTTAGCAGACCCTCTACGAGTCGCCATTCAACACCACCATGTGCGTCCCCATCGCTCCACGGAATCTTGCCGTCCGTGAGGTTGCAGGCGAGTGGGTTTTAAGGGGAGCCTGGTGCCATTACCTCTCCAGTCCGACCGCTCCTTACCAAGCATTACGCAAGCAATCATGGATTCATGGCGTCCGTCAGACAGATGCATCACCGCAGAATCCCTCTGAAGTGCTCCTATGATCTATCCAACACAGTCGATCCCTCTCTTACCATCGAGATTCAAGATTTGAGTTGTCGAGAGCGGCGCCACATTGCTGAGCCAGTACTAGCTAGTAGCTACACACCACTTTCGGGTGGGTATTCAGCTCAGCTCTGACACAATTGGTTCGCCGGTTCAGTGCAATCGTTCGATCACTTTCAGAGCCAGTTTAAGAATTGTCGATAGGCCTAGTCCACCTGGAGACTGGGAGAACAACATTGTATGAACCTTCGACAGGACATCTCGCGATCTTACCAATTGAGCGAATACATACCACTTTGAAGATGCGAACCTACCCGGCAGCCGTGCGTGCTATTCTATGGGCTCCTCGTACAATGTGCACAGCCGGTACAATCTGCCAATTGTGTAGTAGGTACTAAGGAGGTAGGTAGGCAGGTAGGTAGATGTGCGGATCGCCGACAACGGAAATGATCAATCTGCCCGTGCTATCCTTCGGGATGTACATTGACTGTAGCATCGAATACCCGCTGGGGTAATACTCGCTCTACACAGCCCAACCACTCTCGAAAAATTCGGCGCGTCCGTTGCTACCTAGTGGCGCAGGAGTGACAATCACACACCAGCACTCGAAGTCCTTCTTGTGCCCCCTGTGGAAAAGTACGAGTAAATATTTCTGTCGATTGATTCGCAAAGCACAGCGGATGACCACCCAGCCAGACGTACCAGAAAGAAAGAGAAGCAAGTTTGAAAATCAAACAGGATTCTCGACGTTTATAAATATTACCAATATGACAAATGTGCAATGGCTTGGATGAGTGATGATGTGGCCTTTAAACGAGAATTGCAACACCCCCGCATGCAGCTATAAGTCTGGAATCTGGATTGTGTTCCTTCAACAAGAGCGATGCCATATTCTGGCCGCGAAGCAAGAAGCTGTCAGAGATGGTCACCGCCTCACCGGCTGAAGGGTCTGGAGCAGGCGACATGGCGGGGTTAGGCTGACGCCCAGCGGAAAGCCTGCTCCCAGACTATATTACGGAGTCTGGACTGAAAGCGAGCACGACGTAACAAAAAAAGGATTATGTTCGTTCCTACGCCAGACACGTAGAGCGCAAGCCGGTTCAGCGTGATAGCTACATTCGGACAGCGAGTTGGATTACCTTCTGCGACGCACATCTGGAAGAACACTGCTGTCACTACCCATCCTCTCAACTCGTCCATAGCCCCTCCATGCTTCTTCTTCTTCGCCGTCTTCTTCACGTTCCTCATATTTCCTCCGACGCGTACGACTTACTAAAGCCATATCAGATACGAGCTCCCGATCGTATCTGCAGTCTGGGGTCACTTTCGAGCTCCTGATTGCCCAGCGTTCCGCGGGCTTGCTATTGTACTATCACGTTCGTTGCTTATTCAGCCATGACGGGAGGCGTTGGGGGTTTACCCCTCTTTTCTACCTTCTCTCGAGGCTTAAGACTCAATCATCACAATCCAACGCTCGTCGTGCCACAGAGCGTCGAGTGAGCCCCGATGAACGCACGTGAAGCATGACAAATCGCTCTGGCATCGCGTACACGGGTGTAAGGGTATGTGGTGCACCCCATTAAGCGCCATTTGGTAGTAGTGGTGGTGCACGACCTTCCCTCACACCCGAGTACATACCGTTGCCGTTGCCGGTGCATACATATTTCCATCTGGACCGGCTGGGCCGGTCTGGGATCGACAAGCCACCCGCGCGTATGTAAGTACGTGCTGCCGTCCCGTCCGTCAGTCCGTCCTTCCTCGCGCGGACGCGGATGTGGCAGTCTCCTGCCGCAGCCTAGACTTTCCTTCCTTCGCACCTACATAGGTACAAATGCCATCTATACTTCGAGGCGGAGGGGTCACAGATTTCCGGTCGTTCTAGCCGTGCGATGTTTCAGTGATTGCAGGAGTCACAGAATAAACTTTGGTAAATCATCAGGCGGCGACTCGGAGGGGGCATGGGGTTCCTGGATCGTCCGCATCCGGAGTCCGGCGGCGCGGGGCGATGGCATGGGGCTATGTAGGTAGGTGAGTGTGCAGGACGAAGAAGCAGGGCGCACTGCACTGCACTGCACTGGCCGTTGGAATTTTTATGTGGTGGTGGTGATGGTGGTGGTGGTGGTGGATGTCGTTTTTTTTTGTGTGTGGGGGGAGAGCAGAGAGATACATGCTTTAGTAGTCATTAGTACCTACATACGGGAGACGCCCCACGCTCTCCTTCCCCCGACCCCCCCACTCCGTCCCCAGTCTTCGGTCCCCCACCCCCCGGATGGAAAAACTCTGAGCTGGGGGCGCGCGGGCCAGGCTACGCTCGCTCGACCGACGAGCTTTCCGGCCGGGCCCAGCGAGTAAAGCACGCACGCACGTATGTACACTTACTGTGGTTCGAGGAGGTGAGCGCCTTGGGCCTGCGACTGATTTCTCCAGCAGCCTCCCCCTGTCTGCGCGGCACGGAGTTCGACGAGTATGCCGGCGCTGAAGCAGTCAAGCAAGCAATCAGGCAGACAAGCAGGCGGAAATTTCTCGGCGAATTGGCTTGTGCCGAGCAGGATGCATCGCATGTCATGTTCGGGTTTCCCGGTTTCCCCTGTTGTCCCCTGGCCTGGCCTGGCCACTACGGTGCCCAGTCGTGTGATGATGATGACGATGATGTTGTTTACTTTCCGACGGGTTCAGTTGTGCGGATGATGAGGTTGGGTGAGGGGATACAGCGTGCAACGCACCGCAAAGTCGGGATGGTCGGAGTCATGACCTGCTTGCTCGTGTGCGGGATGGTTACGGCAGGGGAGATCTGTATGTCAGTCGACGAAGATCTTGTTCGACGCAGGATGATGATGCATAGCATGTAGAGTACCTCGCACACGCGCATCTGGTCCCGCCGCGATATGTCTCTTGTTCTGTCTCGATGTCTCGAATGTAAGGGTGATAATGATGATGTGCTGGCTGGCTGGCCGGCTGGCGCAAACATCTCATTGAGAAAATAAAAAGAAAGAAAAGAAAATAAAAAGAAAACGAAGAAGAAAAACAAATCTTCCGGTGGTGGAGTGATCGTACGTGCAGTGTGCAGTGCGCATTATTGCTACGATGATATCATGGAGCCTTTCCCCCTCTTCTCCTCCCCCTTCCCCCAGCACACGTGCGGTGGTTCTTTGGATGCAGTGAAACGTCTCGACTCGACTTGGGAATCTAGAGCCCCTCCCCCTCCGCCCGCGAGGGAACACGCCACGAGGCCCGCAGAGATCTAGAGGAGTTACATATGCGGAAAGTACGCACCTACTCCACTCACACTGCGCAGCTGACGGAGATGCGACGTGCAACGAAGCTCAGCGATCGTTCAAACTCTGCAACTCCCAACTCTTGGCCGGGCACACTAGTTGATCAGTTTGACCAGCATCAGCTTATGTTGTGTGTATGTGCTACCTGGGTACCCATCGCCATGCCTCAATGCCGCTCACCCCCCCTCCCCCGGACTAAGTAAGGTTCACGATCAGGATCTGTTTGGAGTCTCGGCAGGCACGGGGCCGGCGGGGCGGGGCGGGCGGGTTAGGGTTTTGTGGGATCTCAGAACGTTAGCCTCCACTTCTCTGCCTCCCAGTCCTCTGCCTCCCAGTCCTCTGCCTCCCAGTCCTCTGCCTCCCAGTCCGGTCCAGTCCAGCAGTCCAATCCGGCCAAGTTCGGTCCAGTCTGGTCCAGTCTGGCCCAGTCCTCCTTCGTCGCGACTCGCGACATCGATGGAGTCCGTCTCCAGGCTCGCTGTTGGGACTTTCGCGCAGCCTTACCGGACCCCTCTCCCCCCTCACGACACGACAAACAGGCACGGCCGTGAGCGGGGCCCGCGATGATCGCAATCGACGACGACAACGATGACGATGATGATATTGGTGCTGATGTGATGGGTGGATGTCAGACCGTGTCGTGGGCGGGCGAGATGATCTACTAGTGGAGAGGGGACGAGAAAGAACACATCATATATGTTTTTAGCTGTTTAGCTGGCAACTCGTCACGTATCTAACGTGCTGTTCGCGATGAATCCCCTCCCTTTTTGGCTCGAGCATGTATGTGCAGCGCCGGCTACCTACATGGCAGACACCACCCACACAGGCACAGGAAGACTGAGGACATCTGGAAACACACGATTCATATGGTAGTTACATGTCAAAACTGTCGAATCGCTCGGCCGTTCGCTGGAAGAAAAACCAAACACATACATAAAAGATAAAAGAAAAACCAAGCACTACAGACGCCGCAACCGTCCACTGCATATTATTGCCAACACACATCATCCCCAGCGTATATAGTCGCACTGTTGCATACAATCATAATCCTTTCGGAACCAACTCGCCCCGGCTAATAGGTAAGCCACCACCTCCGCTTTTCGTGCGACTCCGTACACCACCAGACATTACACTATCCGCAACCCCCCTTCGCCCCCCCCCCCCTTGACTGACAAACTAACAGACCATCGTGCCCGTGAAGGCTCGCTGCCAACACCGCGCGACCGACATAAATGCTCGCTCACAAGTAAGCGGCGGCGGCGGCGACCGCGATTGCTGCTCCAGCGAAGCGTGGGATCCCCGTGGGCATGGCTATGTTCTGGGCTAGAGGGCGTTTGGTTCTCTCGTCAGTCCCGATTGCTCACTTGATGACGGCGTTGAGGGTCTTTTTATTGTTGGTGTTGGTGTTGTTGCAATTGTTGGGAAAGGAAAGAGAAGAAGAAGAAGAAGAAAATAAAGACGGAAGGAGAGGGGAGGCCATACAAACGGATGCATTATCGTCGCCGCCGGAACCGCCAATCTTGGCCTTCTTTGCGCGAGCCTCGAGCTCGTAGTAGTCGTTGGCACTGACAACACTTGCCGCGAGGCCAAGGACAAGGATGATGGCTGATGTGAATCTCATGGCTTGGCTTTTTTCTTTCTTTGTTGAGGAGTTGTTCGTTCGTTGGTTTCGTTCGTTTGGTTCGTTTGGTTCGTTCGCTTCGTTCGCTTCGTTCGTTTGATTCGTTCGTTGGTTCGCCTTTTTCTTCGTTTCGTGGTTGGAGAAGCTACAAGGTATGTGGAGTAGGCGTGGTTTGATGTGGCGAGGGGGGGAACGGGAAGAGCACGACAACTTCTTTATAGCCCCCAAAGACGCATCGCCACAGTGGCCGGGGTTGGGGAGTGCATGGGGACGAGTCAAGGCAGTAACTGGATCGTCGGTTGTATCGTACCCATAAAGGCAGCGATTCTTGTTCTCGTACTCCGCCGACTGATCACGACTGACGCCATACGGCACATAGAGTCTCTCAGGCAAGCACCTTACCTCCCCCGTGACTTAACGACATCGTATCGCTCGTACTCCGCCTACACGATTACTGATGCATAGGAATGTATTTGACATCTGGCGTCGAAGGATAGTTAACCTATAAGCTTATGTCACCTTTCAGCTGGCAGGATGCTTATGTCGCGCAGCCGGGCAGGTGCCAGGTGACGATACATACACAACTGCTCCATACATACCTCGTACCTTCGTACCTACCATACCGTGCCTAGTCGTAATTCCTCTCCGCATCTCCAACTCAACGCCTTGACGGCGCTAGTTCCGCAGCCCCTGCCTGCGTGGCCCCTCCAGCGTCCAGCGTGAGACTCCCTTAAACTTTCTCGTCGCATTTGGCCGGACCAATGCGGTACCCGGGTTTAGTTGCTGTGTGTACTGTGTCCAAAGTACGAGTACTCTACCGGGTCCCCAGTGCACCTTGGTGGCTTCCATGCATCACCAGGGAATTCACACATCATAGGTAGCTAAAGACAAGTAGAGTCAAGTCAAATCGAGCCGCAAGGATTTCCGCGGATACGGCCGGCGCATCCGAGTAGAGTAGGTAGAGTGTTGTTGAGTGGGAAGGTACGATATGTAGCTGTGCCAGAGCCCCAGGCTATGTATGGGTGATATTGTATCGTATGTACGACCTATAACGGTGGGTATGATACGGTACTTTCCATGTGATGAAGCCACCGGCCTACTCCGCAGATGCACCAGTAACCATCGCGTTCGGCCGTTTCGTACATACGTGAATTACCTACATACCTGTTACCTCTAAGTACAGCCGGTCTTGTCGTGGTCTTGTCGCAATCAGTGATTTCGACACACAAACGTCACTTGGTTTTGTTCCATGGTTGTATATGGTTATAGTACCATAGTACCCGGCTAGTGTGGGCACCGTGACCACTTCCCAAAAGCTTGTTATTTCGGCTACAGCCCTTCGCTTTTAGAGCCTGGGTACCAGGTACACACCAGGTAGGAAGTTAGGCTTAGGAACCAGCGGGCCGACTCACACGCAGATGTACTCTACTTGGTGTGACTCCTCGCTAACAAGAGTAAATCCTACCCGAAAGGAATCACAAGTTACAACAGCCTAAATCACCAGCCACACTTGGCGGAGGAGTGATACTCTATGTAATGCAATAGCCCGCCGCCGTTCACCGTACTACAGATGGCTAGATATGGGGGCTCCTCCTGCGACTGGAAAAGTTTGCGGCTTCGCAGAATTCACCCTCGCTGGTAGATGGGCTGACTTCCCGTATATTCTGGCTACGTTTTACCGTGAGTCCGTGGCGATTTCGGGAGTGGTGTGTAAATACTTGGAGACGCTCGGAGAGAATACCTAGGTAGGTAACTAGAATTATGGCAACAAAATTACAGCAACAAAATTACGGCAACAGAACTACTGCAGCCAGTCTTGTATATGCACCCTTCGCGGCCCATGGACAGCTCTGGAATGCCTCAAAGCGACTGCCGAGCCCGCAGACTGATAACTGCCCAGCGACTATCAAAACCATCACTCATGAGCCCAACTATCTTGCTACTAACATTACCCCAGGTGGTGGTCGGTTAGGTAAGTAGATAATACCAGATTTGACCCGGAGTCATGCCACTTGGGCTCTACTAAGTACTTTGTACTTATATGTACCGATTCGCACAGCAACAGCCATTGATCGGCCAAAAGCGGTAATACACGTGACTTCCAACTATGCAGGTACCTATTATTCCCCCGCTTTGGTAACACCCGCATATGTATCTGCAAGTTGCTGGATACATAGAATCCAGAATCAGGTATCGAGGTGTAGCCTCTACTATCTAGCAGAGTACCGTTATGTCTGCCAAGTGAAACAAACCGCCTAGGGCGCCCCTCTCGGAGTCTTGAGTCTCGGCCACCCACCGGTTGGAGTTCTTCACCTCCAGAGCCGGAAACAGACTGGGACTCGCTCGCGGGCGGCAGACGGCGGGCGCCGGGAGTGGTAGGTACGTGTGTATGTAGCGGTACCTAGTGCGATCATGTGTACTAATACCTACAGGTTACAAGCTACAGGGCCTGCGGGAGAGCAAATTGTTAAATACATAGCAGACAGCACAGCATTATCCATCGGGCCCGATTCGCGTAATCGTAACCGCGGATACCTATCACGGACGGGTCTCAGACGACAGACGACGAGAGTCTGGATGGGCCTCTGGTTGGGTCTGCGTTAGTGTGGGAGCGGCTCGTACGATGGACTGTATGTAGTATGTATGGATGTATGAGTGCTATATGTGTATGTAGATACCCGTCTCGGCAAACTCGCTTCCCGGGAACACTGATGGGAAGACTGCACGGAACCGCTCCCGGACGGTAGAATGTACTCGGGTGTAAGGGTAAGTGCTGCCTCACCAGTTTTTCCTCCATACAGCTTAGTGTTTTTCCCCATTACAACTTAGTCACAACCACTCACTCATCTTACTATATTCAGCTTAGTGCACTCCGGATATTGACTAGTGCTTATTTGCGCTCATAATTCGCAATGGTGGTGAGGCACCACTTATTGGCAGCTCCTGGTACTATATAGTATACGGTACCTGGTTAGGGGTGCAGCGGCTAGCCAGCCAACAGCAGGCTCGAATCTCGGGTCTCGCCTGGACGGCTCTTCCCCGGCTTTCTCGCTCTCTCGATCGCTCGCTTGCTTGCTTGCTGTCTGCGCTTGGCTTGGGTTTCCCGCGGGTTCCCGCGCTCTCCCGTACATAGCGTCCCGTGGGTCGTTGGTTCCGTACACAGGTAGATCGATTTGCGCGGGGTAGTTGCATAGGCAGTTGCAACTTGCATATCATAGATGGATGGAGGACTTCGCTGCATTGCTTCCCGTCCCCGCCCCCGCCCCCCCGCCCCCCCGCCCCCCCGCCTCCGCACAGACACGCCCAGTCTCGCCATGGCGTCTCGTCACGTTTCGCTTCTGCGAGAGATATCACGTATGCACGACACGGGGTGCACGCTAGCTACTGGTACTGGTATGTACTACCTATGTTACCTATGTTATGTATAGCCGTGGTCTGACCTTGCCGTTGCCTTGGGGCCTGGCCGCCTGGCTGGTGCGGGGGATCGGGGGATTGGAATCGCACCAGGCTGATGGACCTCTGGACTGCGGGCTGGACTGTGGACTGTACCGTGTACCGTGTACCGTGGCCTGTAGATAGTTACGGTTGATCACTCGCTTCTACAGTTGAAACAGCACCATTGCGCGTTGCAACGTCGTCATTTCGATCCACCACGCTATCAAGTAACGGCCGTGGGTGGGTGCACAGTGCACAGTACACTAGGAGGTCTGGACGATCATTTCCCCCAAAGCGGGCCATGGTAATTGTCAGTTCGTGCGTGGGGTGGGGTGCGGCGGCACACGGGTAAGCTAGGTAGGTATGTCGGTTTCCGGAGGTCGGTCGGTCAATCGGTCGGGATCATGCCTGGTGGGTGGGTGGGTGGGTGGGTGGAATGCGGGGAGGCGAGTCCCCTCGTCTCGTCTCTCGACTCCACGAGTCTCCGGTTGAAGTTTATGCATTCAGACATCATCGAGCATCGAACATCGAACATCGAGCACCGAGCACCATGGGGGTTGGGGCTGGGGGGCGGACGGTGATCTCGCCGTTTTTTTCTGCATCACAGGAAAATATAAATATGAATCACGATTGGGTAATTGTATTATACCCACCTGTATATGTATCCGAACGCATGGAGAGTAACCATCTAGCGAAAGGAACCGGTCTGGCCGCAGGTTATATCGCCGCCCGCCTACATGTTCGCCTCATGACCTCTCTGCCTGCCCAATCACAGCACAGTCGCCTTTTTGCAGAAAAATAAATATTTTCCAGCCCCGCGCTCGCCACAAATCACCGCCCCTCCCTCGCCTCCCGCCAACCAGCCAACCAGCCCACCCAGCCAGTCAACCAACCAGCCAGCCAAGCTATCATACATACCATAGCGCAGCTCTCACGCACACACGCACACCTCGTTTCGATGGCCAGCCATTAGCGCAATGCCACGATGTTGACTTGACTTTTACTCCCCTCCCCTTCCCCTTCTCTCTGAACTTGAAAAGAAAGCTTGTGCATTGTGCATGCAAGCGGCGGGTTTTTTTCTTTTCTTGCTGCAGCACGCAGCACGCAGCACGCAGCTCACCAGAGGACGACAGGCAGGCAGGCACCCAATGTAGAGTATTATTTCTTTAAGGCAGAAATCCCTAGAGTAGAGTAGAGTCGAGTAACTAGAGTAACTGGCTAGAGTAACTAGAGTAGATGAGCAGATCTGCATGGAGCCAGGGTCAGGGTCATACTTACTTGTTAGTTATCAAGCCACACTATGGGGTACATACATGCATACATACATGTAACTACCTATGGCGGCGGTGGTTATGCATGTAGCATAACGTGCGGGGTAGTTTGGCCCGCTGGCGGGATGGGAAGGGGGGGATTGTTTTTGGCGATGGAGGTCAATGACCGACGTATGCACATACGAATGATTCATATGGGGGGGAGCATGGCGGCGGATTATGTCCACGTGCAGAATAAGGGGGAACTTGGACTGGGCAGTGGGAAAAAAGGTCCGGTGTCGACGATTGACGAGCCCGCATTGGCAGGATGATGGGGTCTCGCTGGCCATTGAGGGCGGCCATGATGTCGTGGGCACGTGTGGGGTCGAGGATCGTGGGATACCGTACATATGTATGTAGATATGTCGTATACGTAAAAGCAGCCATCTCGGTCAGGCTGGAGACAGAGGGAGTGACGAAGGGAGGAGGGGGTTGGTCAAGGCCAGACCAACGCGGAATCGTACGAGAATCCGGCCAGACTACCTGGGACCATGGCCAGGCCGGCCAATGCTATGTCTGTCCGCCCCGTCAGCCTGCCGTGCGAACTCAAACCAGAGTACTCACCACGCACACGAGTGCAGCCAGCCAGCATATGCATTCGCATTCGCATTTTGCGACCTCGAAGAACAAAAAACCTTGGTTTGCCTCATCACCGCACGCCTCGAGTGGAAGAAAAAAGAAAAGAAGAGGAAGAAGAGAAAACGGAGAAAGGGGATTCTGCGATGGCGACTCCCGAATTGTCCCATGGCACGCACGGCTGCATTGGCGTTTATGGGGGTTATCTCCCCCATGTATCGAGCCGCCCGGACCAATCGTTTCCCGCATGCGCCGGGGCGTGCGTGGGTAACTAGGTACACGAACCCGCATCCGCATCCGAAGTTCCTCCCTCCCTCCATCCAGAAGTCTCTCGTCTGCTCTTGGTGGAGGAAACGGGAGGGGATGGAAGGGAAGGGGAGGGGAGGACGGGGGCTATGGAAGCTCGCTCGCTCGTTGCTCTGCCGACCGCGATCGGCGTGTGCGACTGCACTTTCGGGATCTTCGTGCGTGTGCTGCATGCAGCGGGCGGCACAGCCAATAGTAGCCGCTGCCGCCAGTAAGGAACCGAGGAGTCGACCCGCGCTACCTCCAAAACCGGGCACGACTCTCAGCGTTGCTGCGTTCGTTCATGGCACACAAGTACTCTACTTACTGACTGACAACCGTGCTCGACCACATATCCCACATCACAAATCCCACATCACACACATCGCATATCCCCCACATCACACATAACACATCGCACATCCCGCATCCCACACATCCCGCATCCCATGCTGCCGAATTCACTCCCCGCCCGCCCGCTGTTGCGTGAAATGTTGTGTGAGATCTCCGATTATCGTGCATATCTCCGGATGTCCGGCAGCACGCGAGTTCAGTTCCGTCGGTCGGCGTCGCGGGGAAGGAGGGGGGAGGGGGGGCGGAGGAGGGAGATAGGTGTGCAAGACGGGGGGGAAATTGAAAGTCCAACTTGATCGCCAAGTGGCTACCAACCCCCCTCCCCCTTCCTAGTCGTCTCCCGAAAAGTCGATATCGGATTCCAGCTATTGCTGCATATGTACGTGTGTATGGGTGTGTGCGGGTGTGAAGTGTGAATGGGTGTGCTCGGAATGGGTGTGTAGTTATGGGTGTGAATGGGTGTTGTAGTTATCATAAGGGTGGGCTCGGAATGGATGGACTCGTTGTGCAAAGTCACAGAAATCCCATGCAATGTGTGAATCCATTACCGGGCGGCCTCGCGGCTCGATGGTCTGTGATTATATGTGCGTGCAGATTTGGTTGCCCGGTCAACTGTTGTGGACCGGTTGTCATTGAGCACCTAGGTGGGTAACTATAATATAGCATCGTTAGTACTTACTCTACCCGCCGGCGTTTTCTAAAGTCCGGTACGCATGCGGCACCATCAACATCAATAGTAATCGGTTCTATCGCGCGGGTGCCAAGACAGCCAGCCAGTAAGCCAGCCAGTAAGCCAGCCAGCCTACCAGCCCAGGTCGACAGGCTGGTGGCCAGTGGGCCACCTATAACAGCAGTGGCCACTGGCCACTCACTTCGATGCCAAATGGCCTCAACTAACCAGTTAACTACTCGAAGAGCATACATTGCCAGCCCGACGGCATCGGATTCTGCCCTTTCCCTTTCACTTTCCCCTTGGCCATCCTTGCTTGCTTGCCTGCTTTGCCGCCTTGTTCGTTCGTGGTCAGACTTGATGGCGATCGTAGAACTGCCCGTAGAACCGCACATTGAGTTAGCCCGGTACAGGGCTGTTGTGTTGAATGCTTGCACTGCATTGGTAGTGGTGGTGGCGGCGGCGGGCGGCGGATCGATCAATCAACGATTGCTGGCTGGCTGACACGATGCCGCCGACGGTGAGGAGCGAGGAGCCACGGCGGACCGTGGCAGGAGGATAACGCTGGAGACTGACTGCAGGAAGCCTGTTTCCTCCCCTTCCTCCCTGCCTTTTCACTCCAACTGGCTATCGGCCCCAATGTCAATGTTTTCTATAGTATGGACGCCCTTTGGTTATTCCATCCATCCATCCATCCTACCTACAGACCTCCAATCTCATCCGCTTGCATCTCGTTGGGAGTCCGCTCCATTTCCGGTGCCATACATCCGAGTTTAGCTTGGAGTCGAGTTGGTCGAGTTGTTGGTCGAGTTGGTCGAGCCGGTCTCGGCTGACTGACCGACGCCCATCCATGCTCTGCTCTGCGTATAACTAGTAACTCATAGAGTATGATAGTGTGGTGATCTGCTCTTTTTATTCCCGTTTCGCAGCCCCTAGGAAAATCCGGGGGCGATACCGTACTCTAGTTATTAGTTAGTAGCGATCCGCAAATAGTGTAGTACGGTAGTGTTGTTTCCTTCCGACTCACAAGTTCCTCGCCCTGGATAGAGTAGAGTACAGTATGTTAGTGGGGCAGAGTCGACGGCATTGTATACGATAGATACGATACGATAGGAAAGATAGATAGGCCCGCATCGCTCCCCAAAGATATTTTTTCTCTTTCTCTCCCTGAGTCCCTGCTGTGCTGTTGCCATCACATCCATACATGCCAAGTGGCAAGTGTCCACTCTTCGCACTTCGCACTTCGTATGTACATCGTGGTTGGGTGTGAGCGTGCGAGCGTGCGAGCGAGCGTATCTATCTCTCCCACGGACTGTATGTATAGGTGGAGAGCAGCAGCCCTGGGCCTGCAGAGCCGAAACGTATCTATCTATCTACATACATACCCGGCAGCTCATCCAATCTTCGGATAGGTACCTCGATATGTAAGCAATAAGTTTTTTCTCTCTTTCGCGTCAAGTCGGTCAAGTCAGTCAGGGCAGTTTCGAATCGCTCCGGCGGGCCATCCATGGGCATGGCCATCCATATGTGGGCCACTGTCATCGCTCCGCTCCGCAGTGCAGTGCAGTACAGTACATACAGTGCAGCGTGCACCGGATGGCTGACTGGCTGGCTGGCTGGCTCATCGCGACTCGATGCTGCTGTACGGTAGTGTAGATAGCCAGCAAGCAGCAGCAAGCAAGCAGCTATCCGCCCGCCGTGCCGCAACTCCCGTAATTCCGTCAGTCCCGTCTGATTTTCTTGTTGGCTTTTTTTTTCTTCTGTCTTTCTTTCTTTCTTTCTTTCTTTCTTTCTTTCCTTTTTCTTTTTCTTTTTCTTTTTTTGCGTGGACGGAAATCCTTGTTTCCCCACGGGTACTGTAGATACTGTACCGTACTTTCTTCTTTCCCGCCGTTTCTGTCCCCCCGTTTCTGTTTCTGTTTCTGTTCCTCCATAGGTATGTAAGCCTCCCTAGTTAAGCCTTAATAAGCCTCCATGAGATGAGCCTCCATACATAAAATAAACTACCCAGTCCATGGTGCTTTTCGTACCGGGCCTATGTAGATAGCTAAACTTTACTTGCACATCATCATCACCATAATCACCATCATTATCATCATCGTCATCATCTCTTTTATTCCCCCGCGTCTCCCCTTCAAACCTGCAATATCGTTTTCGGATTTGTTTTGCACGCCATGCCGCTTGGGCCGTGAGATTGGTAAGTAATTTTTCATTACCCATGGTTACGTAGCCCTACGGCGTAACTACCGAGGTCAAAACCCCGCGGTACCATACAGTAGTATCTAGAGTATGTCCGCCGGTTACCGTCACCATTGAGAAAAGCCCCGTTTAAAGTAACACATCAAAATGCATTCAATTCTATCGATATAAAGATGCGCCTATTCCGTTGCCCCAGTACCGTATCTAAAGTATTCCAGTCCCGTCCCGTGCCCCCCGTTCTATGGTAAGTCTATCCCCAAGCAAAGGAAAAAAGAAAAAGAAAAGGAAAAATAAGAAAAGGAAAAACAAGAAAAAGAAAGAGTAAAAAACAAAAGACATATTCGTACAGCCCCCATAAGTGTCAGAAACCAGCCAGCAGTCCACTTCTCCCGTAACATACCGTGAACCGTGGCTTCCAACCATCCCAGTGGTGGACCTCTCTGCTCTGCAGCAACCAATTCTTCCGTCTGTCCCATCAATGAGTCCAAGCCCCACCCAGGCCCCACCCCCCCCCCCCCCCCCAAACACAAAAAAAAAACGCCGACGAAACTCATATACCATACAAAACCACACCTCTCTACCAAACAAAGGGGGGGAAAACAATGAATCAATTACTCGAGCCTCTTCTCCAGCTCCTCACTAGGAGTAAGCACCGGTGTCGGTGGAAACTCGGTGTAAAGTGCCTCATCGCTCTCGGGTCCAGCCGCAAGCCACTCCCTCTTCAGCTCGGTGCCCTCAACGCTAGCATATCGCCAGAGTCGTCTCACAAATCGCTCGCAGTCGTGTAGCATCAGCCAGTCCGCCCGCGGCAGCTTGATGCTCTCTGGATTCTCCCTCACTTTGGTCCAGTCGGCCTTGTGCCACATGTCGCGGACCTTTTCACCGCCCTTCTGGGCCTCCTTCACCCGCTCGTAGCGCAGGCGTTGGTAGGTTCGCAGTGCTGTGGGGACTTTCTGGTGCGCGGAGACGGCGGGGTCCGCGTGCGAGAGGGCGAGACAGGTTGCCAGTGCGCAGCCATCTTCGATGGCTTGACTACACCCCTGAATGCTGGTGGGAAGGAAGGGGTGGGCTGCATCTCCGAGTAGACAGGTGCGCCCGGCGGGAGTGATCCATGTGGGCAACGGGTCGCGGTGCACAAGCTTCCAGTCGACACAGGAAGGAGTCTTTGATACCTATTACCGTTCAGACGTGTTAGTGGATCAAGTGATGAGATAAAGATGAAGGTGGTGGTGGCGATGGTGGTGGAGAGGGGGAAGAGCAATTAATATATCCAAGGAAAATACAGCCGTGCTGTACGCAGAGTGCAAGCCGAGGCGAGGTAGAAAATATATAGTGAATAGGGCAAAAAGGAAGAGGTGGAAGAAGAAGAAGAAGAATGCATATTCGTGCAAATCCGGGGGTGCACGGGATCGAGAGGAGGAAAACTTACGATAGCCCTGCACCTAGGATCCCAATTCTCGAGTATTTTCAGGACGTCGTCGATTTTACCGGGGAGGCTCCAGGATTCCTCGATATCGGCATCATCCTGAACACACGGGGGTTGATTAGCCTATATTTCGGGGGGTGGAGTGGGTTTTCACCGGAGATAAAGATTATCTCACGGATCGGAATGTAGAAAGACTCACCTTGTGGGTGCAGACCCACGATAGTTCTTTACCTCCTTTGCATGTGGCGACAAGAAAGTGAACGTCTGGTCCCAGCCCTGCATGTGGATACGAGCGTCAGTCCATGTTCCATAAGCAAAAAAAGGTAAGGACTCCCGGGCGAGCGTATACATAGCCCCCCCCCCCCCATCAAAACATCCGCTAGTTCCGATGGAAGGATCAGGCGAGCTAGGGAAAAGTGGGGGAAGGGAGGGGAGAATGAAGGGGAGTACTCACAGCCCGTATGGGTGTCACCATTCGCAACGAACTCCCTCGTCAAGGGATCGTTTCCGATGCCCGCTTCCTCGACATTGAACCACGCACGATAGACGGCATAACCGCTTGTCCTCGGCTTATCGTCATAGCCGAGAACCAGTTTTCGTGCCTTACTGCGGACGCCATCGGCACCGACGACAACGTCGCCCTTGAAAATCTTGCCTTCTTCCGTGACAACCCAGGCTTTCCCCTCCCGGTCGTCCTCGTGGTATGAGGCTATCCGCTGTCCCATGATGATTGGGATACCCAGTGAGACAGCGTATTCGTAGATTACGCGGTGAAAGTCTGCGCGGTGACCATTGTACATGGGCCGCTCTGGGCTCGAGGGGAATTTCGGCTGATCCAGAACCCACTCGCCCGTATGTGTGTGGATACGGAAGACATCATGGTGCATGCACAATGCGTTGAGCTTGTCTGTGACCATTGTGCAATCATATCTGGACAGAATCCTCCCTGCGTTAGGGCCTAATCGGAGCGTTGGGTGGTTAGCTATTGCCTTATCCCCATATGCAACGCGGACAGTGGAAAGAGCTATGCATGTGTATGTTGTCATCGAATCCGTGGGTGTGGGGGGAAGGCTTACTGATTGAGATGATATCCCCCAGCTGTTCCCATTTCGCCGCCTTTTCGAGGACAAGCACTTGATGGCCTTTCAAGTGGGCCTCCACTGCCGCGGTGAGGCCACCGAATCCGGCGCCTACTATGACAAGACTAATGCCCGTGGGAGGGTAGTTGGCAATTGGTGAAGCCATGCTTTTTTTTTTATGTTTTGTTTTGAGGGATGTTTATGCGGCCGAGAAAGACTGGGAGTGGGAGGGGGGGGGAGTGTGTGTGTGTGTGTGTGTGTGGGAGGGGGGGGGGGGGGGGGGGGGGGGGGGGGGGGGAGCTCGACAATGGAGGTTGTAGCTGTGGCGTTGTCGCAGATGTTGTGGTCGTGAGGTGCAGCTGTGATATGTAGAGATGTAGAGATGGTGGCTCTTCTCGGGCTGAGACTGAGAGCTAGCTAGTCGACTTTGGATCCGTCTTGCAGATGATGCCTCGACCAGAGAGAGCGTCGAGATGTGGACGTATGACGGTTAGCCACCGGAGGAGTTGATTGAGTAGTAGGAGGGCGATTGCGAGGTTTTGCAGGCGAATGGATACTCTGACGGTGAAAGGACGAATGAGAGTGATGGTGGTTGGTCTATGGAAGCTGGTTGATGGTGAAGGGAGAACGGGTAGTAAATAGGAAAATCCCACCACCACAGGCCTCGAGGCATCCGAGACCCTTGAAAGGACCGCATTGCAACCGGCTCACAGTAATTGAATGCGATGCCGTAGAGCGGGACTGGAACTATTTTTTCTGTTGTGATTGAGAGAAAAAGGTCCACGGGAGAAGACTGTGGGATCCATGTCTAGCTGTCAAGCAATGGGACCTGGGCACTATAGGGTGGGTCTGGGATGGTTGCTGGGGTGGGGTGGGGGGGGGGGGGGGGGGTGTGTGATAGTGATGGTGGTGGAGGTGGTGGAGAAGGAGTCGGAAGAGGAGGAGATGGTAGTGGAGGTGGAGGCAGTGGAGGTGGAGGTGGAGGTAGTGGAGGTGGTGAGTGGATTGCCTGGCTGGCTGGCACTAGTCGGTCGCATCAGATTGAAGAACTCCGAACGGTACGCTAGCATCCTAGACTACCGTCTTTTTGGCGAAGGGGTGAATTAGGGTGTCCCTGTTCACCTTCTTCTGAGTCGCTGTCTCATCCCACTCCTAGCTTCCGATCTGTGAATCTGTGAATCTGTGAGCCGGTCGGGGTCCCTTGCAGGGGATAGGTATAGCAGCGACTTGGACTCGAGGGCCATGCAGCCGGATGGTGGATGGGTGCATGGACGACGAGGGAAGATGTATCCACCCACAGCCATGCGTCCGTTACAGATGCGTGATGCGTGCTGTATGATGCACCGGCTCTGCTGCGGGGCTCTTTCTCTTCTCTGGTGACTGGCACGGTCTGCACCAGGCGTTGAAGACATCCCATTCCATTTTGTTCCCCACGGACGGACAAACAGCGCAGACGCATACCCGCAGACCCGCCCACACACACAACCTCGCACACACACTCTCTCTCTCGCACGCACACAGCCGTCCGGATCACCGAAGGCCGCCGAGAGCGCGGTGCTTTCGTCGCAGATGTCTCCGGAGTCGGCGTGTTTTGCGAACAACATCCATCCCACTTTGGACACCCCACCAATCTGCCACTGCTCAATCTGGCCCCCGCATGTAGTTAAGTAAGTAGCAATGGCAGGCAGCATGGCGTCCGTCGCTGCCAGTGCCCGCCCTCCCGCCCGCCCCACCCGCCCACCCGCCGGTTCGACTGGTGGCAGACCTAGAGTAGACCCTCCAGCGGAAGCTAGAGTATGATACCTAGACCAGAGAAAAGAGCCCAATGCCCATTGTCCGCTCCCATCCCCGTTCGTTCGTTCAATGCAGACTCAGCGATACATATCTGATGTCAGCAAGCAGCCGTTCGGAGAATTTCGACTGACTGACTGACGCTTCAAACGAAGCTGTGAGTGGAAACGGGGCTTAAGACCGAGCCGTAGCTACTCTAGAGTAGCAACTGCTGGCTCTCTCGCTTGTCAGCAACCCGCCTTGTACAACCGCACAGCAGCGGGTGATTCCTCTCACGAGAGAGAAGGGACCTCTCTAGTAGTGGAGTAGAGTGAACTGGAGTGGAGTAGAGCAGAGTGGTTCCTCGCGCGGGTGTTGAACCCTCCCTCTGCCCATCGCCTCCCCATTAGCCGCACCGAGCTCCCTCCAGCGGCTGTATGTATGGAGAGTACAACTGTACAGCTTTCCACATGTCTGCCGACGTACAAGTCGCGATATCTCTGACCCGAAGCTGCGCGATAGCAATCTCACGTGCGTCGTGTGTGCTGCAGCACAGAGTGCGACGAGATGACGACGACGACCTGACCCGGTTTTCACGAGCGCAGTACATACTGCTGTACATACATACATTCGCTTGACAGCGGGCGGCCGGTCGGCACTGCTGCTGCTGCTGCTGCTGCTGCTGCCATCGAGTCTGTACTGTACTGTACTCCAGCCGAAGAGCCAGTAACCCGGGTATAGTGGAAGTAGAGTACACTGGGTAATGTCCTGCATGCTTCCTCGTCCTCCTCGTCTGCTTCCTACGACGGTACTGTACTGCTCCTACGTACTCTACGATTGTGATTGTGATTGTGATTGGCGATTGTGATTGTGAAGAGAAAAAAATTGATTTTTTTTGCGAGTATGTATGGATGTAGGATGTAGGGTGTAGTGGGTTCTTGGTTGGCCGGCATGTGCAAGATTCTCCGGACCCAAACAGCATCGCCGGAAAAAACGGGAATCCGGTCCTACGTACAAACAATGTACCTAGACACCGCACTTGCGTGCGAAAACAGCGAGTCCATCTCTGCCGTATCGTATCGCACACCACCCGGTTGACCATCCATCCAGTCCAGCCCGGCCAGCCAGCCAGCCAGCCAGCCAGCCCTGTCCGATCAATTATCAATATCGCTCGCTCGCCTCACCTCAGCCGTTTGTTCCGCTTTCCACTTTCCGCTTTCCCGGGTCGCTGGAACCAGGCAACGCAAGGACACGGTATCCGCATCGGTTGATTGATTGATTGACTGACTGATTGATTGTTGGATCGATCCGAGGCCTCAACGGTTGGCCCCACCGTTTGCTCTTGCACTCGTATCTAGAGTACCTATCTGCCTGGTTCCGGGATGTACATGTGGAAACAAGAAAGAACGAAAGAAAAACATCCGGAGTACATGGGGCGGACCCTGTTGAACTACTAACAACGACTCGTCGCACTCGTCATCTCTGTACAGGCTATCTATCGGTGCCGAAAGTGCTGTAGGGGCGAATGCGAATCCTGCCCGGCCCAGCTACACATCCTACCTACTCTAGCAAGGCCGCACCATCCGTGGACCTGTTGGTTGCTGGCTGCTGGCTGCTGGTGGCGGAGAGGGGAAGAAGCAAAAGAAGAGGTTCATGTGCGGTCCCTCTCGAGAATCACCGAGCCTCCGGCGCCAGAGCCAGCGCCAGCCAGAGCCAGAAGCACACATGGCGCAACCGCAACGGCGTTGAACGGCAACGGCCGCGCGAAATCCAGCGCCGGCTCCGGCTCCGTTCGAGCCCTACCTGCCTACCCGCGCCACATGGCCGAATGTCTTTCGTCTGGGTATGAGGTAGGTACTCTACCATACGAGGCAGCCCCATCATCTACAACTCTCTACAAAGATACGTCGCTTGCTGGGTACTTTGGCTGACTAGGGAGGTACCTGGCTGTACCATAGAGTAGTAGCGCACAAGTTCGCCCGATTGCTGGTTAGAGTACTTACATACGGGGGGGTTGCTTGTGTGAAACGGCTCTACTGTAATGACTGTATGTGATTCACTATGGGCGGATTCGAGGATTTGAGGATTACCCCCCGGTATAGCCACTAGTAGCTATAGTAGAGTAGAGTACCCACTGCGTGTGAAATATGAAGTGTGAAGAAGAGTACGCATGGTACGGTTGGTATGGCTGGTATGGTACGGCTGCAGCCGGTTCACATGGTTATTGGCGATCTTTAGTTCCTGACAGCGGACATTGGAAATTCTTCACCTTTACAGCATCGTTCGACGGAAGAAATAGAAGGAACGAAAAGAGAATAAAGGAAGAAAAACAAAGCAAGAATCAGGCCATCAAGTATCTAAGCAAGTAAGCAATTGAGGAAGCAAGCAACAAGTACGGCACACCGTCACTCATCGGTCATCAACCATCTCTCGGTTTACATCCCGCAGTTATTTACAGGAACTTCCAAGAACTTCCAGTTCCGTACTCTACCTCCTCACCAGCCGTCCAACGGCGTGCCGAAACATCCGCTCGAACGAAAGCAAAGCCAAAACAAATCAAAAAAACAAAGCACTCGTTTCAAAAGCCGCCGCCGACGATATGTTACTCTACGGTGTGGTGGGTATTGCACCCACGATCCCTCAGAGTCCCGAGTCCTGAGTCCTGTCCTGAGTCCTGAGTCCTGTCCTGAGTCCTGAGTCCTGACGATAGTAACTGTACTCTAGAGTAGAGTGAACGAAATAACACTGTATGGGCATTTTGACAGCGGCACCTCCGCCTAACGCATAACGAAGCCCGACGCCCGACGCCCGAAGCCCGAGTACCGCGCTGTGGGAACTTCTAGAAGGAAGGGAAAGGTCGGTGGACATGGTCCAGGGGCGCAATTGGCAATTTCAAAATCCCTCTAGAAGCCCTAGAAGCCCGTGAAGATTGTTCTTTCAAAACTTTCGAAACACCTGCAGTGCGGAGCTTCTAGGGTGGACGCTGGCGCCCCCCAACTACCTACATACTAGTAATGTCTCGAATTCCACTTCCTCCGAGACGCGACGGTTGGACCGACGGTGGGACCGACGGGCGTTTGGTGGAGGCATAATCCCATCCCATCCCATACCAGCCCCATCGTGGCGCGCCCTTTTTTTTTGTTTCAAAGCCTCATGGCGTTTCCCCTATGTAGAGTACGGTATCTACCTAGGATGATGATATCGACCGGTCCTCAGCTTGGGGTTGTATGACCTAAGTGAGTAGGCATACCCTGGCATTGTCGGCGGCGCCATTATGTAGCGTCGTCGCTGGTGTTCTAGCTGTTGTTCTAGCTGTTGTTCTAGAAGGCCCGACCGAAGGAAAGAAGGAACGGACGGACCCACCCACTGAGCGCACAAGCCCTGGAGAAAAGTAGCCCCGGTTTTGGTACGTTTCGCTCTGCACTGCTCGCTCGGTCGTTCTCTCGTCTGCTTGTTTTCTCGCTCGCTCGTTCGTTCGCTCGCTCGCATGTAAGCGGGCCCACATATGGGGGAAGAAGGAGGCCGAGTCTTTGCCGGCTGGCCGGCTTGAACATCGTGTTTTTGTCACTGTTTTCCCCCCCAAGCCGCCATGGTTGGGAATTCGAATTCGCTTCGTATCGAGCTTGAGGGCCGTGAACTGATCACTGTGGATGCTAGCCAACCGGCTAACTACCGCCAGGCTCCACAGTGATTGATCGTCCCACTCGTTAGGAATGTTTCCGACTCCCGAGTCCTGAATCTTGAATTGCTCCTGAATCCTGATCCTGGCGACAGTTATCTCTCTCCCGGCGATAGATACCAGTCTCTACCGTATAGCCGTGAGGATGTAGGTTTGTAGGTAGGATGTATGCACCTAGAGCGCCCTACTTCCTGGCTGGCGCCAAGTAATTAACCGGAGTGCACGTAGATACTTATGCAGAGTCGTTAGTTGGTGGTTTGGTGTGTGTGTAAGTATCGTATGTATCGTACCCACTATAGATTGCCCCGACGAGACTACGTATCAGGTACGTACGTGTGTGTGTACTTGCCAATACTTTTTCCAGTACCTATCCCCGTACTCGTACCGCAGCAGTTACTTAGTTACCGCAACACAGTCTTAAGTCTCTCCGTGTGACCCGCCCCCCCCCCCCCCCCCCCCCCCTCACAAGCGCACATCGTGCCGAAGACCGTGGCGAAGACCGTGGACCATCTCCTTCTGCGACCCCTGAATCCGCCGGCAGGCAGGCAGGCAGGGGCCGCAGTCAGCAGGCTTAAGTGCCTCCGCACCACCGCCGTGCGCAGCAAGCAACAAGCAAGCACACTTCAAAAACCGGTAGCGGTATGTAGCGAACGAGCAGGCGGTGAGTGATGCGTGCATATAAATACCGTGCCAGAGCTTTCGAAATCACATTATCTAGCGCAGCCTGTGGCCTGCAGTCTGCGGCCTGCGGGGGAGAGGGGTAATATACGGGATATTTACTGAGTATCCAGGTGCGCAGGTGGGCGTACTGCCAGTCAGCTGCAGAACCTGGGTTGGAACTTTGAACTATGTATGAATGTCCCGACTTTCCGCGAGATTCGAGAATCCTGCTTCGTGCAGTGCAGTGCGGTGCGGTGCGGTGCAATGCAGACGTGGACCGTTGGGCCGGGCGGAGGCTTTTTTTCCTTCTTTTCTTCTGGGAGCAATTTCGAAAGCAAGTTCTCACATCATATCGGTCCCAGGGCTCTCTCTCTCTCTCCTACCCCACTTCCGCAGTGGCCGGGTTCGCGGAGGATCTCGTGTTTCCTCCCTTCCATCCATCCGCAAGTTTCATCCAGCGAGCGAGCGGACGGGAAGCGGAAGCGGTAGGCCCATCTGCCTGTTTGAACTTTGACCTTTGTTGACCGGTCCGTCTGGTCTATACGCCGCGACCCCCGCCTTTCCGGGTGCGCCGCGGCGTGCTTCTATGCCTGGCGAACCACCTCCTTCCGCTTCCTCATCGGATCACCACATCGCGAGGGGCATCAGGATCAGGCGGCGAGGTGAGGCGAGTTGAGTGGGAGGAAATGGTCAGAATAACGTGTCACATACATCCATCCGAAAGAAAGAACGAAAGAAAGCAAGCAAAAAAACTGCAATTCAATATCTAGATTTATATTAGCCTACCTCATCGCTGCAGGAGTCGTGCAGATACCGCACATACACTGCACACAACATTAACGTTCAACGGGCCTGCATGTGTGCGATCCCGGAATCCAATCCACCCATCCATCCATCCATCCATGCACAGCCTGAGCGGAACTTTGGTATGTACTGTACAGGCTGGCTGGCTCCACACCGCCCCCTCGCGGTGGATGGATGGAGATATGTACTTTGCAAGTACATACTTCATAAGTATGCAATATAGAGGTATTATACTGCGCAGGTAGTAGAGCGCTCTGTTATCACGATATCAGCCGAGATTGCCCGAAAAGGTACCTACTCGCAATCCGATGCAAGTCTATGCAAGGTACCATGGGGTATCTAAGGAACTATCGCTGGGTCACAAAAATTATATAGACTATAATTTTCCGTGAGTGAATGTTGTGCGCCGTCAGCTCCTGCTGCTGCTGCTGCTGCTGCCGCTGCTGCTGCTACTGCGGCCTCGAGGCATGCCATGCACTGAGTGATCGAGTGACCGCCAGTGGTTAGCTACGTAAACAACCAACCAACTGGCAACTGATGATGTCCATTCCTCAGATCGTCGGCGTTACTCAGGGTCCGCTAGACTAGGCATTTAGCGCTAAAGTGTCGACACGAGCGGTACTTCCCGTGGCGCGCTCCTGAACGGGCGGAAAAAGACCTTCGAACGAGGCGGAACTGGCCTGGAGCTCGGCTGATTACCCGGATCGATCGCTACATACGAGTCTACGAGTTGCGACTACTAATCCCTATTCGGTGTTTCAGTACTATCCTCCGACGAGTGGGGCGGGGCTACGCGCAGTGTATCCCGAGGTACATGCTCCTCAGGTGATGGGGAGGTACCTGTAGATTTTGTGTATCATAGGGTTCAAACCTGCCGACTCTACCGTATTGTACATACGTACTGGACCCTAATCATACAGCTGAAACATAACGCCGTTAGTTACGGGTTGCTCGTACATACACTTCCAACACTTTTTTGAGCGGTGTGGAGTCCTCCCAGTCCTCTCTCCCTTCCTCACCTCCGACGATTGCAGACCATCCAACAATTCTTCGGTGTGGAGTCTCTCCCTCCGGTCCGCCGATTACGAACGACCGGTTCGAAGCTGAGTGTGCTCTAGGTATTGGTGTGGGGTCCCCATGTTTTTTCTGAAAGTTTCGCTTGATATGGACGTTGCAAGTGGTGGGTGTACAAAGTATGTATCAGGTCCCACCACTGGCGCCGCGGAAATGGATGGGGGTTTGCCGTGTACAGTACTTACATATGGGCGGGTAAACTAACTATCAACGATCCCATGATGTCAACAGTCAGCGAGAGCCGCCGCGCCTTCCTTCTGCATTCGCGGCTGCAATTTCGGCGAAAATCCAGGCGGAACCTCCGTCTTTGGGTGTGGCGGAACTTGCCTTTGTGTTTCGCGGGTCGCTTCGCACGCTTACGGTCGGGTATAGTTACATAATGTAGGTGGTATATACTGTGAGTCTGTGATGAACGCAGCTTGCCAGCCAACCAACACATCTCGGAGTTGAAGTCTGAGGCGAGGCGAGTCCGTCTCTGAAGAATCCACTGGTTTCGTTGGTTCGCTCGGGGGAAGGGGTAGAGGGGAAGGGGTAGAGGGGAGGGCACTTTACCGCGTTCGGACGAACCGACTCACACTGGGAGAGGTCCTACTGTCTCAGACTCGGAGAGCGAGTCAGATTTGAACGAATTCCCCGGCTGACTTGGTGAGCGATCTGGGAGGGGGGGATCTGGATATGGAACCGCTACAGAGGAGGATTAGGAACAATTCTATGCTCCGGCGTGCCCAATTTCCAAACGGGGGCGGCGAGTTTTCTCGAATTGGCGACACCTGCGCTCTTTGAGGTCGGAAAGTGGGGTGGGTCTACCAGTATTAGGTTGTGGTTACGTAGGTGGGTAGTTCGCGAATGCAGGGCCTCGGTGATTCATGCTTAAGTCGCGGGTCTGACGGGGGTAATTACGGTATGCTAGGTACCTACAAAAGCTACTGGGACGAGGCGCGTAACGACTTTCGGAGGGTCAGTTTGTAGTGTACCTAGAAGAAGGACTCTCGGAGGGTCAGTGTAGAGTAGATACATAGAAGGTTCAAGGACGAAGCCCGTGGTTTCTAGATGCTAGCTTGTAAGGCGAGGCGACTCTGCAACGCGGCATGGAGGCCAGTACGATGCAAGGATCAGCTCGCGTGCTTGCTTGGATGTTGCTTGATTCGCCCTGTCGGCGCCCCCTTCCCAAAAGTCACGAGGGGGTTCCAAGTGTGCTCGAATTGAGTGATGGGGGAAGCTTGGCTGTCGGCCTTCGGTGAGCGGAAACCGGGCCCTGTCGTGTCGGCCAGGTAACCCCAAGTCAACCCACACACCTTTGTAGCTACTTTCATGCCTGCTCTGCATGCGGCTTCGGATCTGCACCTTTCGGAGCGACGGAGAGACAGGATCCACACCACATTCTTCCATGATACTAGCATGAAGTATATTTCCAACTGCTGACATGTGAGACGGAGCTAACCACCACCACGGCCAAGGAATCAGCCAAGACAGCACGGGGCTGAGAAGCCGGCTCCGAGCAGTGGAGTCCGCACAGAGTTTACGGGTATGTACCGGCATCACACATACCGGTATGATATAGGTATCGGTGGGACTGCGGAATTGCTGCGAGAATACGATTTCACGGAGAAGATTGCCTACCTTGTGGGCTGTTTGAGGCTTTTTGAGGGGATTCCGAAGCCCTTTCGAGCACCGATAGCCGTGGCAATAGTGCTCGGTGCAGTTCGTATCGTTGCATACATACATTATACATATCTACTTCACATGTACATCAGGGATACATTCCGCCCCACCGGCGAGTTGAGCCTTCCCCTCCCCCACCGAACTGCGGTTTCAACTCTCAACGTTCCGGAAGCCCTCGATTGTTAATAGCTCATGCAAGCAAGCGCACACATCCGATTCCATCTCCGAGCGAATATCGCACTGTTTGTTCGGGAGCAACCCGTGGCAGATGTACTATACGGGCTCCACTCCCATGATGTGCACGATCGGACCCTGCCGGGAAACAGTCGTGCGTGCTTCCTTCTCGTGATCTATCCTAAAACATGCTTGACTCTATAACACCTATAGTACCTGCTGCTATCCCGTCCTTCGTACGGAGCGATTTCGATCACACTTGGCATGGCCGGCCTTTTGTCCACCACCACCGCCAACACCGCCACCACTGCAAAACTTCACCCGATCCCGTCAGCGCATCAATTGATGGAGGCATAATAAGCGATCGAGAATCCACCATGACCCGCGTCCGGGGAATGTTTCTTTTTCTCGATACGAGTGGAAATCGAATCGGTTGGTATACATATTCGCGGTGGCGATGCGCGATAGGTCTTCTGCCGCCGAAACTTACGATCGAGGGGGAAAACAAGGTGAAAGTACTCTACCCCACAGGATGATCAAGGAACAGAGCAACGTCACGCTACAATATGGTCGGTAGCGTCGCTGGGCAAATCACTAAGCATCTCCGTGGTTGTCAACCATCTTTCTGCCTCCGCTTAGCTATGTGAGGTATCACCGCTTACATACAAGCGGGTATCTCCGTTCGATACCCGCGCTTTGAAATGCGGCGAGTGCAACATCGTCGACGAAGCCGACCGCCAACCGTACACCTACCGCCAGGCAACGTGCTCTCTTCCGTGGAGGTTTTTCTGATGATGCTTCTATCGTGGGGAACCTTCGAGAACGCACAGACATAGACTACTCTACCAAGGCACTTAGTTGATTCCACCGCCGCGCGCCTTACAAATCGTCGTCTTGTTAACTCCGCGTGCTTGGAAAAAAAATTTGGCTATCGACGACGTAAGTGATCGCGCATAGCTCGATATATATAAACTCAATTCCCCAACAAGATGGCGACAATTTTAAACCCATTATTGACATCATCACGAATCCCACATCCTACCCCACCATACACCTACCCCACCAAACACATATCGCGTCAATGGCTGCTCAGAACCCCACTTCCGGAAAGGCTTGGCTCATCACCGCCACCCAGGGCGGTCCCGAGGCGTTGAAGCAGGAGACCAGAGATGTTCCTAAGGTCGAGGCCAACGACGTGTTGGTGAAGATGAAGGCGGTGTCGCTCAACTACCGGGACTTGATCATCCCGCAGGGAATGTACCCGTTCGGTTAGCACATACCATCCGAACCGAGCTCCACCGAAGGATGTCCCCGCTGACTGACCACCGTACTATGCTAGCCGTTAACACTCCCGTCATCGCCACATCCGACGGTTCGGGCGAGGTTATCGCCATCGGCTCAAAGGTGACGGAGTTCAAGGTCGGCGACATGGTATCCAGCCTGTTCCACCAGGGCCACCAGTCGGGACTTCTGGACCCCCGGAGCATCAAGACCGGACTCGGCGGAGCCCTCGACGGTTGTCTGCGGGAGTACGCTCTTTTCCCCGAGACGGCGCTTGTCCGTGCGCCGAGCAACTTGAGCTTCGAGGAGGCTGCTACCCTCCCCTGTGCCGCTGTGACCGCGTGGAACGCCCTCTACGGCAACGCCCGCCCGCTGAAGGCTGGAGACTCCGTTCTCGTCCAGGGAACCGGAGGTGTCAGTATCTTCGCGTTGCAGGTAAGAGAAACCCCCGATGGGATTTTTTACGGCCCCGGGTTTTTCTGACAACTATCACGTTTAGTTCGCCAAAGCTGCCGGTGCATTCGTTATTGCCACCACATCATCCGACGCAAAGGCTGAGCGCCTGAAGGCTCTCGGCGCCGATGTTGTCATCAATTACAAGACCGACGCTAATTGGGGCGAGATCGCCCGCAAGCTGTCTCCCCGTGGAGAGGGTGTTGACATCGTCGTCGAAGTTGGTAAGTTTACTCGCTTCCATGCAGGCAGCAAGAAAAACCCCCCAGAACCAAAACCAGAAACCAGCCAACTAACGGCGTGCAGCTGGCGAGATTACCCTCCCCCAATCCTACGAGGCGGTCAAGATCGAGGGCACCATCGCGATGATCGGCTTCGTCGGCGGCGCCGGCAACGGCGGCTCCGCACTGGCACCATTGACCCGCGTGTGCACGATCCGCGGAGTGTACGTCGGCTCCAAGGCGCAGATGATCGACATGAACAGCTGCATTGAGGTCAACAAGATCCAGCCTGTGATCGACTCCGAGATCTTCGACTTTGAGCACGTCAGGGATGCGTACAAGTACATGATGGCGCAGAAGCACTTCGGTATGTGGCTGCAATTCTGGCCGAGATGAGGGGTTGGGGGGTACAGATGCTGACTGTCAATAGGCAAGGTTGTGATTAGAATCTAAGCGGCTGATGCGTCGCGACGAATGATGAATGTAATTTATATTGGAAGGAGTCATATCGTACCCTACGTACATACGTAACGAGACAGGAACGGTCATTTGCATGCTAAACAGTTGATCTCATTCAAACCAAAACACATGATCGCCACCCGCCGCCGAATCGAGATGCGGATAAGAATTGAAATTCCATGATATCATCAGTGGGACGGGGCGGGGGAGATAATCCGAAGATCACCGGTGAGCTTCTTCCGGGCATTGGAGCATCCTGAATAACCAGCCGTGACCTCGTTCAGGGCCCTGGGGGCCCCAATATAAGTTAGCGGACCCAGAGGTCAACGACTAACTCATCCCTACGATCCGGAAGAAGAAGAGAAGAAGAAGAAAAAGATCTCTTGAATTCCGCGTACCCACTCTACCGTAGAGTACTGTACATAGACCCTTTGATCTCGCATGTGCTATGAACCAGTGAATCCAGCTGGGTATGGGGATACCGGTTCCGATCCTTGACTGGCGACTCTTCGCCGCATCGAAGAATCCCTCAAACCAGGAGGAGAGGCTAGGACTCCACTATTCGCTACAGCAAACGGAGACTTCGGTGCGGGTACGCTGGGGATCTCTCTTCCCTTCACTATTTCCAGTTCCAGTCCCCTTCCCCCATAGAGTAATCGAAGCCACCCCGTAGAGAAATTGGAATAATCTATCCAGGTAGCAGGTAGCATAAAGTACAGCGCGGACCGGGCCGCTGGTCGGCGGGTGATGTCTCATGTCTCATGTCTTATGAGGCAGACAGCTCGCATCCTGCTCGTTTACTTTCTCCCGGTGACGAGACTCGAAACGTTGAAACTTCGGATAAGCTTCATGAGGACTCAGGAGGCGGTGGAGGACCGGTCTGGACTGAACTAGATCATAGGTAGGTTGGTACCTAATGTGTGTATGGATGTAGGCCGCAGTAAAGTTTCCCCGAAACTTGTTACTTCACTGCAGCTTTCCAGCCTGATGGGATGGGTAGGATGGGGTAAGACGGGTAGAACGGGTACCTAGAGTATCGAGCAAGCGAATCGTCCGACCGTGGTGACTGGGCCGGTAACGAGTGCTCACGGCGGCCCCAAGTCATGGCACCACTGCTCTGCACACACACACTCTCTCTCTCTCCTCGTCAGGAACCAACGGCAGCTGTATCTCTTCGCAGCTTCGCTAGAAGAGGTGTGACTGTGACCATCGATAGGATGGGTAGGATGGATTATCGAGCAAGCGAGTCATCAAAGTTCCAACCGACCGTCGTCCGGGGGTGTTGCAGTGTTCACGGCGGCCCCAGTTCATGGCACCACTACTCTGCACTCTCTCTTTTCTTCAGGAAGCGACGGCTACTGTATCCCTTCGCAGCTTCGCCGCTTCGCTAGAACAGCCGTGACCGTGACCACCATCCCCCTACCCCCCAAGTGCCGTCCCCTGGGCCTGGAGCCTGGGTTCATACAGGCAAAACAGTCGGTATCTCGATCTTCAAAAACTCGGTATTGGCAAAACTCATTACTAGGTATATAGCAACGTCTACTTATCCTGATCGCCGCCTGGGTTCGGGGTGACTAGTGCGGTTGCTTCCGCTTATCCGGTGCTTCAAGGGAACCGTATGCATCATACGTACCGTCCATCCACTTCGCTTCATCAGCAGCTCAGCTTACATATCGAACCGAACGGCTCGGGAACATTCTGAAACCGTTCCGCGTACACAGTACTCCAGAGTACTAAAAACTAAAAACCACGCGGTCGAAGAGACGGCAAAAAGAGAATTTGATTCAGCCGGGATTTGAACCCGGGTCGGGCGCAGAATGCTGGTGGCAAGCGCCCATGATACCCCTACACTACTGAATCCACGGTGTATGTGTCGTCAGGCCAGATATACCGCGAAGATGATCCGGCAGCGTG
The DNA here is from genome assembly GCF_024521635.1 of Tricharina praecox. Classification (NCBI taxonomy): domain Eukaryota; kingdom Fungi; phylum Ascomycota; class Pezizomycetes; order Pezizales; family Pyronemataceae; genus Tricharina; species Tricharina praecox. The sequence continues at coordinate 1,454,278 of NW_026250409.1, forward strand.
TTGACTGGTGTCCGTACGGGCCTGAGTTGTGGATCCGGCGCTGGAATACCGGCGATTTCGTATCCCCCTCCCCACACCCAGGCTGGGCTACGCAGGTAACTACGCGGTTGCGGGGATGTATTGGAGCCAAATAAGATTCAAGTACCGACCTCGCATCTACAGCCAGGACCCATGACCCGGGACCCGGGTAAGCCGTACATTCCAGTGTCCAGTCTAGTCCCTCCGGACCGTCTGGGCCGAATCTCGGCAGACATTCCGAGACGCAGTGTCTACGCTGACGGATTGTCGGTAACTACCTATGTGTCCTTTCCTTGCTAGGTATGTTAAGAGTTTCGAATAAACAGCGGGCAGGCGGGCGGGCTGGCGGCCACATCGACATCCCGCAGTTCCTAGATTGCTCAGGACGGGGAAGAACTCGAGCCGCGAAGGGGTGTATAGAATTAGATGGCCGGACGGACGGGCCCAAAGATGGCCGCGCGCGCGCCGCAGTCGGGACTCGGGACGCACGGCCGGGAACCCGGGTACGAGTGATGCATGGTGAGTTCGTCGTCGAGAAGCATGAATGGCACCTGGAGAGGCAGAGTGAACCCCTCCAATGGAGACCTAGCATAACGCCGAGTTTTTGTTACAGATAGGTGCGCGGAAGCCGGTTTCGTAGTTCGCCAGATCTACTATAGTCCCCCCAGCAGTGTTCTCCATCGTCCGGTCCAGGCGGCCGTCCGGACGGAACGGACGGCCAATACGCCGTCGCTTACGAGCCTGAGACGGACGGTTGCAAAAGTTTTCCGTCCGGTCCGATGTGGTACCGGACGGGGTCGGTCCCCGTCCGACAGTGGAGGACGGCCGTCCAAGTCACATGAATATGATTCGGCTGATTGATAATTTCTTAGCACCGGTGTCCTATAAACAACCGCGTCAACTCATCCCTCACCGCTCCACAAGCTGGGAAAAGTAGCAGTATTCTGACTCGGACGCGTAAGGTGCGGCGCCCGGCCCCTATCACAGCGCCCTAATCACCTAATCTCACTCGGACACCCAAGGTCCACGCCCGAAATCGGGTTCTTGTCCAAAGCTTGGCGGACGGCGGCCGACGGCCGTGCTGCGCCGTCCGTCTCATCCGTCCGCTGAAAAAACCTTGGCTGCCACGTCCTAGGTTCGGACGGACGGGAGTCATGCCGTCCGTCCTCGTCCGAGGCCCAGGATGAACGGACCGGACGATGGAGAACACTGGCCAGTCTTCGTATCATAACTTGTTTGGGTATGATGCTTCTTCGCATGGCTCTCTTTCCTATTTCAACGGTTCTAACCATCGAATAGATAGCCAATTCTCTTCGGTTCTCCTTGGTACGCCGTTTGTTTTTCGGAGTCACCATGGTGGAAGCCAAGGGGTTGCTCCATCGAGCCGACTCCTAAGCCCGGGACCGGACGTCAGACAGGATAGCCCGGAGTGTGTATATTGGACGATCTATTCTAGCTACCTAGCTCGCACGCAATCAATGTTTAAGCCACAAAAAGATACAGTCTAATCTCACGCCATGATTAAACAAACCAAACCAAAGCACAGCCCAAACTCACGAGCCTTCTCAGTTCCGGCGCCCTCTCTCCCGACGGTCGCCAGTACATACCGGCGCCTACCTTACCCGATCAGTATTCAACATAGTCCAGTCCGTCCGTCCTGAGCCTCGGGCTAGACGGGACCAAATCTTGGCAGTCCGGACCGGACTAAGTATGTCGAACACTGAATTATCCGATTGATCCCGTGATGCTCTGTGATCTGAACTGCTTTTAGGCGTAATGTAGTCAGCACCGAGAGGCAGAGGAATTTGGGAGTAGGAAGACACGCATGAAACAGGGAGATTGTCCAGGTACTTTTGTTTGTAGCTGTAACTTGTATCCTAGAGGATTGGGTGCCCGTACATGCTAATACTGGACACTGAACCTTAACTGTTCCAATGACGAAACATTGCCGGGAAATCATACTCCGGATATGCCGAGTTGTTCTTCTGTGTCATGTCTCTTGGTCAGAGCCTACGCGGTGGCATTCTCGAACTCGAAAGGCGAGAGCTGATTCCCACGATTGGCGCTGTGTTTCATTGGTGTCGTAGCGATGAGGTTCGATCGCCAAGTGTGATGTTGGACCTAAGGGAGAATAAGCGTTGAGGGAGGAGGGAGGAGGAAGGGTCCATCGGTCTAGACATTCCAAGCTTCGATCAGCGTTGATGCGCGAGTGCAGATCCATCAATGGATCACTCGGCCACGCTCTAAATACTCGAATGTCCGTGTGACGGAGTGACGGAGGAGCTGTCGGCGGGAGGAAAAGAATATGGTTAGTGTTGAGGTTCCGGCGGCGCCGTAGGTGGCCGAGTGATCGATGGTGGAGTGGTGGGAGCGGCGGCGGATAGCAGAGCCCAGATATGAGTTCGGCATCAAGAGCCTAGATGTGGACTCGGCACCAAGAGCCGAGTTTAGTCGGCATCGAAGTTTTCACTGTCTATATAACACACTATCCTTTCCATTGTATCAGTCTATTCATATTCGTATCAGCAGGTAGTAGTGCGCATCAAAATTGGTGGGCATCGCGGCGTCGGTCAAATGAGGAGGGGGGGAGGACTGAAACTAGCACCCGCAGGTTTTCTTCTTCTTTCTTGATAATCATCTATCGAATAGGTAGACGGCCAACACTTCATCTTTGCCCTCTCCTCTGTGTGTGCTCCCTTTCTCGGCACGCCTGTCGGACGAGAGCACTGCCAAGGAGTCAAGAACTGGTACATGGGCGGGGGAATAATAGTTATGTAACCATGACTATTGAGTTTGGGGTGGAGTTTTGGATTTTGCGGACGACTGTATGTAGGTACGTTAATCACTCGGATGCATCATACGTTCAAATGCCAGGTAAACAGATTTACAAGACAAGATGCAAAAGCCGGTGCTATCTACCCTATTGTTTCCCCGAAACTGAGAGGGCTGTGGCGAACTGCTGTCTATAGTAATAATCCGATTTACCGTCGCGGACTGGTTGTTAACCGTTGTTGGTCTGCAGGAACGGCGATTACACCGCTAAGCTGTTTGCGCGGATCTACTCTAGAAGACGGCCATCTAGCTAGCACAAATCATCTCAGCGTGCCATTTGAAATTACATAGTACATACCGGGCACCTCTATGCTCGTACGCGGGCTATATGATCCTCATATGATCTCCGGGTGATCTTTCATCAATCTAGTGGCGAGAACCGGACGGAAGTCCGTCGATTTGGTAGCGTAGGTATGGTTCATTGCGCCCGCAATGATCCGCCCGATCCAGGTTCATGGCCTGTTCTCTTTCTCTATATACTTCCTATGTCTTCCTGGGATACCGTATATTAAAGACTTAGGTATCTTCGGGTGGCGGGAATGTTGCGGCAACTTGCAAGGCCGAATGAGCGAGAGCTAGGATGGCCCATGGAATAACGTACCTACCGTACCCTGTATGCCATCTCGGGAGGCGACCATGAGGCGTAGCAAACGGTTTCCGGAGCTGGAACCAGAGCTTGACCTCGCGCTAGTGACCTGGCCATGTGGAGTTTACTAGTAGAGAAAGGTGGAAACATCGAATTGTCTTACTAGGATTGAACGGGGAAGCTTTCTGGGCGGAGTATCGGTTCTATGTAGGAGCAGTAGTTAATCGGTCGTGAAGTTTGAAGGGTAGTGAGGCCAGGAAGTATGAAGTTGCTGAAGCGTGAAGAACCACTACGGATGCTTGCGACAGTATTCGGCCTCCGGGATTCGCTCCGGCGTTTCGAACTCCTGATCTACGGTAGTGGGGAAACAGAAGCTCCATATCCCGATTACCATCTCCATCACCATGACACCATCTCGGCCCCCAGTGAGTGCAGTTGTTTAAAGCTAAGCTTACATCCCTCCCGTAATCTCATCCACTCCACCGCTAAAGTTGAGTACATAGAGCACCAGTTCCACGTTCCACGTTTGGCACTCGCCCCTGGTTCCCGGTCGTCGGATCTCTGTGGCCAGATTTAGATAGGTACATACTCTGAGAGTGAGACATCCTGTCGCATCAACGACATCCCTCTTCCCGGGTACATATGTACTCTCGTCGAGCACATAGTTACTGCATAGAACAAACATAATCACGTTTCGAATGATGGGTGGTGGGAATGAAGCGCCGCTGACTGTGGATCCGGGAATCAATAGCTCTGCCGAAAACACACGCGAGCCGGTAACTTAGTACTCTCTCGCCAAGGCATACGCGTAGTTATGTGCACGTCCCCCTTATCCTCCGGTGGATTGAATGGAAGGAAAAAAAATCTCGCGCACGCATTGGAGCCGCCGGCACGATCGACCTCCGAGTAGAGCTGAGCCCCCTCCACCCACTTACCGATGATTTCTAATGGCTGGGTAGGTTTCATTGAGATTATCGAACATAGGAAGTAGGTAAGCTGAAGTTGTCATTGCACGTTGAATGACGGAGTTTTTGATATGAGCCATAAAAAATTGCTCATCGTCGTGACGTGATGCCAGAATCAAAACCCCGTAATGTATATGAGTGTGTGTAGTATACTGCCCCATATTTCAAACAGTGAAAACGAAAGAAAAAAGAAGAGAAAATTCCATAGGCCATGAAAGAAATAAAAACACCCATTGCATCCAATCCAGCCCCATGCCCGTAGTGCGCCATAAAACAAGCCAAAAACCAAAAGTAAACAGATGCCAATCATAACGAGCGAGTATGTAATGCCTATAGCCATTGTGTATGATCATTTGTCATGCGATAATCCTTCGACCGCTGCTCAAGCTCGAGCTCCTCTCTCGTCGGCGTGCCAGGCGGTCTCCTGGTCATGTCCTTCTCGGTGTTTACCAGCTCCACATAGCTATTGAAAGAGAAGCGCTCATCCTTCAGCACCGCGGCGCCGGGCATCCGCGTCGTCGGCGGCGGCGGGGTGTTGACTTCCGTTAATGACTCTAGCGGAATCGTATTCGATGGTCGCCGCGGCTTCGATAACCGCCGCTGGAAACTTTGCCGCCGGAAGAGATCGCTGAGAGAGTCGCGCGTGCGGGATCGTGTCCCCTCGGCATCGCTGGTGTCGCCGCCGCCGCCGCCGCTGCGCTCCTTTTCGGAGCGTACGGCACTGCTGAGAAGGCCCGGTAGGACGCGACCGAAGAGCGTTTTTAACGACGGGAGGGAGGCAGTGGTGATACTGATGGTGGCTTCCAGTTGGCCCCAGATTGTTGGGTCAATTCCGTCCCCTAGGATATTCCGTCAATGACTTTTCTTTTATGGGGAGGCCTGGAGAGCATACAAGAGGCTTCATAAGAGCTTGTCCATTTCGGAATGTACACCATCCTGACCATGGAGCAGATGCACGCCACTCCTCCGAGACAGAACATCAACACGACGGCGCTCTTCTTCTGCCACGACATTTGCAGGCCGACCACCATCCAGATGGGCAGGGCCAGCAGTGCCACATCCGATACCACATGGATTCCCGAGGTGATGTAGTAGAATGGGCCGTAGTCGAGACATGTCGAATCCGGATGCAGTCGCAAGGAGAGGTTGAAGCCAGATGCGACGGGAGAGCATTGGAAGACGTAGGCGAAGACGCAGCTGAGGGCGAAGGCTATGTGGAAGGCAAAGTATCCGTAGATGGTGTATCGAAGTCCCGGTTTGCAGTGCGGTCCGGCTAAACGCTGTACGAAGAATATGATGGACATTTTGACGAAGAAAATTGCTATTGCGTATATGACCGCGTGAGGAATGATCAACTATCGCAAAAAAAAAACTGTCAACGAGGGTTCATCTTCGATCCCCCTCCCAGCCGAGTGGATCCTATACCTTGGTTCCTTCAACAGCTTCTTTGTATGTCACGTCCCATCCATGCTTCCCGAGTCCGCCAACATATGCTGTGCAAATGTTGTTCACGGTCAAGCCAGCGGCGAATAACTAACGGTGATGTCAACAAACAGACCCCTCTGCCCCCTGGACATAATCCGAGCGTCCAGTACCCCAGTGCCCAACGAACCGTAGCGGGTATAATCATCCAATCATCCATCCCCAACCAGCCAGACACGATCCTCCTCGTCACCAGCCTTGCTATCGCCACGACCAGAGTGATGCTCATCGATACGACGCATACGATCAAGATCTCGGATTGTCGATTTTCCGGCACGTATCCTTCAAAGAAGCTCGGTGGTATGAATCCCTTCGGGAAAGCATGCATTCCCGCCGCCTGTCCCTGTGATATGGCTATCAACGCCGCATATCCTGTCGGTGCCGTCCATGTCGATGTTGTCGTTGATGTTGTCGACGTCGGCGAGGCCATCGTGGGGGCCGTCGTAGTGACTGAATATCGAATTCGTAGGGTAGTAACCAGCCGTTATATGTACCTAATATCCAAGTAGATGGAAACGGGGGAGGAGATGGGCGGGTGTGGGGTGGGCCGCCTTTATTGAAGGCCGGCAAGCGGGGAACCGTTAATCATTCACACCTCTCCCGCAAGGATATGAGAAACTTGGGAGCTTATGTATCAGCGCCAGAACCTGTCCCCCCCCCCATTTCCCCGTAACTACTCTACTCTTGCGCTTCACGCCGCCAAGTCCATGCAATTCCAGTCCGTTGATTATTCTTCCCCGGATTCCAGCTGCTCGCACCTCGTACAACCCAGCTCGAGCCGACCTGCTTGCTTCCGTAAGACCAGATGGAACCTAGCCCCGATCCATCACTTTTTTCTTTCTTTTTTTCTTTCTCTGGGGGGTGGGAGGGGGCAGTGTACGCGTTCGCTTCTCGTCGGGCGTCTATATATCCAATGCATATCGCAGCGAGCCAAGCACGATAAGGCCTCGGCTGAGGTAGGCCCCCCAGGCCTACATAGGAGGGTGGTTACGGAGATCTGAGAGCGATATCACCACGACATATAGGTAGCTCACTCACCTGCATTGTCGATCGCTGTTGATGGGACCGAAGACGTGGAGAAGGAGGTGCGGATTTGCAATCTTTCCCTACGTACGAGGTATGTACGTACTCTACTATATCGTGTCAACTCTCGTTTCAGAGATCAACGAAGTTGTACTATAGTTACCAAAGCCCCCCGCACGGTCCAGCAGCACCAGCACCAGCACTCGGCGCGAACATTCGGGGGAATTCATCTCGCTCCAGAAATCACGTATGATCCACCAGGCGTCCAGACCGTTCTCCTTCTCACGATATCCCACCGACATCTCCGAACTACGGCGCCAACAATCTCGAAATGAACCGAGACGTCGCTTGGGAGCGCCAAGGTCGACTATTAATCCTCCATCAACGCGGACGTCGAGTATTTGGTTACCGCAAACGCATGTATGTCTGAGACTTTAGTGTCAGTCATGATGGGTAAATACCATAGGGCTTGGCTACGTTGCCTGTTCGCGACTAGAGTCAGCACGTAGTTACCGGTACTCTAGTTGGCTGGGATGACAGGTGGCCCCACATCGGTTGGTGTTTGACGGCCGACCTACCGCAGATTCCAGTTCATCCTGTGGTCCATCAAAGTGGAACACAGTTGGTTGGTTAGTTACCATCTCATAGGAAGCAAGGCTTCATGCAACTTCGCCAGAGAGGATGGTTACTCGCCCACCCAGCAAGTCGAGCAACCTACCGTAGTTACATATCTCCCACGTTGACTGCGGGTTTACCGCCCGCTGCTGCTGCTTCAGCTGACGGAAAGGGGCCATCGCGGTGCGGCAGATGGGGTATAGCAGTTACTGGGTGCACTGCCGTTCGACCGCATGTTCAAAGCGACGGAGTGAACACCCACAGTGAGCCGAGAACATGGAGCACATATTTGAGCTGAATGTCGGAGTGCACACCGCCTTCGGGATCTGTCTAGACAGTCAGGCAGAACCACTGGGGGTTGGGAAACTCGAGAAACTCCTGTCCGGCATCCACCAGTTTCGTCCATCTAGGTACTTTTTACTGTCGGGTTAGCCTATGTAGTGAGGCGTCGCCTAAACCACGGTACTAGTAAAGAGCTAAAGTGCTAGCTACCGTCCCGAGGTGGGGGGAGAACTAAATCCATACATACAGCTCTGGACATCTTCTCACTAGATATACCCATAGTACTCTGCCTAGGCTCTATAGTAATCAGAGTAGGTATGTAGAGTGGATTTCCATAACCACAAGCGTGGGCTCTAGGAAGGTAACTATTAGTATTATTTAGCATCCCAAGCAAATGCCTCTTCTCGAATCGACATCTGTCGCTTACCACAGCAGAAGACCCAGCCGTGCTTCACGGAACAGTCCTACTTGACCCTCCCCTCTAGCCGTCGGGGGAGGTGGAGACTCTGATTCTCCCGTCCCATGGGATGCCTTTTTAATCATCCGGCACACTTATACATATGGTACCTAAGCGGCCGCATAGTCTTCCATTCCTCAGCTTCCAGTGGGCTCACTTTTCGACCAGACTCCCAGACCCCATGTTCGAGCGACACTTCGGTTAGACAAGAACAGATATCTCAGCCAAGCCGCCGGGTTCTCGGAGTTCGGTAGATATCGTCCATGCAGGAGGCGAATCCTTGCGACATGCGACTGCAACTTGAGATGAGTTTCGGAGGGAGGTGTGTGGAAGCAGAGGTGGAGGCGGAAGTAGAGGTGGAGGTGGAGGACCGACGGGCGGAGCTGGTTACTGTTTCTGGCAATGGTGGTGAGTTTGCTCGACGGGGCGGTGCCGATAATGTTGATTCATCATTCCCGTGAAGCCGAGATCGATTCCTGGCAATGAAGAGAAGTGCACAAGGTACGTATAACGGTATCACAGGTGTCTTCAGGCTTCTGCACATTAGCAGTCGGGCTCCTCTCGCACGTGGACTACGCATGGCAACCGCCTGTCGTCCTCCTAGCGACTGCACGTCCATGTCCGCCATGCCATGCACTCTCACCCTCCCCTTCTTCGGCCGCCCAGCTCGCTAAACAACGGTCAACCAAGCCCCCGACCGCCGAACTCCCCTCTTCCTTCCCCGCAAAACCAACCGCACTGCAGTGCCTAAACAAAATAGGTAACAGACTCCAGAGTGCCAAATCTTCCAAATGAAACTCTCGACTTCGGGCTGTATGTAAGCTCGGTGATCCCGACACTTTACTGGATGACTTCACAATCTACCGCACTCCATGGCCCCCAAAACGGTACCTAGCATAGGTAGGCTTGGCCTTGGCGGCCGGTAAATTGTGAAGATATCTTCTCCCGAGTCCCCTACTCTGATAGTTACAGGCAAACGGCCAAACGGCCAAGCAAACTGTCGAATTGCCAAACTACCCAGGCAACCAGTCTTTGGTGTTGGCGATGACGACCTCGAAGGAAGGCCGGTCGACTGCGCGTTATATGTCAGTATATTATCTCTATGTTACCCATCAACCATGTGGACATGTTCCCCAGGGTATCACGAGCTCGGTTGATATCTGTAAGAAGAAGGCAGGCATTGGAGATACCGAGGCATCGGGTGAAAGAAGAAAAAAACTTATTTCTTTAATGCAATTACTTCGGGATACATCGAGGAAGTACCATACACTGTTTATATGTTTGATCGTAACGATAGGTGTGTACAGTGCGGCGCCGTGATGCCAAGCGATAATAGGACAGTCGTCAGGTATTCACATATTCGCACTCGTGTTGCGCAGTGTCAAGCTCGATGTAATTTGGACTCATTCTTTCCGTTGTTATTGCGTAGGTGGTTATTCAGTCATGGCGATGGCGGGGGCACTAGCCACCCATCAGCCTTCTTGTATGTCCTGTCGCTCGAGGCCTTCAGACTTTTTCAATATCTATTCATTCATACTTTCTATGGGCCCTGTCCAGCGCTATCAAAACAGTATCTTCCCATACAATCACCCATCGCTCCCCGCATTACCAACCATGTCCAACCCTGAGATGTACAATTCCAAGTACGGATCCATCGACAAACTTTCTTCGACCAATTACGATACCGGTACTTGGAAGCCCCGCATATCCGCAATCCTCTCAGCAATGCTCGCACTAAAGATTGTTACCGGCGAAGAAACCGGGAACGCCCTGCCCGCCGGAAACTCCGCTGCGAATGTCGCGAAACAAGAAAGCTTCGGAAGCGGCAAGCTCTTGCCACCACCGTCATCCTACTATCCTGCACCCACCGCAACCATTCACAAGAAATGTCGTTTCAAGGATTCGAAGTAAGGACTCCTTATTCTCCAGGGCTAGTGACAGGTGGACAGGTCAGGGTAATGCTAACCAGTAGTTCAGGTACTTGCCCGCAACAACAGCCCGCTCATCGAGGAGCTATCTCTAACTGCGCCGGACATCGCATCAGATCCTATCGATCCTATCCTACTCCAGCAGACACAGACGTGAAATCTTCAGTTGGCATCAGACTCAGGTTCACCCTCGGTACCATCACTGGTAGCAACTAAGGACCGCCGTTCCGGCATCCCTCTGGCAGTCGAAGGCGACAAAGCAATTGCCTCTCAACGAATAACAGTTGATAGGGTTCTCGGCAACCTCATACCTAGCTGGTGATGAGGTTAAGATCACTAAAACGAAGGAGATGGAGGTGGAGAGAGATTATCTCGGCATACCTCTCCCGCCGGAACGACATGCGAGTTCAGCTGGCCGGAACCGAAGGAGCTATATTGACGGAAAGTTCTATACTATACTCTCCTCACTACTCTGCTTTACGTGAGTAAACATACAACACGACTCAGTAGTGTAGGGGTATCATGGGCGCTTGCCAGCCAGCATTCTGCGCCCGACCCGGGTTCAAATCCCGGCTGAATCATAATTATTGTTTGCTTACAAATTTTTTTTCAATCATCACTGCATTCGGCGTTGGTGGACAGATCATGTCAAAGATAAGCTTTATACATGTAACGGTTCGCGATACCGTTTCCCCCGAGCTCGAACAGCGTCCTCACGCCGAGTCCACCGATACTATTTCCCCAAAGCTCGAACAGAGATCACGCCCTTTCATTCCCGCATTTCGGTTCGGCCACCATGAACTCCAGTTTTTCAATCGACCCTCTTCTTTCCGGGCCGCCATCCACCCCACCCTCTTACCAACTTCCTCACCTTGCAATCTCGCAGCGCCCTCACGCCGAGTGCACCGATACCGTTTCGCCCGAGCCCGAACAGCGTCCTCGCGCCCAGTCCACCGATGCCGATGCCATAGAAATCCCAGCGCCAGAGATTTCGGAAATAAAGACCAGAACTGCGTTGCGCGACGAGGATACTAAGGCACGATTGGCCAAACAATCAAGCTGTGCGTCAACAACTTCGAGGACTACCTGCAAACCAAGCGGAACGACGACTTCATGGACCGGACGCAAGCGACATTTGCGGCGCAGCCTGGGTTGGATGTGTCTGTGAAAAAACACCATTGTCGCCTTTGCCTTGTCCAACGGTGAATGAGCCCTTTCACAGACACATCCAATCCAGTCTGCGCAGCGAATGTTACCTGCATCCAGTCCATGAAGTCGTCCTTCCGCTTGGTTTGCAGGTAGTCCTCGAAGTTGTTAACGCACAGTTTGGCCAATTGTGCCTTAGTATCCTCGTCGCGCAACGCAGTTCTGGTCTTTGTTTCCGAAATCTCTGTCGCTGGGATTTCTATGACTTCGGCATCGGTAGACTCGGCGTGGGGACGCTGTTCGAGACCGGGGGAAACGGGATCGCGAACTGTTATGTATAAAGCAAGGTAGGTAGGCTGTCAGGGCGGGCTGCTGTACATACCGGTAGAGTATCTCTATCGCTACCAGGTTGTGAGATGAAGAAGCTGGTACATAGGAGGGTGGGGTGGATGGCAGGGCGGAAAAAGAGGAAGAGAGTCGATTGAAAAAACTCGAGTTCATGTCTATAGTGGAAGTTGTGGGCTGTGGCCGAGAAATTTTTCTCCGTTAGAGAATTTGGCCGACCGCTGAAGTTTGTTCCGTTCATGAGCACGGACATTTACAGAACCTCCCGTTTTGCTGTGCTTGTCAACGTGAACGCAACTCGCTTAGATAATCCAACAATGATGTGGCGAGCGGTCGGAGCTTGTGGACACAGCATGTCTAGTGCAAACACAGCTGCACCAGCCACACGAGGTCCGACCGGCGACTGCTCGGCACATCATGTTGGATGAGCGAGTATACCTGCATCTACTCGTTCATAAGATACAACCGCTCAACATTCTGAATGAGCTTGCCGAGTGGCAATCGAAGTCCATTCACCACTTTCGTCGCCATTTGAGCACGATCTCTTGTACAAAGCACCATACAGCCCTCGGTCGCCGCGCTCGTGCCACCCGTTTCCACTCGGCAAGCTCATTCAGAATGTTGAGCGGTTGTGTCTTATGAACGAGTAGATACGGTATAGCATTCACGTTGACGAGCCTAGAGTTCTACAGAACCTCCCTACAATGTAGGTATATACCTGGTTACCTCGATACTCCAGATATTACTACACTACATATTCGTTTCCACCCGGTATGTTTTGCTCAAGTCTCAAGAACCGAGTATGTGTGTATGGGTAGCTCACTGTAGAACCTCGATAATTTGGTCATATATAACTTCTTCACTCACTTCACTCACTTCCCCCTTCCTTATGCAGCATCATATCATATCCCTTCCTCACTTCCTCACTTCCTCACTACTTGTAGAATAGATAAAAAAACTCATCCATATCCATATCCCTCCATTCCTTCCCAGTTCCGACAGAATAAACGAACCAGAATAAACGAACCAGAATAAACGAAACAGGATATACCAGCTATGTGTATAAAAACGCCCTCCCATGCAACGCATCGCTAAACAGAGTTTCCTGGGTAATAAACAATAATCATCAAATACTAATACAATCCAATCCAATCCCCCCTTCCTTCCCACTCACTCGAGCCTCGAACTCGGCCTTGGCAGAGCACTGCTCCCTCTGCTCGCCCTCCTCGCACCACCGCCCCTAATCGCGCCTCCATCACCGCGTTTGAGAAAGACCCTCCTTGTCTCGGCCGTACCCGCCGTACCGATAGCTGATCCAGCCACGCTCGACCTTGTCCTGGGCACCTGAATCTGTCCCACAGCCCGCGCCGGCTCCTCCGGCGACACCGCAATATCCCTATCCCTATCCTTCACGCTCTGCTCGCGCGGCATCAACTCGCGCTCTCGCTGCGCCTGCACAAGGCTTGCGCTGCCACTCCTGCGTCTGCCGGGCGCGACGATGCTCGCCGATCCGCTGCGCCTTCTTCCTGCTGCGGCTGCGGCTGCGGTCTGCGGCCGGCCGAGAGACGTCTGTGGTCGTCCCATGGAGGTGTGTGGTCTCGTCTGCTGCGGCCGGAGCTCGGGCTGCGGTTCTTCGTCGCCGAATACGCTGCCTCCGTAGGCACTGCCGCCGACGCTGCCGCCGACCTCGCTGGCAGAGCTGTAGATTGCGCGGGAGCCACTAACTCTGCGTACCTGACCGAGCATTCCCTCAACCCAGGCTTGGTGCTCGGGAGTAACATTCTTTCCACCACCTCGGGGTCCAGCGAGCCCGAGCGGTGGCCGATCGTCGGTGGCACTTTCGGAGAAGGAGAGTCGGCTGGTTTGTCGTCGTAGGCCGGCGAATGATGATCCACTAGAACCTGGGCGCGATCCCGATGGAGGGCCACGTGATGCGGGGCGAGAGGGTCCGGACGGGGGAGAAGGTGTCAGCCCAAGTCCGGAAAACCCGTCGCTAGTTGGTGTCTTTGGACCTCTGAGCATTGGCGATGGGCCAAGTGACCCTCCCACCCTGGATGCATGGGACGGAGACTCCGGCTGGCCGGGGAGTAACATAGGTGTTACATGGGGCGAGATAGAACGTCTCGGTGCTGCAGTGATCGAGAACATCGGCGAGGCGTTCCTCTTGCCTCGCTCGCCACTCGAGCTGCCCGGCCGACTGCCGTATGTCGGGGTTGGACTCCGCAGGTACCCATTTGGTGTTGGGCTTCTCTGATGCTGGCCCACACTAGAGTTGCTGGCGCTATGGCGGAGGTTACGCTGACTCGGCTGACCTGAAGGGGCCTTGTGGGATGGGATCTCCTCGATTTGAAGAACGCTTTCACTAACAGCCCTCATCTTACTTCCATGGTGGAGAGCCCATTCCTTGAGATACTCCTCGAGATCGCTCCAGCCTCCTCCTACACGGCAGACCAGTCTTGCGTTGCCGACAAGGCGGACATAGAGCTTCATTGGCGGCTGATCATCGTTGCGGTGAAGGTGATAGCACTTGATGTCCCCTTGCACGCTGGCGTTGTGACGGCGAGAATTGGTCCTGGCATGTCCCGGTTGACTGCCCGAGCTCGCGGACGTGACAACGGACTTTGGCGCAGGGATGCTAGATTGCCATGGGCGTGCGGGCGGCTTCTTGACCATGTCGTTGAGTTTCTGGAGGTTCGAAGCAGTGAGCTTAACCTTTCTAGGGAGGCTCATAAGTAGTTCGTTGATCCTCTCATCCATTTCGACTTCCGGGTCTCTAGGCGGAGGAGTGGAAGGTCCCTTAGGCACATCTTGCATGTTGGCGGTGGAATTCTCGAGCCATGGACGGTCACGCTGTTGGCGCTTTTCGGGCGTGACAGTGCTGATGTAGGATTGCTGCGGCCGTGCACCGCCACGTTTGGGCAGCCTGATGGCAGGCCCGGCCGGGATATCGTAGTCTGGACTGTTGCCCCGAGCGAAACTTGGCTCATTTCCAGAGATATCGCTGGCACCGGCTGGGCTGCTATCCAAGCCGAACGGATGGCTGAGGGATGCCTGGGCCCACATTCCTCGTTTTACGGGAGTTGGCAACAGTACGTGTGCACCATCGATCTCGGGCAGGGTGGTGGTTGAGTCGTCGTTAACCTGCATGAGCTGTTAGTATCACCACACGACTACCCAAGAACCACGTACCTCTGAAGCTGGCGGTGAGGTGGAAAAGAGCGACTGAACCTGCTTCCTCGCAGGCTTTCCCTTCGCTTTGAATTTCACAGAGCCATCATCCCTTCCATCGCTCGGCGATTTCGACCGACTGGGTTGCATAGGATGTCCCCCAAGAAACTTTTTCGCATGGCTTCCCCATTCCTCCTGCATTGAGCGAGGAGTTTGAGACTCCATGATGCTTGGAAGGTCATGCGCTTTGTTACGGCGACCAAGGGGAGCGGGAGGAGGAGGGGCAGAGGTGGGAGCGGGTGGCGCCTCAAAGTCGTCAAATCCGGTAAATGAGTCGTCGCCGGGAGTAGATGCATTGAGGAAACCTTGACCGCGGTAGGGAGTGAATGGACTATCATCTCCATCAACCGAACGAGGAGACGGCAGCATTGGGCTGCTGAGCTCAAACTTTGGTGGTGACGAGCCTATGTGGAACTGGCCGATGTCCGACATGCTAGCATCGTAGTCCATATCGTCCTCGTCTTCTTCCACCACACGATCGAAATCGGAAAGGGTCTCATCGTCGATATCAGCAAAAGCTTCGCCAAACCCGTGTCCCGGGTTGACGTTACGTCCGACGTCTCCGAAATCCGGGGCTCTGTCGAAGACCGAGGGTAGAAGAGAAGCGTGCAACCTTTCAGGCGATGATTCATATCGTTCATCCTCATCAACGACTGGTGTCGCCTGTCTAGAAGTAGTTCTTGAGATCTCAATAGCCCGTTCGTCTCGATCCGAGTCCTCGGAAGTCCGTTTTCGCGTTCCAATAGACTTTCCACGAGACGGGGTAACGGGTTCGGCAGGCTGCGGCCGACTTGCCATCCCTTCAAACATGAGCCTTACGGATTGAATGTGAGAGAGCTTTCCGGGCGAGAGGTCGAAGATAGGTTTCTCGCTCTCATTCGATGTGGTCTCATTCTCGGCGACGACCATACGCGGTGCCTCGGTTGTGGAGCCATTCAGAATTCCCAGCTTGTTCTCAACCGCAGGCACGGTCTCCACGACTGATTCTACAGCTTCCGCCGGTGTCGAAACGCTCACCTCATCCTGGAGTGGAAGTAGGACCAAATCTTTCTCCTTAGGTTCCACAGGCTTAAGGACCAGGGCTGGCTTGATTGTGTCTTCCTCATCGGCAGCGGCGGGCGCTTCAACCACAGGAGCGTCCTTGACAACTAGTTCAGCCGAAACAGCCGTATCCGTGGTCTCTTCCTCAGCGCTCTTATCAACACCAGCGGCTGCAGCCGGGGTCTGAGCAGCAGCTGGCTCCGTGACCTCGTCCGCCGACGAGACAGCAGGCGAGACCTCTTGCGGCTTGACTGTGGACTTCTCCTCTTTGGGAGCCTCTTCCAGTTCAGCCGCGATGGTTGTAGCAGGAGTGATCCGTTCCAGCTGCACTGACTCCGCAGTGGTTCCCTTCTCTTCCGTCACCGCCTCCTTCTGCTCCTCGACTTTCTGTACAACTTCTACCTTCTCCATACGGGTGTCCTCTTGAAGATTACCCGCGATAACCGGGCCGATACGGGCGCTTGCGACAGAGGCGACAAGAGGAGTATCAATGACAACTTCCTCGGCTGTCTCAGCCTCGGCCGTCTCATCTTCGACCGTCTCAACGTCGGCAATCTCGGAAACGGCGTGAATAGGCTCGGGTAGCACAGGCGTCTTCTCGGTGGCGGATTCAGGAGCCATGGGAAGGGCTTCGGTCTTACCAGCATTCTCTTCCGCGACGATAATCTGCCCGAGCCCCGCAGCGGCCACCAGAGAAGATACCGACACTGCTACAGCCGCCGGTGCTTCTGCAACAATGTCACCACCGCCGACGGAAACCACGGGATCGACTGCTTCAACCACCTGTTGCCCGTCCAACTCCTCCTCGGCCGGTACGATGTCTTGTTCCTTAGCCGGGAGTGTCGGGACCACCTCTTCGACAGAAACCATATCCTCCACCGGTGCGATAATCTTTTTCTCCTCCTCTTCCTCATCCCCATCCTCTGCATCCTCATCGCCCTCTTCAATCGAGGCTAGCTCAGACTCACTGAAATCAACGGGCGCGACAGCTTGTTGCTCCTCCAGCATATCCTTAGCCTGGGCGACCTCGCATTCCGCGTCAGTTTCCGCCTCGGGTCGCGTTTCGGTGATTTCTTCGGCCTTGGAGACTTCCTGGGCCTGCGCCACTTCCTCCATTGGTACGGCTTCCTCCACTGGCAGAACTTCCTCCACTGGCGCGACTTCCTCCACTGGCACGGCTTCCTCGACTGGCGCAACTTCCTCCACTGGCGTAACTTCCTCCACTGGCGCGACTTCCTCCACTGGCGCGACTTCCTCCACCGGCGCGATTTGTAGTCTGGCGGGCCTCTCCTCAGCGGCAGCGACAACCGACGGTTCCTCGAGCCCATCTTTAGTAGTAGTGACCACTGGCACCTTCTCCTTATCCTCAGCCTTGATAATATCCTCTTTCTCGACGGAATCGACGGAAGCCATCTGACGGTACATTTCCGTGGCTTCCTCGGCTGGCGCGGATACCTGAAGCGCGGCCATTGCTACCACTGGCTCGATATCCCTTTGCCCCTCCACCTCCTCCGCCTCCTCCTCTATCCTCCCAGCCTCAGACTGCATTTCCACAGGTTCGTTGACAGAAGCGACTTCCCGGACCAAAGCAACATGCGCCAATGGCTCAACAAGCTGTAGCTTCTCGACCGGAATAGCTCCGGGTTGCGGTTCCGTGGTTTCTATGGTTTCCTCATCCTGCTGTTCAAGCCTCTCTTTGGGTTGATCCATCTCCTGCTCTTCGACGGCGGCTACGGTAGGTTGCTTTTCTGTGACTTCCTCGATGACTTCCTCGACCGGCGTGATCGCCTCCACCGAAACGGAATCCCGATGTTCTGCCGTCTCCTCTTCGGACCGCGAGGAGGCGATATCCCTAGGTGAAATAGCATCCTGCTCTTCGACCCGAGTGATATCCTGTTCTTCGACGAGGGCCACGGTGGGTTGCTTTTCCGTAATTTCCTCGACCGTCGTGACTGCCTCCACAGGAACGGAATCCCGATGCTCTTCTGTCTCCTCTTCGGACCGCGAGAAAGCGATATCCCCGCCCGAAACGGCATCCAGCTCTTCGACGCGAGTGACCTCCCGTTCCTCGACTAGATCCACATCGGACGACGTTTCCGCATCTTCTTCGGCCGCAGCGATCACCGAGTCCGTAACTCCTGCCATCGGCGAGACCCCCCTCTGCAAGCCCTCTTCCGTCTCCTGCTGCTCCTCCGGCGTCTCCTCGGGGGCGACATTTACTTCCGGCTCGGGAGCAGCGACCTCCCGTTCCTCCGCCGCAGGTTCTTCCACGACAGCGATCGCCTTCGCCTCCGCCTCAGCGGGCGTTTCCGCAATGATCAAGACCGCCGGCTCTACCGCCGCTGCGACCGCGACCGCGACTGGGGCGACATTTTCTTTCTGTTCTTTCCGGTCGAGGAGAGTAAGTTCCACCGCCTTTTCCTCGGCGGGAGTGCTAAAGACATCGGCCTCCTCGAACTCCTCGGACTCCTCGGCTGTCGGAATCGACTTCGCGGGAATATCCTCCTCCGCAGATTGCTCGTGGGCAGTAGCTTGCGCGGGCTGAACAAGCTGAACAGGTTCCTTTTCCGGCACAACATCTTCCGTCCAAGTTTCGGGGGTTCCTATCTCCAGCCCATCTTCCTCCACTTCCTCCACTTTCGCTCGTGTTTCAGCCGATGCCTCCTCCACGACAGCTGCCAAAGCCTTATCATCACCAATCGCATCCGCGCGAGTCGTTAAAGCCGGAACCACCACCACCTCCTGATCAACGCTCTCCGGCGTTCCGGGGAGTTTCACGACAGAAGTGGGGGTGTGAGCCGCCAGCTCTCCGAAACCCAACGGGGGTGTCATGAACTGCTCCGACTCTTCGGCGTCTGGATACGTGGGCGCAGACAAGAGAGCCTTATCCTCCATCGGGGCACAGGGAAAGCTAGCATCCGCTGACATTTCGGGCTGGGGTGCAGCAGGCAGTGGACCTGATCCGGAAGTGTGCAAAACGAGAGCTGCCGCCGCCGGTCCGATTTCCTTCTCCGCGGGTTCCTCCCTCATAGTGAGCGGGTCCCTCTCGGGCGAGCTGACCTCCTTCGGCGCAGAGCCCTTAGGCGACTTCGGCACATCGAACCCAGTAATGACGATCGTCGGCGACGACGGCGATACGGCATCATCCATTGACCAGTCCTTGAGCCGCTCGCCAAAAGCGCTATCAAAGAAGCTTCTCCGCTCAGTCCCCTCCCTGTTTTCGGCCTCGCTGCGGAGCCGTCCCGTATCCATGTCCGGACTCTTGATCGGGCTGCTTGCCACTTCAGCCAGGCTTCCGACACTGCTGGTACGCCTCCATCTTCTCCCGCGGTCCGCTTCGATCTCCGAGGATTGTACTCCGCGTAGGCGCATGAGTAAGCTCTTGTCGAGGCCCAACCCGATGGACTCCTCCTCCGGCTCGGAATCCGAAGTCTGGCCCTCGATCTCGATTCCTTGGGTAACATCCTCCTGGGTTTCGAGGGCTTCCATGAGGCCGCGCTCGAGCTCGCCCACCTTCTCGAGAACATCCTCGACGGCGTCTTCATCCTCGCGCGCCTTCTCCGCCACCCTCTCGCCCTCCATGACGAGCTGCATCTTCTCCCTCTCATTCCGGAACTCTTCAGCCTTGCTGACTTCTCGCAGCCGCCCCTCCAACACGACGCGTTCGGCATCCATCTCCCAGCTACTGACGCCCTCCTCAATATCTTCTAGCTCGCCGATCCACTTATCGGGCAGCACGTCCTCGCGCCCCTCCAGCGCGTCAAGCATAGAATCCATAATCCTCCCGGCCGCCGTGACGCGCTGCTGAATGTTCTCAGCCATCACGGCAAAGATCTCCTCGTCGAGCTTCTGCGACCCATCGGCGATGGCGGGGATGCGGATAGCTTCGTAGCCGGCGTCCAGGGCGTCCTGGGCATTGCCGAGCCAGCGAAGGAATACGGGGACGATCTTGAGGACGGCGAGGCGGATCGCCCAGATCGAGAGGAGCTTCATGAGCCGGTGCAGTGGCGGCAGGAGCTGCAGGGTGGTGGCGGCGATGACGGCCGACGACGAGGTGAGCGGGTTTTCGATACCGGTGCGGTAGGCTGCGCTGTATTAGCTAGTTGCATCGACATGAACATCGCCAGGAGAGTGCTGCTGCTTACAGAGAACCTTTCCTTTCAGTCCTTCGACGTCCAGTTCTTCGACTGCTTCGGTGATGGCTTCGATGCGCTGTTCGTAGTACCTCACGGTCACCTTGGCGAGCGAGCCGTAGTAGTCATCCGGGTCGATCTCATCCTCCTCCTCGTCAGACTCTTCCCTCACGGCGAGGTGCTGGCTGTGGACCGGTGTCGATGGAGCTCGCGAGCCATTAGTGCTGGCCGCCAACGCTTCCGGAAAAGACCTCGGAGCGGCGTGTTTCTGAGGCGTAGACGGTAATGGCGGGGAGTTCGATTTACCCGCGATGGCCACCGCCGCTCTCTTCTGCATCTTAAGCTGCATCGGAGTCAACGGCTTCCCTCCGCGGTTGACCCTCAGATCGCCCATCCGATCCGCAGCACTGCCAGGAGTAGGACTGTCGGGCTCGTTCACGCTGGAGTACGCTCCCAAATTACCGACGGGGCTCTCGCCCTCCTCCTCAGAAATAGTCCGCATCTCCTCGACCGAGTCCTTGCGCAGACTCATCTTGCGGCGCTTCCTCCGCATGCCAGGCTCCGGCGGCAAGTAGCCATCGCCGTTCTTGCTTCCCCTACCCCAGGCGATATTCCACCCCTCGACCTCCCGCAGCCACTCGCCAACCCTGGTGATGCCCTCGGCAGCACGCATGCTCCACGCCCTCTCTTCGGCTGTGAAGCCCAGCTCGGGGTCGTTGGCCATCTCCCGCAGGGCAGTGGGGGTCAGCCGCGACAACAACGGGTCGGTAGCCAGCAGGGCCTGGATCCGCGAGCGACGCCCCGACCGCGTGGGGGATACCGACGGCGAGGAGTAGTTTGAGCGACAGGGCGAGGTCATGGCGCTCCGTGGGGCACGGTAGTAGTGGCTCCCCGGGAATGCCGACGGCTGCCGGGGGGTCTTTGGCGGAGCCGCATTGAAGAACGAGGTGACGGCCTGTGGGGGCGTGGTCGAGAAGGGGGACAGCGGCGAGGGCGTCACCGGTGCGTGGCTGTGGAGACTGTGGGCTGATGGGGGCTCGGGACGGCGGAACCGGGCAGAGCTTGGGGTCACCGGTAGGGGTGAGGGACGGTCGGGGGTCCAGCCGGGTGGAAGGGCAGACATTTGCAACGACGGACTGTTGTTTGCGATGAGATTCTGCTGCTGCTGCTGCTCGTGATGCTGTACGGCTGTGAGTGGTCAGTCGGGAGGAACGGGGGTGGACAGGAGGCACTGATGGTGGTGGTGACGAAGGAAATTCGAGCACGACACGATTTCTCAGAAGCAGAGGCGGCTACCAAGGTGTGCTTTGGATTGTGGTCCTTTCAAAGGTGGCTGGAGGGTCGGGCGTCGGGGCGGGCGGGTGGTTGGTCGATAGGGCTGTCGGTCTGTGCTGTGCTTCGTTGAGGGGAGAAAAGAGTCGCTGTCTGCGGAAAGAACGAGAAGTATCAAAGACCAGCCAGTTGGTACAGACCTGCAGCGCGGCGGTGCTAGCGGGAAGTAGCTGCTGCTGCTGTCGTTTTTGACGCGATAGGTTAATCGCAGTGCCGGGGGTCACGACGGTTGATTGGCTGCCGTGTCACCGTGACGGATCGATGTCGAAGTCGGCGTGGAGAGGTGGTATGAGGGACGAGGAGTCAACGCAACGCTGCAGAAGATGGGGTGTCGCAGAGGATGAGGGCAGAGAGTCGGGAGGAGGACATTGGCCCTGAGTCGATTGGATGTTGATCGCGGGGGAGTGGGTGCTGGGACGAAGTTGCGAGGTTGCGCGGCGAGTGGTGATTGGCTGCTTCGTTTCTCGATGTTAGCTGGTGGCGGTAATGGAGACGAGGACGGAGACAATGACCGAGACGGAGACGAATGCGGGGACAGAGACCGAGACGGAGACGAATGCGGAGACAGAGACCGAGACGGAGACGAATGCGGAGACAGAGACCGAGACGGAGACAGAGGCCGAGACGGAGATGGACGCGGGATCGGCAGACAACAAGAAAAGACGGCAATGAGAGTGCGCGCGGACGCGGCGATGCTATTGGCGCTGGTGATGGTGATGGTGGTGCGTCGCCACTTTCACGTGGAGGATGAGGATACCGGTACCATGCTGGAGGAAGGAAGAGATGGGAAAGCTGGAGCTGGCTGCAGGGAAGCCGAGAGAAACATGGCTCGAGTTGTATCTATCGGCGAAGCCAGCCATTCCACTTCTTTTACCCCCGGATCTCTCTCCTTTCGTTCTCCCGTGTTGCCTGCGAAATACGGTAAGAACGGCCCATCGATCACGGGACAAACAGGACACGCTCGAGCCCCATGGTGAACATGAGCCGATTGCGGTCTCAACTAAGGCGCGGGGGGGCGAAGGGAAGCGAGAGCTTGAGACCTTTTCATCTCCGGCTTCCTATCGATATCGGCAGAGAATCCTCTCGAGGCGTGAAGACATCTCGAGACGTGGAGACATCTCCAGCTGTCTCGTACCTCTTCCACCAGTCGTCACAGCTCTCTTTATCCAGTTCATCCGCCTCCCGCAGTCGACACGCTTTTCTTATTCGATCTCCGTCCGGCTGCACGGATCGGATCGAGAGTCGGACAGGGGCAGATGCGGACTGTGCAGGGAATGCAGCAGAGCCGCGCCGCTGAAAACTCATCGAGAAAAACTGGTGGTGCGGACAGCGAATCAAACATATCGGTGTCATCGCGATGTCGTTGTTTAGTAGCATGCGAGGGACAGCGCATCGCTGGAGCCAGTCTTCGCTCCATCTTCCCCTCGCCCGCATGGAACGTTCTTTGTCCGGTTCGCGCTGACTAAGCCCGGAGAACCCATACACTCCTGTTCCTTCACGGTGGAGCCGACGACCGCAGATGCAACTCAGGCTTCCACGGCCTTCGCAGTCTCTGTTCGGCTTGCGTTCGGTAGAGTGTGTAATGGCTGGGAATGAATCACACGGATCACTCGATTCAGCAGTGTATGGGGTAATTAGAGTATCATGGGCGCTTGCCACGAGCACACACTCCAGATGATCTCTCTAATCCTGGCTGAATGGAGCCTCCCACTTGCTGGAGGAACGTTGGCTTTGGAGCACCCGTTGATTTGAATGGCTTCTCTAACAATCCAGTGATATTTGGCAATGCCATTTCATTCAATGCCTGAGCAACCGTCTCCGCCAATCATACACCCCCTTGACCGGCATCGTGATTCTCCCCGCCCCCCACCGGGGCACCGCCCATGAGATCTGCATCACGTGCCGCCCCTATCTGCAAGGGGTGGAGCCTCTTCGCGCACCCACGAGGTCCACGGACGGAGATCAATCTATCGCTCCCCTCTCACACTTTTCACGTCCACGACATTCCCGAATAACGACCTCGAAACGATAATGACCCTCTCCACCTGAATAGACTTCCGCCATACGAACCCCCTTCTCTTGCCCCATTGCGCTTCACGAAACACACCAGTAGCTACGTGCAGCAGAAGCCTCCCACTCGATGGCGCCCACAGCCTACGAACCGGTAGTCCGGGACTCGCTCGAGCTCGCCTCGCTCGCCGACTCCGACTCGGAGCACACGCACAGCCACCGCTCGTCGCTCTCCTCGTCCGCCGGCATCTCGTCCTCGCGCCGGCTCTCCCTCGCCTCCGACGGCGACCCCGAATCCGCCTCCCCCTTCCGCAACCGCACCTACTCCGTCTCCTCCGCCTTCGACTTCAACACGCACCTAGTGCCGCTCACCTCCTCCGCCGACGGAGCACGCTACCAGCCGCTCGGCGCGCCCTCGGGCTCCGGCGGCGCAGGCGGCAACGGCGCCGTAGGCGGCCTCGAAAAACAAAAGACGCTGTCGTTCCTGAACGGGCTGTCGCTGCTGATCGG
This sequence comes from Tricharina praecox, assembly GCF_024521635.1. Taxonomy (NCBI): domain Eukaryota; kingdom Fungi; phylum Ascomycota; class Pezizomycetes; order Pezizales; family Pyronemataceae; genus Tricharina; species Tricharina praecox. Next base: position 1,478,211 of record NW_026250409.1, read on the forward strand.
GCTCCAGATCGGCTCGGGCATCTTCTCGAGTCCGAGCCAGGTCAACAACCATGTGCCGTCGCCGGGGGTGTCGTTGATCGTGTGGGCTGTTGCGGGGGTGCTCGCGTGGACCGGCGCAGCGTCGTACGCCGAGCTCGGAGGCGCGATCCCGTTGAACGGCGGCAGTGGAGTGTACCTAAGACACTGTTTTGGCGAGATGACGGGGTTTTTGTTCTCGTGGACCGCGGTCATCGTGCTGAAGCCTGGCAGCGCAGCGATCATTGCTATCATCTCGGGGGAGTATATCAACCGCGTGCTGCTGGGGAGCTTCAGTGCGGATAGCAACGCCGAGCTGCCGAGTATGTGGGCTAATAAACTCACCGCCGTGTTGTGTTTTCTACTGGTCACGGCGCTGAATATTATATCGACGAGACTCACCACGAGGTTGAGCGATGGGATGATGTTTTTGAAGGTTGGGACGCTGCTGGCGATCACGGTTATTGGCATTGTCGTTGCTGCCACGGGGATCAATGGTGACGGTAAGGGCGCGAATACCGAGTGGAAGGATCACGGGTGGTTCGAGTCGAGGCCGGGAGGTGTCGGTGAGCGACAGGATGATATGGTCGGCGGATTGGGGGAGTACGCGATCGCACTGTACGCGGGATTGTGGGCGTTCGACGGATGGGACAATGTACCACACCCTCCAAGGCACACTATACGAGCCACAGCTAACATCACCAGGTCAACTATGTCACCGGTGAGATGCGCAACCCAACACGCGACCTCCCGCGCGTAATCCACACCGGCATGCCCATCGTGATTGTGTCTTACCTCCTCGCCAACGTCGCCTACTACTTCGTCCTCTCCGGCAGCGTGATCGGCAGCAGCAACACCGTCGCCGTCGCCTTCGGCACCAAAGTCTTTGGCCCGATCGGCGGCGTGATCCTCGCCATCGTCGTCTCGCTCTCCTGTTTCGGCGCACTCAACGCCACCACCTTCACCTCCGGCCGCCTCGTCTACGTCGCCGGAAAAGAAGGCTACCTCCCCTCGATCTTCGGCACGCTCGGCTTCGGCCCCCCCTCCGCGCCGCGCCCCATACGCTCCACCCCTTCCACCCTCACTACGCGCATCCTCACCTTCCTCCGTCTCACCCCCTCAGAAGACCGCCCCGCCCCCTGGTCGCGCACGCCCGTCTACGCCATGCTCCTGAACGCCGCATTCACGACATGCTACATCCTCGTCGGCGAGTTCGGCACGCTGCTGACGTTCTACGGTGTCGCAGGGTACACGTTCTACTTCCTGACGGTGCTGGGCCTCATCGTGCTGCGCTACCGCGAGCCGAAGCTGGAGCGCCCCTATAGAACGTGGATCTCGACGCCGCTTATTTTTTGCTGCGTTAGTTTGTTTTTGATTTCGAGGAGCGTGTTTAGTTCCCCCCTGCAGACCCTCGTGGTGTGTGCGTTCGTGGCGGCTGGTGTGCCGGTGTATTTTTGGAGGGTGAGGGGGTGGAGGTGGGGGGCGTGGGGGAGGGCCGCCGGAGCGAGAGCGTAGAAAGGTGCGTAGGGGGAGGGGGGGAAGGGGGGTGCAATGTATATATGTATGTGACGGAATTGTTTCTTTCTTGTGAGTGAGTGTCGAGGCGGCGCAAACTTCAAAGAGGAGGCGTCACTGGTTTCACGTCTTTGGTTGCGGCTTGGGTTTTTGGACGGTTTTGGACTGGACTGTATACTTTTAGTTTTATTATGTTATTATGTACTGATGTTGAGGTTGAGGTTGATGTTTTTGGTAATGCGGGGGGTTTCGGCTGGTGGTAAAGGTCGTGGTGCTATGGGGGTGGGGGGATGCGGCGATGGGACTGGCGATGTCCTCGGGCACGCGAATGGCTACGCAAGTAGGTAGGTAGTAGGTACTGCCAGGCTGGAATTAATGACAAAGAGGAGTTTTTAGCTGGTGGTACAGTGGGGGATGCAGTGATGGACTATGGCTGTCCTGGGAAGAATCATGGATGAATCATACCATATCACCCGTTTGGTATCATTCTCTTCGAGCGTCCATTCGGTCGTTTCAGACGACAAACAAGTAGCAACCCCCCAGTGAAAACAAAGATTGACACCGTACATTTGCCATTCGGTCTTGAGGCCCATGAGACCGCCTCTCAGCGTTTTCTTTGGTGGTGGGATGCAACGATGGGACTATGGCTGCCTTGGGGTGTCAGATGGGACTATGGATGTCTTTGGGCACGCGAATGGCTACTTAGGCAGGTAGCCAGACGCTCGGAGGACCGGTGGTGGGTGCTTGGAACATTCGGTGCGGTAGCGGGCCCACGTTTGGTTTTCTTTCTCTCTCTCTCTATTTCCCTCTCTCTCTTTCTTGTACCTGTAGCTCCAGACCCCGAATATACATGCCACTTCACTTCTCGCCAACTCCGTCGTTTCAGTGAATCGTTTCCAGGAGTCCTTTTAACAATGAGACCACCGCTCGGTGTTTTGTCTGGTAGAATTTGAGGATTGTAGTTGCACGTTATAGGTAGTAGACCTCGGGATCCATAGGTTATGTCCTCAGGTTCCATAAAGCTTCCTCCGCACGAGCACAATAGACATACCGGTAGTAATATTACTTTGTCACTCCGCTCTCACACACACCACAACTTCACCACTCTGCTAGAGCCTTCCGAAAGTAATCGTCAAGCTCGTCCGCCGAGATAGTTACCTGTCTACAAATCCTACATACCGTTCACACTTCAATGGCTCTCCGCGGTGCGAACTCGTCCACCCAACCTAATCCGGCTTGTAAAATTTACCCTACCACCAGACAACTAGCACAGAATTATACCTACTCAGAAAAGCCATTCGAGAGGCCCTTCCGGCGTACTATTACCTACCTGCTTACCTGCTTACATACTTACCTGCATCCGGCTGGGCTCGCGGTCTTGTACCGGATGTATGTAGCTCCTCTTCCATCAGCTTTTCCTCTTCATCTCTACTGCGAAACCCCCGTAGGTATGTACCTAGGTACCCAGCTCACTGCGCGTGATTTCGTAGGTAGCCTTTATGAAGCGGCATACCAGGTAGGTGGTGAGGCCCCTTCCCGCCTCACTGGCGCACGTCAAGAGGCGAATCAGCGACGAGAAATTGAGAGAGGCCCACCACGGATCAAGAACCGCCGGTACACCACTAAGCGGCCTAGAAAGAAGACCCTAGATCTGCTCCCAGCCAAAGCGCCAAAGAGGCTCGCTGCCCGATTTTATTAACTGACGACGGGGTACGCCCTCACGGCTACGTACCTGAAATTGATCAAGAAGTGAGATCAAGATCACTGCTGCTGGTGCAACAAACCAATTAAAAAATCACGAGAGCACTTGTTCAAGCACTGCCCACGGTAGAGAAGCCAGCAGAACGCCATGTGGGCGAAGGTTGGGAAGAAGACAAACAGAAGAAAGGATTACCACGGTTCGCCATAGTAAAGATAGGCTGCATGCGAAATAAACTGAAGATCTCTCTCTCTCTCTCTCTCTCTCGTTTCCGCAATTGTAGCATGATCTAGATAGATCTAACACACTATGATAAACAGAAAGAAAACCCTATCGTTTTCCCAATCGAGACGACAAAATCTCGGAGAGCGGCCATCCTAAGATTCTGCAGTCTGCTCCCCATTTCTCTCACTGGAGCAGTGATGGTGTAGGTTCGTCCCGCCAGGCCGCACCAGCAGCTGGGACTTATCTTCGCTATGTATGATACTTCTTTCTTTCGGTGGTTCCCTTCAGTCTCAATCATACCTCATCCGTTTATATTTCCTGACTGTATGCAATAAAATATGACCTTGATTCACCTAATTTTCTGCTGGTATTCATGCCTCTCAATGGCTTCCACTATCTAGGTAGTGGAAACAGCTCGAGCAAGGAGATGAGACAGTTGTATTGGTCTCTATTCTTGGAGGCCAATACCGGGGGATTTGCAGCAGTCCATCACACCGGCTGCCTGTGGATTTAGAATATATTGTAGTGGCTGGGAAAGGAAAAGGTAAGTTCGGTTGGGTTGCTATTTTGGATATGTAAGTAGGTAGGTATGTAGATACCACTGGCTTTGAGGCCTGAGCGGCGACAGCCCTCAGTTGGAGATACGGATCCCCAGCAGCAGCGAGGGGGCTCAGGTGATAGTAACGGGTGGTCAGGTGAGAATGCCGGATAGACAGATGTCGGGTATCATCTAGGTACATACTTTAGAGATATACGCGAAGCCGGCGAAGCAACTATCAATATCATTCCTGTCGGCGCGGCTATAGTCTATAGATAGGCTACTGTACCGGTCGCCTCAACGTTGAAATGTCCTCTGTTGCTACTTTTATGTTCGTCTGGTCGGCCGGTCTCAAGACACGAGACATCAGATGTTATCATCACGCAGGCAGTATTAGTCCAACATCGCGGAGATACTTTGAGGTTGTTCGGCGTGAAGAACACAGGCTGCTTTCTTTTCTTGTTGCTTGCGTTCAGTCAGTCTCTCCAGTTGCCCGTGCTAGTCGGAGGTCTATGTTCCGCCGTCGTGATTGCAGAAACGACACGCCTACAAGTCTGGATGGTAGCCAGCGAATCGAGTGCTGATTCGTGCGGCCGATCTGGGGTATCCCTGCAGCCAAGAAAACCGCCAACAACACGATCGGCGTCCCTGCAGGCACCGATCTAGGTATCAACTCTACAAGCCACCTCAGAAGTTCAGTAGCATTGCTTTTTACATACCACGTCTCCCTTCATTCCCATCCTCTCCACCATCTCCCGTCACCACCGCCACAAACTCCAGCATGTCTCTCGACCTCTCGCTCGCGCCCGTCCCCACCGCCGCGATCACCGAATCGTCCCTCGAGGAGCTCATCACGCACGGCATCGCGCTGATCAACACGCTTCCGTCGCGCACGGCTCCACCCAGCGCATCGACCGGCGAAACCAAGATCTCGTGGTCGGCCGGCAAAGGCGACGCCGAGACGAAGCTCTGGAAAGCCACGCACAACAACGAGCCATGGATCGCACGTGTCACGGATCTGGACGGCATCGGATACGCCGAGCTCTGGCGCCGAGTGGTGGAGGAGAAGAGTCTCACCGAAAAGACGGTGCTGATGCAACCTCACGACGAGATTGAGAATGTCGGCGAGGAACGTGTGTTTGGCGATATCAAAGTGATCGGTATGCATACCCCCTCCTCCTCCTCTCCCCCCTGCCTACAAGCATCATGGAAATTTAACCGATGCAGATGTCCACAAGCTCCTCCACGTCCAAGCGTTCTCGGCTCGCGAGTTTCTCGAGACCATCGTTTACAAAGACCTTTCTCCGAAGGACGGACCCAAGTGCTGCATCATCATCTCGATGCCTACAGCGGGCGAGATCAAAGACCCCGCACACGCCCACGGCGTATATACGTCTGTCGAAACCCTCCGCGAGGTTGGAGATGGGAAGGTGGAAGTAATCATGTCCCTCACTGTATGTTCTCCCTTCTCCGGTTCACGCGTCTGCTATATCCTCCCCTCTGCATGTGCGAGTACTAATGCTGCCTAGAGTAATGCGGGCGGAAACATTCCGAGGTGGATGCAGAACATGGCCATGGCGGGACAGATTCTCAGCGACGGACAGAGATTCTTCAAGTTTCTCCGTGAGCAGCCAAAGCCGGCTGAGGTTTGAGCCTGCATACCTACACTACACTAGACCATAGATAGAAAGTTGCGTGTCAATATATATAAATCGTGTGAGCCTTCATCGATTCAGTAGTGTAGGGGTATCATGGGCGCTTGCCATCCAGCATTCTGCGCCCGACCCGGGTTCAAATCCCGGCTGAATCAGAAATCTTTTGTGGATATTATTTTTATTGCCGGTTTATTGAGGAGTTTGCAGGACGACTGGAACTGGATCATCGGAACACGTCAGCTCTCGGTGGATCGTAAACGATAAGAAGTTGTGAATCATCTTGTTTTTTTGAAAATAGGTTGTGGATCGTGTGTGATAACAAGTTGTGACGCTGTGATTCTGTGATTCTCTGGGACCGTTGGACGATGAAGTGCGCATTATAAGACTCGGAACTTGGAGTCTTTGCAAGATATGTACTTCACTCCCAAAGCACAAATTCAAGCGCCCAGCGAAAACAAACCGGTGAGCTCGGGTTGATTCACACCGTGAAGTGCTTCATGTTATCTGTTGTTTAGGCACCAAGGCCCTAACTACATATGCTGGATTCACCGACTGCTACGGCCTCGAGCGTTTGCAAATGTCTTTGCTTGACTGGCCAGAACCAACCTTGGTGTTCCATTCTGTGTGAATTATCAATCAATGTGTTTCCTTGCTTACTCGCCTGCTTGTTTTCTTCCTTAGACATCTCCCGCCACTATCCGACCCCGCTTCCCCACCACCACCACCGGTCAATGGGCCATAGCTACCTGGCTTATCGTGATTAGGAGGGCTAGATGCTGCTGCAGCCGTCTCAATAAGAGTACCATACATACTATACCCTTCACCGGCGCAAGGCGAGCGCGGAGAAGAGCCTCCTTGAGAGTGAGATGCATGCATGCCTTGGAGATCCTATGTAGGTATGTACCCGATGCCTGTCCGCCCGTCCGGCCAGCCGGACGATCAAACGATGGGCTGGGCTGGCTAAGCTGGCTAAGCTGGCTAAGCTGGCTAAGCTGGCTGGGCTGGACTGCGGCTGGTGGAACGCTCGCTCGGAAGGCCGGGCCGAGCCCGCCCGCCGCTTCGACCTTCGATGGTCCACAGATACTGATCTGATCTGATCTACGGATTGGGAACCGGGCTTGAGACGTCTAGGGTACCTAGGTAGGTGCGTGAGTGGGTAAGGTGGGATTGGTATCGATGCAGGCGGATGACGACTGGGCTGGGGCAGTCGGGAGGGAGGGGGGGGGGGTTGTTATGTGTTATGTACATATGGCATACGTATACGGTAAGGATTCCAATGCACTCTGGTCAGTGAGATACCTAGAGTACCAGTACTTCCACATCAACCGGCCTGCAAGCGGCTACTCTACGCTGGGTATATCTGTCTATACCGAGCGCCAAAAAAAAATAGGTTGGGCCCGGCTGGGTTGGTTGGAGCTCAGTAATTACTTACTTGGGTATGTACCGGGGCGGCAGGAAGTTGATATGTATGTATGTCGAGCTTCGACCTCCCCCTAACCCTCCCCACGATGCCGCTCTCTCCCCACATTCCGGAAAATTGTTCCCGCGCAGGCCGGATTATTGTGCTTATCCGGATCCCTGGGGTATATACTCGCCTCCGTACCTATCGTAGAGTAGATCTGGGGGAGGGGGGGCTCTACAGTAGCGTATCGTATCGTAGATTATCGTAGATTATCGTAAAGTAGAGCAGGGCGGACTTGCGCACACACACACTGCACATGTAGCTGAGGACACATTTCCTATGGATGAAGATACTTACCTACCGTACTCTAGGTAGAGTACATAGGATAGGTACGGCAGTCCACTGTCCACGGCTAGTTCGTAGTTGGTCGGCATCGGCTTTCCCACCGAATCGATCACCTTCCTCTGCCCCACCCACAAAACCCTCCGCGATATCGATGAGCAATTTTGCATCATCTGCCGACCGCTATGTATGTACTTACTCCAGAAATTCGCTCAATCTGACCCACCGATCAATGAGGAATGACTGTTTGGATTCGACTACTCCAGAGTAGAGTACTCTAGCGGGGGCTTATTCGAAACAGTCGTGCATAGCCCATCACTCGTGCTGTCCTGATGTGCTTTGGGATGCGCCACCAAGGTGCTTAGGTTGGTAGGCTCTTCGCGGCAAACGGTCATATCAGGTAGGGCATTGGCTGACTGGCTTGGCTGGGCATGCTGCCTGACCTCGGTGAGTGGCCGCAGCCAAACCGTGTTACCGCACCAGCGCCGCCCGTCCGCATCCGCCGCTCGCATGATGTCCATGCCAGTCATCCGACTGGTTGATGCCATCTTTAAGCAGCAACCAGGCCATCAGCGAATCGGAATGCGCCTTGGCCCCAAACATTGAGTCAACCTCCTCCTCCTCCTAGGCTCTTCCTCCTCCATTCAGACCCCTCGGGTGGGTCCCCGCCAAACGAGCGAATTGGGCATCATCAGATTTGCGCAAGAATCGCGATCTAATCGGCCGGCATTCCCACAAGTTTTAACCACTCGATGCGGCTGCAGGCCCATACATAATCTGCATATTCTACACCCTCTACACCCTCTACATATTCAGCGTACTACATACACACTCTACACACTCCCCGAGGCCCACCACAGTCGCAAAGAAAAGAAAAGGTTGGAAAAATCACTTGATTGAAGGACGATGTGCGTCTGCATGCCTAGTTTATGCCTACCTAGTTCAGTTCTGTTCTGTTCAGCCTAGCCCCAACGCCACATGGGGAAATAAAAACCCCCAATTCAGGCTTTCGCACGCACAGCTCCCCCTGCCCTGTGCCCCAGCTGCCCAACCCACCCCCCATGTCATGTTGAAGCCGGCAACAGGGTGCTGGTGGTGGTGGTGGGCCGCCCGTTTATTTTTTATTTTTGTTAATCTTTGGCTCCCCGGACTAGAGTTAGCATGGGCTTGGCTGGGTTTTTAATATGTTCGCGTATCGCGGTTCCACGGAATAATAAGTAGGCCGGCAGTAGTAGTAGTGGTAGTAGTAGTAGGATATAGTAGTAGTAGGAGTAGCAGTAGTGGAAATTAGTAGCAGGAGTAGTAAGTGGCTGCCCTGTGCCAGCCGTACCCTAAACCTCTGCTGCTCCCTGTTCGCCGACGAATGGGATGGGAAGAGGAAGAAAGAAGGAAAGAAGAAAATAACAGCCCATGTCCGGTGCATACCAGAGCAGCAACCAACACGTGAAAAGAATCCCATGCAGTGAGAGGAAACAAAGGGATTGCTGTGTTAATGTGGTTACTGTATGTATGTATGGTGATTGTGTATGTATGTATGGATGTGTATGTATATGTGTATGTGTGTATGTGTGTGTGTGTGGTTGCCGCAGTCTACTAGTACATACCGGTGTCTACATACCTATGTGTGGTTGGTGTATGTGCTGTGCGGTCGCTGTGTGTACAAGTGGCTGCTCGCTGTAGGTCTTGCTCTAGGTACGTACCAGGTAGATATGCATGCATGCTCCCTTCTTGTTCATCGCCATCTTCTTCTTCTCCTTCTTCTTCTTCTCCGACTTCGATCAAGCGCCTGCACTTCACTTCCTCCTCCTAAAATTTCCATTTCCATACGGAGCCCCTATGTACCTAAATACCTACCTATAGTAGCAAAACTTCGCAGCCACTGCGCCGTCGTGAAAAGGAAAAGGAAAGGAAGGTTTATCTCCAATCAGATATCGAAGCAGCACGAAACCCAAACCCAAACCCAAACCCAAACTTGGGAGTTTCCTGTCAAATCACCCAGCAGTTTCCCCCCATAATCTGCTGCATATCACCCGATCGGTGTGGGCTCTTTCTGATCCGGAAAAGAAAAGAAAAAGACCATGGAAAGGCCAATGAAACGCGCCAGCTGAAGGCTCTACTACTGAAATCTTCACACTTACATATCATACCAGGTGTGGGTCCGCGTGTGTGCGTGTGCGTGGGAAAAAAATAGCGCGGGATGAAAGCGGATTAAGAACTGCATGCGCAACCAGTGTGCAAACGCAGGGGAACACCGATTGCGTTCAACTTAGTAAGTCATGTGCAGGGGGGAGGACTCAGGAGGGTGGGACGGTTGGCTGGCTGGGTTAGCGATAGTTCCGCCTGGGGACTCACGATCCGACTTTAGATCTTGCAATTGGCATCGAGGTTTTTGTTTGGCAGCACGGCTGGACTGGTAAGTTTAGTACCGCATGTTTGGCTGCAGTGATTGGACCGGTTAGCTATGGACAAAAGGCCGTACGCGGTAGGACATTGGTTATTGGTCGTTGGGCATTGGCTATTGGGTGATGTGCCGTCGAGACAGCAAAAGTCGCAACGACATTGAGCTCTGGGGGAATACCTACTAACCTACCGACCGTACTCACCTATGTTTCCCGCATAAGCAGCAGCATCGGTTTGTTTGTTGGATGGTTGGTTGCGCGAGATACGCTGCGGCGGCGGTTTCAGTCATCTTCCCTAGTAGCACTCTACCGTACGATCCGGACCAGCAGCAGCGTGATCCTTCCGTATCGCCAACGAGCGCGCCTGCGAGGAAAGGAAGGCCTATCTGGGAATTCCGCAAAACGTTGAGTGGTTTTCACCGACGCCGCGTGTGCGGTGCTGTGCTGTGCTGTGCTGTGCTGTGCTGTGCTGTGCTGTGCTGTGCTGTGCTGTGCTGTGCTATGCTGTGCTATGCTGTGCTATGCTGTGCTATGCTGTGCTTATTTTTTTTTCCCAATCCACGAACGAGCGAACCTGAGATGGCGACGGGGCGACGGACGGAGAAAGCAAAGCAAAGCTCGAATCTGACATTTGATGCGGAATCGAGGGGGAGGGGGGGCACAGATAACGGGGGGGGGGGGGGGTAGGTAAATAAGAAGGTACGTGACTCTGCGAGGTTTGTGTGTGTGTGTGTGGGAAGTGTGTAGGCAGAAAATCACCGCTACCCCACACTATCGCCCGCGCACTTGAAGAATGAAACTGCGTGGGCTGATGTTCCTGGTCACCGCGGGAGGATGGGGGGGAGGGCTTGTGTTGTCTGGTCAGTATGCGCCCGCCTGTCGTCCGTGGGGATGTTAATGTGAGGACTTGCGAGCAGGAAGCGTCGATTGAAGGTATGCTTTGTTTTTCCGCATGGTCTTTTACCCTCGCCCCCCCGCACCCGTTGGGATATCGCGCCGATCATCGGTGGTGTGTTGATGAGGGTGGCGTTTTTATTTATTTATTGTTTTCCTTTTCTGGGGTTTCTTTTCAAGCCACAGCGACCACCGCCTCGATGAGGCTGAAGCAACCACCTCCACGTCATATCGTGCATCGTCGGTGGACGGGGGCGACTTCCTCGGACCTCCAGATTTGTCGCTAGAACGATTCTTCTTCTTGGCTCCCCCCTCAGAATAGTTACCTAGGACCTTATGCATCGGATTTCTTTCGGCTCTTCTCCGGAATCTTCACCCCCTTCCCCCCGATGGTGTCGGGTATTATCCAATCTGGGATCACGGTAGGTAGAGTATGCAACTCAAGTAAGTGCACTAACTATGTACTTCCTTAGGTAGAGTAGTGCCCCCGTCCACTCTGGAGCAACCCACTGGGTAGAGCACTCGTGCCATGCACCATTTGCTGTCAAACAGCCCGGTTGGAGATGTTCGGGCTAGGCTGACCATCCGAGATAGGAGATCGCGGATGGGATACCGAGGAGCTGGAACCGCCTCCGGTATCCTGTCCTGCTAGTTTCTCGGGAATTCATGTGCGTACAATACTTACCTACATAGGTAGCCAAGTAGGTACATATGCGTCCATACATACATACTTCCACACCATGCCACCGTACCGTACGGTAGCGACCACGACACGGGGGAGGAGGGGAAGCGGTCGTCGGTGGCATGGGCGAGCGAGAGACCGCCGGCGATTTGTGCCAGCACCGTCCTCTTGTCGTGCACCCATCACGGCCCACATGTGCAGTACATACTTAGGTACAGCTGCGGCCACGGATGTTGCGAAGTCGCCGGGACCAGCCGCCTCCACGCGGCCATGCAGCCGCCGCGCCGCGGGCTTCTCGGCGAGCGTCGAAGTCGGAAGTACATACACGTACCCAAGTAAGTAACAAGTACCTAAGAAGTACTTGATCTCTAGAGTATGGTACTCCATGCTTATCAGCAATTGACATTGCTCGACCCGGCGTGGTGCGCGGCGGAAATACTCTAGGGTGGGAGTGGCAAGGAAAATAAAAATAAAAAGCTTGACAGCGGATAAATTTTTGTGGGGTTCTCAGTTTGATGCTCATCGTGGCGCCCGATACTGGCAGCGGATCCTCCCCCCATCCCAATTTGAGATGCATTCTTTTCAGGTAACTGTTCGTGTGTCCCCCCATATCAATTTATTAATGCATCTACCCATCCATCCATCAATCGATCGCGATACCTAGTGTGGGGAGCAGCACTCCGTTCAAGAGTACAAATGAGAGTGCGCCACGAGCGTGCGCCCGCCTGGCAGGATCAAGTTCCCAGGTCCCGTCGGAAGCGCGAATCGCACCGTACCGCATCGCACTAAATGCTGCCTTTATGTACCTAAGACACACTCGTCGCATGGCCGTGCATACATACTTAGGTGTGCTTCCCACGGTGATTATAGCCTGTCCGTATCTGCTGAGATTATAGGACCGGACAAAACAGGACAGGTGGGACAGGACAGGAAGCAAGCATGGAAAGTGTCAGATACCGACTGGGAAAAAAAAGCAGGAAGAAGAAGAAGGAATGGAAGGAAGGAACGGAAAACCCGACCACGCAGCTCTCTAGAGTACGCTCCGTTCCCAATCGGAAAACTCCTTTCACGCCCCCGCGGAAACTCAAGGTGCATCCGACGACTCTGCCCCCCGCCGGAGTCTCGTCGGAGTCTCGAGGACCAGTACCGGCATCATTCCAAACAGGACTGAAGTGGGTGACACGAGTCCTCTGACTACTGCGGCAATTTGGTCTTTCGATTCCGCTGGGATTCCTCGGCGCGGGCTGACGGATATGCCGAGGGCGTTACTAGTGAGTACGCTTCCGAGTGGTACGTACAGTACCTACGGTCGGAAGTGTGGAAAAAACGGAGGGCGGCTGCGCTGGCTACTCTGGTCGTCGACGATGTTGATAGGGTGTGGTTTCATGGTGGTGCTGGTGCTGCCGGTGGTCGTGTCGATGGACCGGACGCTACTACTCAACAATTCGCCGAACTCTCGGCGACGACGTCTGGAGTAACTACTCTATCTGCCATCTACCTATGCGTTCAACCCTAACCCGACGCCCGGTATCTCCCCATAGTTAACTCATAACTACCTTTCGGAAAGCGTGCGGATACCTACGTGTGAGCACTCTATGTTTGTACAATACATGCCGAGTGAATAGAGGCGTAATCAAATGGGCGATAAAGGTGTATCCAACCAGGATACGCGCGTGCCCGACGAGGGAATCCCACATAGGTACTCTACGCCTCGGTATGCAAAATCGAAACAGCTCCTCTCGATGGCCACAACATCGGGTTTCGGTAGATCCGTACTGGAGGAGACTATTCATACATACATATATACATACATGCGTGTGGGAGGGGAAAATGGCAAAATGTGAGATGATTCCTCGGGACTTCTCGATGCGCATGTATGATGCGGGAGCTACCCATCTCGGTGCATCTACATGCCTATGCATAGAAAACGCAGCTTGGAGTAGCAGTAGCATCTTAGCATCTTGTCGTCTTGGCCCCTATCTTAGCATCTATCTTAGCATCTTAGCATCTTGTCATCTTGTCATCTTAGCCTCTAGTATCTATCTAGCAGCTTAGCACCTCACATAGCACTTTAGTTAGCACCTTTAGAGCACTTTAGCATGTTAGCACCTTAGCGAAAATGTAAGCCGACCCATATCAATTCACCGGCATTCTCCGATGTGTTCGTGTGTGTTCGATGGGCCGCTCAAAGTGCTGCCAACCATTCGTCCGACTGGCCGGAACGATGCACACTACATGCATACATTTCTTCGTAGCTTGGACCCCTTTTTGACGGCTGGCATTGCAGTTGCATACGCCGGATACTTCGTGTGTGCCGAAAGAGAGAACCAACTATCATAACTAGGCTGACGCTCTGTGCTCGCAGGAAACTATGCACTGGTACTGACTTATGTCGATATGTAGAGTACACAAGTAAAAGTAAGAACTTTGGTTATAACCAAGTGAGGAGGTACTTATGTACCATACACATATACATACAATTGTACGGCAACCACTCGCATTTAATCACTATGCACACACCCGCCAGGCCAGGCCGATGGGATGGGATACACACCCTCACCGGACGCCAAGCGTTCCATACCACCACCACCGATAATGCCACCCACGTCAATCGATCGTTGATGGGGAGATACGTCCCCACAGGCACTGGCTGCCCTCTATCGCCTATCGCGAGAAGGGGGGCTTCGTATAGGCACAATATCTTCCCCTTCCGGAGTCTAGCAGACGCACTGAGTTTAGAGTGCCGAGTGCGTCGAGGGTTGTTGCGAGTCACGGTCAGTGAGTATCGTCGGCGCAGTCACGGGAGAGAGTGGGGGTGGATTTGTATTGAATGGGCTGGTATGTTATGTGCCTCTATACTTGGTAGAGTACTTGGTTTACTCGATTCTGTCCGCGGTAGATATTGTTATTGTTGTTATTGTTGTTGTGCGTGCGGCGCGGCGCGGTGAATGCAACAACTGGGCCGGACCGTGGTGGCCGTGTGTCTTGCCTTGCTTTGCTTTGCGTTGCGTGCCTTGCTAGCCGGCCGCCGGCGTCCGCTGCGGTTCCCAAAAAATAAATTAAAATAAATTCCCCCTTTCTATCTCTCTCTCTCAGTCCCACGGTCCATTCTCACGACGCTTACAGCGGCTGGCAAGTTATATTCCACGGCTGTTGCGTGCGAGCCATGTACATATGTAGTCTATGTACTTACATACATACATAGGGTGCCCTGTGTGTACGGTATCAGCCTCGGGCCGGTGTAGATATCTCTCCTAAATTCCTAGGAAAATTCTCCCCCCCTCCCCCCCTCGAGGCTTCTCCGGGGGTCTCACCTGGGTAACCTGCCTACCTACCTGGTACTCCGTAGAGGGTAGGTGGTTTGCGCAATCGGCCGCCACGCAGCAGAGTTCTGCCTTAGCAGCCCACTTCCACTTATCAGTAACACATGGTTTGGGCCGCGTGCTGGTACAGAGTCGAGTAGAGTACGGCAGAGTAGAGTAGATACAGTAGAGTAGATACAGTAGAGTAGAGTAGAGTACCGCAGACTGCAGGGTGTATTACTCTGTAGAAAGCAAGTAATTGATCCTGTATGTATGTGCGTACTCTACCCATTCTACATACATGCCCACTGGGTATATACGCAAGTTACCTACTTGGGTAGTGGCCCAAGCCTCAAGGTCCGGGTCGCAACTTGCCCTCTGGAGTCTGCTCCACGCCATTCGCCATCCAACTCGGAAGTCCCGTAACAGCATAGGGCGGCTGGGCAAGTGCATCAGCGAAGAAAATAAATAAAAGAAAATAGGAGAACATAAAAGGGAATAAAAGAAAATGCCAAAAAAATAAAAAATGGGGTGGGTGGACGATGCAATCCGGAGAATGTGTCTCAACCCTGACGACTACCCATGTGCATCCATACCACGGGGCCGACTGCTCTGCGCCGCTCTACTCTGCTCTGCTCTGCTCTGCTCTACGGTACTTGGTACATACATCCTACTCTACCGTACTCTGCTCTACTGTCGCCCCCAGCAGGCAGGCAGGCCCCACCAGAGGCCGTCCCGGTTCTTCAGATATAGAGTATGACTTGCAGCCGATGCGATCGCTTCACGAGAAAAAAAACTAAAAACCAAAAAAACAGTCGTCTGGCGGGCTCCGGTCCGTGATTGGCTGGATTGACGTCGTGGCGGGTATGGCTGCCACTTTCTGCTTAAGCCCAGCGTCCTCCAGAGGCAACCATTCGCCGGCAGCAGTTCGCCCCCATGCCAGAAAGAAAAATAGCCATCGCTCATCGTCGTCTCGTCTGGGGAAGGGGGGTGGGGGAAGGGATCACCAACTCCCATGCCGTCCAAGCCCACACCCACACCAGGAAACGGCTGTTTATCGCAACGCCACCAACATGACAGGGCTACATATCTCCAGTCGGGCATGCGGTGCTTGTGGCGCTGCATCACAATAGCAACAACATCAGCCTTAGGTATGTATTGGTACTGGAGTATGTACCTATGTACCTATGTACCTACCTACATGCTCTACTCTACATCTTGCAGCTTTCAGCAGCGGTGGTAGATCTTGGGACGGGGTGCAGCAATATCGTGAGCATCTTAATGGGCATTCCATGTTGTCTCTCTCTGCTGAGTGTGGTCTAGAATAGTACTCTACACGTCTACAGCCGCAAGGAATCTCCAAGGCTGGACGTGTAGTGTTGAAATATACGGATAGAACGACCGAGATGATTGATTCGATACAGCAAAAACCCTATCGCCAGCAGTGAGGCCTCTCTTTATATACAAGGCTGAGGTGCCGCCTAAAGTTCGCCGCGTAACCATATGCTCGTCGATACTCGGTCTCTACCGTCCAACGCGAAACCTTAGTCGTGCCGACGTCCCCGGGCGTCCAAACTTTGATATGTAGCATCCGCGGGCAGGCTCCGTTCGAAGGCATGCGCCGAGCCTTGCTCCCGTTCTAACAGGATCCTATATCGCGTACCTACTCCAAGTATACGGGCTGGATAATGTATGTTGCACGCCGCCGCCTGCCATAGTATGTCCCACCACCATCACCACCACAACCATCACCACCATCACCACTACCACCATCACCACCACCACCATCACCACCACCACTACCACCTCCTCCTCCTTCTCGTCCTCCGCCTCCTCCGCCTCCAACTCCTCATCCTCCTCCTACATAAGTTCAATACCACCACCACCACCACATCCTTACCGTACGTACAGGCGAACCTCCTGCATGCAGGCTGCGCTACTGCACCTCTTCCCTCCCACCACCACTTCCACTCTCCCAGCACCATTCGCTTCATCCTCCCGATTACCCAGGTACACTGATCCCGGTTCTTGTACCAGTCTGCTCCGGTATCCCCCCCTTCCTAATTTACTTGATATTTTTTTATTTTTTTTGCGTCTCCTTCTGAGCTGCTTTTGCTTCTTGTATGTAGTGCTCACATGGCCCGTCTATTCGGTCCCGCCTAGGGCTTGACCTCCACCCCAGTGCGTCACAATTGGCCAATTCAAGCGCTTTCTTCGGAGATCTGCTCACTGCTCAGCCCATGGCCTTCAATGATTCGTCATATGTCTATCAACACCACCCCCCCCCACCCCCAACACGGTATCCCGTCTGTCTATTGAATAAATAGACCCATCGTTCCCTTCCGATTCTACCCTTCAAGGTCGATTATCTTCGTATCATCTCAGCCGTTAACTCAGCTGTCACCGTCGTCAAATCGCCCATCGAACTTTACAACAATGGAGAAAGTGCAAGATTCGCCACCGCCGAGTACGGCGACGACTGTTCCTCCGCCGGATAACGATAAAAACAATGTTCCGGAGACGCCAACATCCCCCGGAGCCTCCCTCTTCGACGGACTGGATCAGAAGGAGATCGAACGCCTGGGAAGAGCTCGACCAGAATGCTTCAAGACCCAGTGGTCAGAGATTGCCTTCATACTGTCGATATGCATGTCTCAGATCTTGGTGGTTCGTACTCGAAGAAACTGCTCCCCACTCATTTTTGGAACATTCGCTCACTCTTCCCCTTACAGGAGTACTTCGTTTCTGGATTCAATGTGCTGGTACCGACGGTTGTCGAAGCTCTTGATATTCCACCAGCATCGGCAACTTGGCCGGCATCAGCTTTCTCTCTCGTCATATCCTGCTTCTTGCTGCCGATGGGCAGGCTTTCCGACATGTACGGTGGCAAGCGGTTGTTTGTCATCGGCGTGGGATGGCTCGTTATCTGCAGTATAGTGGCGGGAGTGGCCCAGACGGAACTGATGTTAGATCTCGCGCGAGCATTGCAAGGTCTCGGGCCCGCTGCTTTTCTCCCGAGCAGTGTCATGCTCCTTGGAAGCGTTTACCGTCCTGGGCCTCGGAAAAACTTGGTTAGTCAAAACCTCCCCCCCCCCCCCCACACACCGCTCCATCCCCTAATCGGGGAGGAGGGGGGGACCGGGAGTCTGTTCGCCGGCTAGAGGATCTTGGCAGCTGACTTGAACGCTCGCTTTTCAGGTGTTTTCGGTTTACGGTGCCTGTGCTCCTCTGGGTTTCTTCGTGGGAATCTTTTTTGCGGGACTTGCAGCGCAACTGATGAGCTGGCGCTGGTACTTCTTCATCGGTGCAATCCTGAGCGCAATCTCATTCTTCCTCGCATATGCGTCCATGCCGTCGGACACCGATGAACGCGCGGCACTGGGTATCAAGATGGACTGGCCGGGTACGGTTTTGATTGTATCGGGACTTGTTCTAATAGTGTTTTCCTTCACCGCATCGCCAAGTGCTCCGCAGGGCTGGAGGACGCCGTACATCCCTGTCACTTTTTGCGCGGGAGTTGTGATCTTGGCGGTTGCCACGTGGTGGGAGGGCTGGATGGCCGAACAACCATTGTTGCCCGTCGAAATCTTCAAGGTCGATACATTCCCCGCGGTCGTCGGTGCCATGTTCATGCAATATGGTGGTCTGGGCATCTTTTTGCTCTATACCACTTACTAGTACGAAAACCCTCTTGTCCCGAAAAAAAGAGCTTCACTGACGCCGCCCGCAGCATGGATGCGATTATTGGAGGAAGCCCGCTACAGATCGTGGCCTGGGTCTCTCCCATGTGCATTGGGGGCATCATCATCGCGGCAGCTGGCGGATTCGTGCTTCACTTACTCTCCGGAACCATTTTGATGCTCATTGCGGGAGTCTCCTGGGTCATCGCGCCGTTGCTATTCGCCATTATGCCATCAAATGCCTCCTATTGGGCCTTCGTTTTCCCGGCAATGGTTACAGCAACGATCGGAATCGATATTAGCTTCAACATCACCAACATCTTCATCACCACCTGCCTTCCGAAGCGGCAGCAGGGTCTTGCCGGTGCAATGTGAGTTATATCCCGGATCTAATATTGCGTCTTATTGCGGTAGCTAACGTCATCTCCCCCACTCAGAATCAACTCCAACATGCATCTCAGCATCGCCTTTTTCCTTGGTCTCGGCGAAATCTTGGCCCACGAAACCAGACATCACGGCCTCCAGCAGAGCTACCGATACGTCTTCTGGTTCGAAGTTGGACTCGCTGGGGTTGCCCTTCTGATCATGCTCGCATTCGTCCGGTTGGACAGAGCCAAAAGCGACATGACTGCCGACGAGAAGGAACGTCTGAAGAAGATGCAGCTCGAGGCCGAAGCGTCCGATTCCGAATAAGCTTCAATCCTCAACCTTCGATTTACTTTTTTCTTTTCCGTTCCATCTTTTTCTTTTCTTTGTTTGGATTAGGGGGTTTAAATTGGTTTCATCTGGGTCTGGTTTCCTATTAGGGTTTTTTTCTTTTGGAGATGCATGCTTTGACTCTGGGACAACCACCGTCGGGCGGTGCTAATGCACTAATTCCTGTACAGTACGATAACTTTACGGAGTCAAAAAGTGGTTGGATGGGGGAAATTTGTTTTTTTTTCTTTCGGTTTTCTTTTTAACCTCCTCTTTGCTCGTGTTTTAATCATAGGAAAAAAGAGGTGGAGGTGGGATCTCATACGGGATTGGTGGAGAGACGAGGCATTGCCGGAGGGACCGGGATGAGGTGATGCGCATGTATATCCATGGCTTGGATGACATGTGGTCGTAGGGGATGGGGTGCCGACGAGAGGACTACATCTACCGACTCACCAGCTTTTTTACGCCGGAGTCGAATGGACTCTTACTGTAACAACTCAATCGATAGCTATATAGTAATACATACCTTCGTTGGACCTATCTCCAGCCCGTTAGCTTTAACCGGTAGCCGATCAACGACGCAGTCAGCTCTGCACCGCACCGGTAGTTGAATGGTTGAATGGCTGCGTGTGTTTTCCGCACGGGGATACCAGGTGCCGCGGTGCACCGGCATATGAAGTACTTGCCTATAGATACTTGTGTATATGAACAGAGACACAACCGAGTGCGTATGAGGATTATGATCATTAGGTATGTATGTATGCACATATACATGCATGGCAAACACAAGGAAGGACCAGAGGATCACGGAGCAACGGTCGGTGGGATTCGTGCGCACCCCATGTAATGCATTCTGTATGGGTAGCATACCAACACGTATTATTTCGTGCCGGCATGTACCTCCTTGCGGGTATACCTCTCCCTTCCCCTCCATCCATCGCTGCAAAAGGGTGAGGGGGGTGGGGGTTACTAATTCTTTCCGCGCGGGCGCGCGCGTTGGCGCCTCGCCTCCATGGGTAGAGTACGGATGCAGTGGAATACCGGTAGGTATATAGCGCCCGCACTTGGCGCACCGGCACCGGGACAATCGTGGTAGTTAGTAGTAGATTTCGATTGCCGCGGGATGGATCAGGTGCAGCAAATGTCATCATCACCGGCAGGACCAAGTCGGGCATCCAGCGAGAGATCAATGTGTGGTGTGATAGTGGAACACCTCAGCATACCTACCTACGTGCGTAAAGAAACTCACGGAAGAGATGAGATCATGGTGGTGGTGTTGGTAGTGTTGGTGGTGACGGTGGTGATGGTGGTGTTGGTAGTGTTGGTGGTGACGGTGGTGATGGTGGTTGTGTGCAGACAATACCCGACTGGACTACAACCCGATCCTTCCATCCACGCATCCATCCGCCTTGCGACTGCTACCCCCGCAACGATGGCCGGATTGGAATATGTCCTCGTGTGTCGACTCCTGCTTGTCGTTGGTCTCACTTCTTGGTGAGGGGAAGGATGAGGTATCGACAGCTTCCAGCAAAGCATGCGGTTGGGTATCACCTTTCCACGGCGAGATGAGTAGATATGGAATACTCTAGAGCATCTGCAGAAAAAATACTATATAGCTATAGATGATCTATATCGAGTCAATATGAACTCAAGAATGCGTGTAGTTCGCCAGTCCTAGTTGCCGCTTCCGTAGTCTGCTGCTTTTCCTGGGAACCTATCATTGCCAGCAGCCCCACACCACTCGCCGTCGCGGAAGGCAGCGACTTCTATGTACTCTACATACATACATGGTGGCCCGGGATTAATATCATCGCACCCTGGTAGCTACGGCGGGAGAGCAAGATCGCTGGTCGATGGCCACCACATACATGTTATACCTAGACTAACGGTGGCCAGCCAGCCGTCCGTCATCAATTTTTGGCTGGCAAAAGCTGTGGTGGGAAAAAATATGTGTTGTTCGGTTAGGACTGCGGTCTAGCCTGCGTCTAGAGCGTTTGGGGCAGGCAGGCCGCGGAGAGAGGGAAACCAAGTGCCGTATGTACGTACCTCATGGTCCATGCTGGACCAAGTATTGGATGGAAGCTCGTCCACTCTCCAACGGAGAATGATTCTCACTGTCTCGGTGATGACGCACGCAGAATTTGCCGGACGGAAAACAGGTTGGCATTGCTAGAGAGGTCGCCGGTGCAGTGGGGCCAGAGCACCACATGTTGGAAAACCCACCGGGTTTGGTATTGCCTCCATACTCCATAGATACTCCATTCTCGATTATGCAGAGTGCTCTCGAGTCTCGAAGGCCCCCCCCGGGCCCCCGGCGTCCCGAATACGCCGGCGTTGCCAAGTGGTTGGATAAGCGGCGTGCGATGACTGGCAGCGCTTACCGCCGTCGCTGCCCCGGCTGGACGCTTGTCTGGAAAATCGAGCCAATTGATATTTCGCTCCCAGATGATGAGGGATCCCTACCTACTATACTCACCTTGTGACTCATTGGACGTCGTCGATCAAACGAAAACGGTAGAGATCACGATCGAAGGAGCGACTCCGCCGAGGCGAAGCATGAGGGATGTCTTTGCAACTTGGCACGATGCGGGTCTATCACGGTATTGCGAACGACCACGTCAATCCCCGAGGTCCAAGGTGAGAAGCAGTCCGAAAGAGTATCCCGTGCTGGGCTGGGCCTTCATACTGTGAACATATCATTTGCAGACCGAGAGACGACTTCCGGGATCATGACTCTCTACTAACTACTCCAGCCGTTAACTTTGCACTGCAGCGGCAGCAGCATCAGCAGCAGTGGCACCTAATTCCCACAAACAACTGCATGTTCGCAGTCACCATCTAAGTTCCCGCATCTCAAATTGCCTTGTTTACTCACCGCTGAGGACGGCATTTTTCTTATCTTTATCGCTCAGTTTCTTTCTTGACGCGTGCTCACCGCATATCTATCTACCATGTTGGGTATCTCCAGTGACTTTTGTGGCTTGAGAAAAAGCAAACCTGAAGCGTCTAAAGCTTCTGGGTGGTGCACCCCCCCGCATTTCCGCTTGACAGCGGAGTACCTACCTACAGGCAGGCGGCGGGGCGGGTGTGCCGACCGGCCTTACATACGGCAAACAACTGCGCTCGTTATCTGTGCTTCCGGAAAGTGTGTGTGCGTGTGTGCCTGTGGGGTGTGCAGGCTAACTACCTACTACTGCTTGGTTCTCCCTGCGATACCCAGTCCAGCCCAGCGTTTTAAAGCCAGCGCAGGGGGGAAAGAGTGAACGAGTGACAAAGGTGAACGACAAGCAAGCAGAAGCCGGTAGATCGTTCGTGGGCCCTCTCGCTCACCGGACAGGACAAAAGATGAATCGAGTCGGATCACGCGAAAGAAAAGGAAAAAAAACACGAATTGCCCACCTGACGACCTTTCCTGAGCCTGGTCGGCTGATTTTCCCTCACGGCTTCGCTCGCTCGCTCGCTCGCGCGGGCGACTTCAGATGCACTCGTCGACGGTCGACCCATTGCCTGGATCTTGCTTTCTTTCTTTCAAACTTGGTGAATCAGAGCACAATGCCCCCACATACGTATGTCATGTAATTGCCTGGACATAGACGCCGAAAAGGATTTTCGAAGGAGAAAGCATGGTAGGTGGTAGGTGGTGGTAAGCCCGCCGCGGAGAACAGAACTTGAGCGCGTGCATCACAGTGGGGGCGAGTTATGTTCTCGGAATCACCCCCAGTACACACCATCCCCAGTCCGTCACGAATTTTAAGCTTCTTTTTTTTTACTCCCTCGGGCCGTGCCAATTGTGATGGTGGCTGCGTGGAACAATAATACTCGCAACTATTACAATGACCTAAGAAGGTTCTTCATAGCCCCTCACTCATAGCGCTGAAACCGAACACTCGATTAGATTTCTCAACCCGGGGTTTGAGATCGCGGATCTTACCGGTTTTACAAATTTGTCTGGGCGAACCCCAGGCTGTGACGAAAAAAAATCCATGTCCCACAGCGAAAAAGAAACTCGGGTGATAAGTAATGCAGGTCGTCCCCACGCGACATCCACCCCCCCGCGAGCCGCTTCCGGTTTTGGCCACAATGCCGAGTCCCCCCTCCCCCCGTGTTGATGGGCAGGGATACGAGCGAACTTCAGCGGGCTACTCACACGAGACCGACCATTGGGCCACCGGAAAACAGCGTGCCGAAGCATGATCGATCCCAGCCACACCAGCAGACAAGCGAAAAACAGGTCAGCGGCGGGCGGCAAAGTCCGCGGTCCGCAACATGATGTCGAGCATCATCGTGATCTAGGCAGGGAGACATCGTCCCGTCAGATTTCAATTTGACCCTATAATACCTAGAGTACTCTCCCTCAACCAGGCAGAGCTATATCTAGCCGCGAGTGATGAGGAATTATATTCGATCTGGCGGAGTGCTCGAGCTATCGGCCGCGCCGCTCGTATCGTGGGCGCGGCCGGCGTTTATTAAACACTCGCCAGCACGTTGCATTGTAGTTTTTTGCTTATCTAAATGTTTATGGATATTCGAGTCCCGTGGGGTTGCTTTTTAAAAAAATAGAAAAATAAATAATAATAATAATAATAATAATAATAATAATAATAATAAGTGAATCATTCCACGTATGTTCGACCGTTTCCCGTGCTGGCAGCTATTGTAGTCTACGCCCAGTACCATCTCCTCCAAGTCCAACTTGGCTTCTCCGCCTCATTGCGAATTTCCGCCCAAAAGGTGCTGACATAATGTCAAAGAAACTGGCACGACACTGATGTCTCCATGCGCGATACCCGGCGATCGTCTTATTCCTCTTATTCCTCGTCTTCCTCCGGCACCGATGTGTTGAGAGAGTCCAGTACACCTAGGTAGGCCATACCGTTCATCCGCAATGATACTCAGACATCTGGACCTCGGCTCTTTTCCGCACTTCGTCCTCCGCTGGACCTTTGCCACACAGAAGTGTGTGTTCCGACTCTCAAGTACGCGGTGCCACTTCTCCTCGTGCGCACTTGACCAACATCTATCGCGTGCTTCGCAAAAGTGCTTGGGAACCCCATCGTTCCAAGACCAGTAATCCGACCGACTGATGGATACTTTTGTTGTCCTGGTGGCCTTGGTACTGGACCAAGGTGGACAGAACACCCTTCTTCAAATTATCGATGATCTGCAACTTCCACACCAGGAGTCATGTACCGAGAAGTACCCTCTATGGTTAGTCGTGTCTACAAACCTCCCCCTTCTCTCTAACGTGACCACATGAATCTCGGCCACCACTACCCGACATCTCAAGGTGAAGACAGAGCGAAAACATTCGCAGTCGTTTCCAGCTTCACCGTCCGGGTCGTTTGAGATCTTTGTGGTGTCATGGGGCGCATATTCGGGCTGTGTCCTCGGAGGTCCCATGTGGAATGACCAACTTCTCCGCTCGGGCAGCTCAGTCGCCCTAGCCGTACCGAGCTGGTACCTTTACAGTTAAAGGGTAATTGTAGGGTTTTACTAACCCTCGGGTATCCAGGTCGCCGAAGCAAGATACAGCACAGATGATCACTCGCGACTCCCCCCGCTACCCAATGTTCCGCCATGTGATTCCGCCACAGGAGCCAGCAGCGGATACTCTGAAAGCGAGCCAGGAAAGAGACGGCCCGGGGAAAGCATCGCTTCAGAATCCGCCACCTCTTCCCTGACAAGCGCTGCAGCGACGCAATCCTGGAGTTCCTAGCAACAACGGATGTGGGGTGACCAGCTCTCCCGGTTAAGGAATAGTTGGCCAGCGAGTCCACGGCTAGACGGTGTGGACAAGTCGAGCTGCGGCTCGGAAGATATTATCAGCCGCAGAACCTCGGTGCTATCCTGACGTGAGGAGTCTCTTCATTGTACATACCTACGGGTGCCAGTTCTCGACCTAAATGGGTCGAAGCTACCCGGGGCGCTTCGCCGCCAAAACACTTTTAGGTAAAATGCAATAACGAAGCTTACCTACCGGTGGTGTTTTCAAGCCCGTGTCTGAACCCTCTGCATCCGGCGGCACACTTACACACAGCACAGCGCATCTGAATACGGCGGTACAGCATCTCAACGCCCGTTACCGGCCTGCGTCGCCATGACGCCAGTACGGGGGGCGGAGGTCAATCACAGTAAAGCGAGAAACCGTTGGATACCGACCTAGACTATTGGTCTACTATTCTTGCGAGCAATACCGGCACTCCAGACTGGCACAATCTCCCATCCGGTACCGGGAAACCGCGTCGTTAGTTTCACTCAGTACCGAGTGGGACTGTTCGGTACCAGACGGCCTGGTTATGCTCATATCGGTGCAGCCAACGGTACCGTCCCCATCCGGGACTGCCCCGGTCTGTCCCGGGAAAGCCCTTCACTGGTAGCCAGAACACGTTGAGTTGTTCGAATGGCCTTGTGGACTCTGCCATTTCTCGACTGAGATGGTGTTCTCAATGTTAGTGAATGCACTAAATTATCTCTGGGAAGATGGTTTTAACTGTAAAGAGTCGAGTGACTTTGACATGTGTAATTACTTCTATGACCCTACCCACCGTATACGAATCTAATTCTAGGATTATTTCAACATACATTATAAAGCTCAGTGCGAAAGAAAAAGACGCTCTGGATAAGGATACCAGAATCAATACAGGCCAGCCGTAGAAAAAAGATTCGACAGCCCAAATTGGCGGGCCGTGGACGAATACTAAATTTGACAGATTTTCGCGCGAAGCTCAGAAGATACACCTTCTCCCACCAATAGCACCGCCCAGCTTTGGACTCTGTGTTTGCACAGCATCGAACAAACTCTTCGCGGAGTCGGTTCGGGTGTGCGAATGAACCTCCTTCACTAATTCCACCCTTCTCGCACTGTTTCCCAGGTTTTGTTCGCGGTCAACATTCACTATCGGGACTCCATGCCGAGAGGGACGTCGCGGGACTCGTGAGTAGGCATGCTTTGGACTCGTGATTGTACTGTCGAAAGCATGGACCACAGAAACATCGCTGTCACCGCGGAAGTGACGCGGCTCTGGTAAGGTGTCCCGGTGTCTCGGAGGCGGAGGCGAGCTGGACGGCGCGGGTGAGCTGAGCAAGCCGGCCATAAGGGACGTGATCTCCTCTCCTAGTCGATGGAGATTATTGGCACCGACAGTGCTAGCCGAGAATCGGCTTCGATCGGGGAATTTAGGAGGCTGCAACGCATTTTCGGAATCTCGGACCCTGGGTTGAGGCGATGTGCCTGCAGGTCTGTCGTCATCCCCGGAGGAGAAGTCACTGGGAGCTTTGTCGATGACCACCGGCGGTTCAGTGAGACAAGGCGGTCCGGATATGAATGTATTTCGCGCCCGAAGGTAGAGGTGCAGGGTACTGGCGATGATACCCGAAGTATTGATAACCACCGCCGACAGGAAAGAGAGCTCTCGGACCGTCGTGCCCTGCGAGACGACGATGAAGTTGGGCAAGAGAAGGATCTGTCTCGGGGTCAGCTTACTCTTCAGGTGAGGTGAGGTGCCTGCCGATCAGTATACACACCCATTGTAACATCAGGGCAGCGATGAAGTAAAGCTCCCGACTCGCCGACATTCGACCTTCGAGGTCAACCCGCGTCTGCCTGGACAAGTTTACACAGATAACCGCGGCCAAACTAGCTGTCACGAGGAGCGCGGCGACTAGCACTACGGCTCCGATGCTTGCGAACCCGCCTACGAGCATCATCAGCTCTCCGGAACAGACTTGGCGGTCATCCTTCCATGTTCTGAGCCATACGGGGAGCATGGTAAGGACAAGCAGCAGGACAAGCCCGCAGAATATGAGGAATACACGCTTTATGGACCGTGGTTTGAACCGGGGAGAACAAACAGCTCTCAAGCCCGTATCGACTATAAAGACGAGAGCGGTATAACTTGGGATCCACGTCGCTACATCGTCAGTGCAAGGTAAAATCCGGCAAGGAGGAAGAGGTCACCTATCCATGCCACAACCGCCCACTGCTCGCACATCCTATACCCTCCCAAGCCCTGACTCTCCACAATCGCTAACATTACGCCCTGCGCAAATACCGCAATGCTGAAGATCAATGGAAACAATTCCTTCCCGGATAGCAACTCCCACCACCCGGGGGCCGTGAGCAACCCAGCCTTCTCTAGGTCCCGTGAAGTTGTACGGGCATTGTATGCGTCCCAGCAGATTCGTGCGCCCAACGAGACGGACGAAGCGATGTTGATTCCAGTCAATATCACTGTCGCCATGCGAAGTTGGTAGTGCTGATCGGGCCCGGGGGAGCCGGGGGCGGGAGGGTGCATTATTTCCGACGAACAGACGGCCGGCAGGCGGCGGCGGACGGTTTTTGAGAGCGAGAGCGAGGGTTATAGGTGGAATCGATGGAGTTAATTCCCTTCGGGAACAGCGAAGGACGAGGTTTTCAACCTTCTGGACGCAAAAATTTGTGGTGCCTGGCACCGAGCAAAAGCACATGGCTCGTTTAAAAGCCGCCTGGATCGTCGCGATTAGCTGGGATTAGCGCTCGGGCACTTGGGACCTGTTAGACATGGTACACTACCAAGACGTTTCAAATAGCGGCCAAGTTGGAAGTTGGGACGGGCTGGTTGGTCGGAACGGGTTAATTGACAGGTTGCAAGGCTTGACCGCCACGTGAGTGGGAGCACGAACCATATCAGGCCACAGATATATGTTCGCAAATGGTTAATCAGCCCGTCGATTGGCTGAACTTGAAGACGCGTCCCGTGCGGGACTCCTTGCTCAGGAGCTGGTGGCTTTTGGCCTTACCATCCCGTCGTCTCCTTTTTCTATAGTAGCACTATGCGGGTAGATGATGGATTCGTGGATCTAGTACGTCATGTGTCTGTTGCTCGCCACCATCACTGATCGCAGATCGATCTCCGCAGGCCACGGTTGGGACTCGGGGTTACATGTATTGTACGTTGAACATTCTTCACATGGGCTGCTCACTGACCGTAGAAACTGTCATGATCTGCATGGTGGACATGTCAACGAGTTCTCCGGTCGATTTCAACACACGAAGGTCGATTCCTTACTCTTTCCACGTATCTTTCTCGATCCGCAGATGGCATAGCGCATGCCAAAAACATCCCGCGTGTTTCGAAGCCCACGTTGTATGAGTGAAGATTCTGCAGATCTGAAACATCTCCGTTTCACGCAACAGCCGTTTAACCGTTTGGTTAGGCGGGATAGGTCCGCGTGGGAAGCGAGAATGCCAAGCGACGGTATATTCCGGATATATTGACGAGGTACAGCCAAACATACGGTACCTCGTGGGCGGTTGCAGGGGTGGAATGGCTGCGCCGCGAGGCATAAGCAGTTGCCAGCGATCGATCAAGTGCCGGGTGTCAAGAATAGGGTCATGTATGATGTGGGGCCGTATAGCTGTTCGGTAAACTGTTGTTCAACCTCACCAGGAAATAATCGCTCCAAAACAATGGCCATCTGAATGATCTCAAATTCCCCCCCCCCCTTCTCAAACCGTAACCTCCATAAGCCAAACGCTGTTGAAGGGTAGTAGCTCCGCCTAAGAATTACTCGTTGCTTAGTCCCTGTGTCTCCGCTTCATGTTTCTGGGCTCCGATCCCGCCTTTCATCCCAATCGACTCAAACGGGGCCTACCCGCGCTACCTAGGGACTTCCGAGTAAATCAAACCCACCTCTTCTTTCTTCCACGCAAAATCCTCCCCCTGCTCCAAAGCTTCACTAGATGCCTCCGTTCTCCTTCTCCTCCTCCGACATAGACACCAGCTTGCCAACATCGGTGGTCTGTAAGAAATCTCGGATTTCTGGGCAGCACCACAAGTCGATCTAGTCGGTGGCTATGCGAGTGCGGCAGTGGCGGGGCCGTGGGCGGTCGTCTCCTGTGGCCCGCTCCGCTTCTTTTCAGAGCGTCTTCTTTTCCGCCCTCCACCTCGTTATGCTTGAACAGACATTCTTGGGTCTGAATGCACTGGTATAAGCACCATCATCATCACTCGATCGGTGAAAGTGCTTCCCCATATGGGCAATCCCAGACTACCGGTAGCACCGAGATGCTGTCCACCTGTCTGTCTTGCCGGGATTGGGTCCGGCTTAGTTTTCATCCGGAACAGGTAGGCAAACGCAACCACCGTTCAAACCATAACTGAGCATCTGACGGCTTCTTTTCCGAGACCCATCGACTGAGGTGCGTTAGGGAAACCGGGACGGGCATTGAGTGCTTAATGTACTCTACTTGTTGACGCGGGCTAGCCACTCGATTCCACTCTGTGGTTGTCGTGTTCGTTGGTAGCGATTTTGGCCTAGCCGTCAGCAAGCTCATCGCCGGGGATGCCCATATGTGCAGGGCGCCGATTGATCTCGATATCGATTGTTGGTTCTTGATTCCGTAGAGACTCGATCAAACTCCTTGCTTGTAAGGTGTAAATCTAGCTATGGCGAAGCTCATCATAGCCATTCGCTGAATTGCGGTCTGCGCATGTGTGGGGATGTGCTCTCTGCCAAGTTCCCTGCCGTTTCGCCCGGTTCGTTGCTTTGGCTGTGACGGCTACTTTTCTCGGGTTGAAATATATGGGTAGACAGATGATGATATGCTATTCGATACAGAAGAAGAACCTATCGTCGACAGCGAAGACCTCAATTTATGACTGAGAGGTCACTTAAGGTTGGCCGCTCATCAGAGTTCGCCGGGTCCGCTCATCAGACTTCGCCTGGCCATCGAGACTCTTCCACCGCCAACCCTTAACTCGTGCCGAGATCTCCGGGCGACCAAAGTTTGACATCTCGGATGAAGCTCCATAGGCCTTTCATTATACCTAGGACTGCTAATTCTTCCGTACCACCGAGTGCGCTGCCGCTACACTCTCATGCGGCGTACATCAGGTCGGGCGATACAGCTGTTCAATTATTGCCTGCATCAGGGAAAACATGTTTGCTTAAGCACGTAGTCGGCTGAAAGGCCACTCCCTCAACTATTCCGGACCATGACTCGGCCGCGCCCTCACCTCTTCCGGGGCCTCGACTGACCGTTCACTCAACCGACCGTTCACTCAACTCTTACGCGCCCTTGACTCCTCCGCGCCTTGACCCTTTTCGTTCATTGATTCTTCCGCGCCCTCGACCTGATCCCTCAACTCTTCCGCGCTGTCAACTCTTCTGCGCCGTCAACTCTCCCGTTTCGTCAACTCTCCGGTGCCGTCAGCTCATCCGTCGCTCTCTCCTCTCGCTGACAGCTCCTCCATCGCTCCGCCACACCGCGTAGTCGCGGCCACGGCCGCAAGGTTTTGTATTTTACAGAGCGTCACCGGGTTCATCGTACTGTCGCCTCCCAGGCAATTGCAAGCAGTGAGTCTCTGATTCTGTCAGACAGCCAGCTGAGTCTTAGGAATATGGCGTCCAGTCAACCATTGAAACTGTTTGAGACAAGACAGAACCAACAGTACTCGGGGTATGAAGGACCACAGGTTTCGCTAATCTGGGTTGGGGGTAGGGGGATGGGTACGCCAGTTTTCTCCATCGTCCGGTCCGTCCGTCCTGAGCCTCAAACAAGGATAGACAGCGTGCCTCCTGTCCGTCCGAGCCTAGGACGTGACCACCAAGGTTTTTTCAGCGGACGGACGAGACGGACGGCCCTGGACGACTGTCGACGACCGTCTGCTAAGCCGTGGGTAAATGTTTTTTGTTCATTCATTTCTTGCATGCGACCTATCTAGATCATGGCAATATCATCTACCCGTGCACCTCCCCGTTTCCACGCCACTTTCCAACCCAAGTTCCATCAAGCGGCCCGATGTAGGTTCCCCTGCCCTCCGCCCTGGCCTTTCCCGACAGTATATGAGCGCACCAAACAGAGGCAGAACCAGGAAGTGGCAACGATCGTTCCCTCGCCACTTCCGCTTCCACCACTCGCGCCGCCCTCGTCCCGCACCCACGCCCCCCGCACCCGGGCGCTCCCACCACCGAGCGAGAGGTTGAAGGTGGATTATGAGGTCACAGGACTGGCAGGGCACTCGCACCACCAAGCGAGACGAGACAGCACGACTGTGGCAGGGCACTGCCACCACCGAGCGGGACGCGACCGCACGAGTGTGTCGGGGCGATCCCGCCGCCGGGAGAGACGTGGGGAGTAGTGTGGCAGCGCGCTCCCGTCACCCCCGCGAGACGAGGTCTCAGGACTGTGGTAGAGCGCTCCAACCACTCAGCGAGAGTTTGGGAGTGGATAATGAGGTCGCACGACTGTGACAGAGCACTCCCACTACCAAGCGAGACGAGACCGCACGACTGTGTCGGGGCGCTCCCGACGCCGGGCGAAACGTTGGGAGGGGACTACGAGTTCGCAGCACTGTGGGGGGGGGAGGGGGTACAGGATTGCGGCAGGGCGATCCCGCCACCGAGCGAGATGTTGGGGGTCAACTAAAAGATCGCAGGACTGTGGCAGGTCGCTCCCAACTGCGAGAGAGACGTTGGGGGTGGACTACGAGGCCGCACGACTGTTATGACAAAAATGATTCCCGTGAATACGAAGACAGATGGCGTCGTAATCCGGTAGCCAAGCGATGGGAATTGGCTGAGCGGCTCCACCGTGGTGCTCTACAGCCCAGCAGGACCAAAATCTGCTATATCGCAGTCAATATTCGACTGTTTCTCTCGACCAGAGACTCGTTGGGACCCCTACGGTATGCATACTGCACTTGGCATATCGCTCGCTAGGTGTGACGCAGTTTACTGGTCGGCCGTAGACGATCTGGTTGCTCCACCGCCCAGCAGGACCAGAAACTGAAATATCTCAGTCAGTATCCGCCTGTTTCTCTCAACCAGACACTCGCTGGCATCCGCAAGGTGAGCTTATTCCACTCGGCGTATTTTTCCACTCGCCGTCTCGCTCCGTGGGTCTGACGCAGTTTGCTGGTCGTGCGTGGGCGATCTGGTTGCAGCGTCTACAGAACCAAAAACTGCTACTGTTGATGACACAATCACCTCTGAAAGGTACGTATCGGCACGCGTGCTACCGGATACTACTTCACTTCTGTCCTCAGCTATCGATTATATTCTCACCACAGTCATGCACGTAGCGGCTGGCTTTTCACCAGGGCTCTTCGCTGGCCTCGCCCATTGCACCCTACCCCCAATTTGACCTCGCCCTTGACTACCCGTTCTCCAACAGTTTCTCAGTCTTATCGCTCGCAGACGAACTGATCAGTTGGTGGAGAACCAGGGAGCCGCGCCCTGCAGTACCACCAAAACAGCAATTTGGGCATCCCCCAGCCAAAGAGCACCCTCAAATAGCGGTCCCACAGAGAACTTTTTCAGACAAGAACACTTCAACTATGCATGGGGATGGATGGCGTTGTAATCCTGTAGCCATACCATGAGAATTCGCGGACCGGCGCTCTCCAGTACCACCAAAACAGCGATTTCAGCCACCCCCAGCCCGAGAGCACCATTAAATGGTGGTCCCACAGAGAACTTTGTATGACTGAATTAGTTCTAATATGCATGGGAGTGGATGCCGTCGTGGTCACGTTTCAATCCGTTCAAAACTTGGGGCTAAAATTGGTGTATACCTCAAAATGATTGAGTGATACATGGTGACCAAAGATCAGCATCACAATTCATGATGGGCGGTGCACGAGAGATGTTTTGTGATGTAGATTGTATTCAGTGATATTTTATGACAGCTTTTACCACCCATCTACTCCAGCTCCAGAATATTTCCCATGTACCCCTCTGTCCTCAATGTACCCCACAACATATGTTATAACTAAAGTAGAGGAATTCTCCACCACAATAAAATAGGTTTTGGTTCAACCTAAATGCGAGACTGGAACAGTTTCGGGACGTTGGAGTCTTGTTAGACATCTAGTAGAGAAGAAAGTCAGTGTGACACCCCGATAGGTATCGGAGGTCACGGCGGGTAGCAAGAGATGTGATTAGATAGTTCGGGTGATTAGAATAGAGTTGCGAGCCGAAAGAATAGTTAGAAGCGATCAAGGACAAGATAGGAAGGAGGGAGCAAACGGATTCCAGAGTCTAGACAGTGATCGGAGATGCGGGAGATCGGGATAACAGTCCAGAGGACTTTGAGATCTCCGATCATAGGGCCCCGCAGTAGGAACTCCGATCCAGGAAAAAACTGTTATGACGAGAGAATCGAACATCGACCGATGGGGGCAGACAACTTCGAGCGAAGAACTCTGCCGGCGCATGAGGGAGATAATTGCTCGGAAACTCCGATCTATCTTGGGCGCGTGGTGTTTACCACCTGCCTAGTCGAGAAGACTATCCGAAGAGAGCTGACGACGACTCAAGGCTAGGCCGCGGAACTCCGATGCAAAGGAAGCAACGGAGCTACGTTAGGCCGCACTCTAGAGGAATCACGTGCTGAGGATCGGGACGACTATAAGTCGAACCGAGCGTGCAACCGAACAAACTACAATCATCGCACCGAACAAACCATCGAACAAACACCCTTAAGATTATTCCGTTGTGAATTGTCGAAATCCCTGACTTTTATTCTATCCTCGATATCACCATAGACTCCGACGGCACCAACCCGTCCCAGTCTCACACTATAATCTTAAGGTTACAGTCACCGATTTCTATCGATATGTCCTCCTCAAACCTCGACATGCTCCGCCTCGAACTTCCTCAGACCCTGAGCAATGCGCTCGTTAGCATCCCGCAAGCATCCGAAACCGTCGAAGTACGAAACCCGGCAGCCTGGCTCAGGCTGATGAACCACCAATACCAAACGGCACCAAGAGACCTGCGCCAGCTTTACCAAGCATGCGATCAGAAGTTCAACGAAGAGGACTCCCGAATGCAGGAAATCAGAAGGAACTACGAACAACTCTGCGATGGGGTCAAGTATGTGTACAACCTCTACGCTCACAATGCCGAAATGAATACAGAATGGCTTCGAACCGAGCTGTCAACGGTAGCGAACGCGACGCACGCCCTGAGCAGCGACGTATGGGCAGTCATTCGAGAACGTAACCAGAAAGACGAAGACAACCGCGAGTTGCAAAGCGTCGCAAACGCTCGGCTACAAGACGCCATCGTGTTCCTCGAAACGGCGCAAGTCGAACAACGCAGGGAGCAAGCGGTGTACAACCGCAACGTGGAAATTTGGGCAGGGAAACAGGAAGAGAAGGCAGAATACCTCTACAAGGAGCAACAGCGAATCAAGGAAAAAATCGCTCGAGCAGAGAAAAAAATGAAGGCTGTAGAGGTAAGGACAGGGAAGGCGAAGGAAAAGGCCCCGGAGTGGGTAAACACTACCCCAAGAGGAGGATCGCGGGCAGAAAGGTCAGCAACAAGGGAAACTCCGGCAGGTGCAGGAATGTCCCCTCCTCCTCCACCCCCAAGACGTCCGGTGACTAACCTTGGAGGTGATCCCTCGGATGAGGAACCATCGGATGATGACGGTTCCATCCCCTTGCCGCGTCGTTCGCCGCCCCGTCACCGACACGCTCCGCTACCAAGAGAAGACGACGAAGACGAAGAGAGTCGCTTCGCTCGGATCATCGCTGCTGCCGTCTCCGCATCGAACCCGAGGGCCATCAAGCTTAAAATGAAAGAGCCCAAGCCGTTCGATGGCAAGCAAAGAACAGCCTTCCGTCCATGGTGGGACTCAGTTGAAGAATATCTTGAGTTCCACCCAGAGACAAACGAGCAGCAGAAGATAGCGTGGGTGGGATCCCGACTGGAAGGGACAGCGGCAGAATGGCATCAGGCCCGTCGAAAAAGCCTGAGGCAGCTACACTTGGAAGATACCTGGCAGGCGTACCAAGAGGCACTCAAGGAGGCGTACCGCGACACGCAGGAAGGAGCGAACGCATTAAGAAGGATGTGGGCCCTCGAATACAAAGGAGACATTCAGGCTTACATGACCTCCTTCCGATCGCTCAACATGATCGCTCGCACCACCGGCGAACCGCTACAAGACATAGTCAACCAGGCCATGACTACCGACATCGTTGATATGTGCTTCAACCAGCACACCGAACCCTACGAAGACGATGAAGACTTCCTGGAAACGGTGCTCAGGGCTGGCAACCATGTGGAACGACGGGACGCGCTGAAAAAGGCAAGGGCAATGAGGAAAGGGGGATCGGGTAGCCAGGGTTCCAGCGGCAACCGGAAGGGACCTGGCAACGGCCGGCAGGGCCAAGGAAAGGGAAGAGACCCCGGGGGCCGCAAGGAAAGCGGGGAGTCCCCGGAGGGCCGAAAGGCCAAGGAATCAACAGGAGTCAGGAAGGGAAGGACAAGGGAAGGGGACATCTACGCAGGAGCAAAGGAGGCTCTGGTAGGGGTCCCCCAGAAGGAGATCGATGCCCACAAAGCATCCAAGTGCGACTGTTGGCGTTGCGGACGAGACGGCCACCGAACCTTCCAATGCTACGCCAGAAAAAACAGTCGCGGGTTCCGAACTCCCCGAAAGTCCAAAGGTGTCATCCGTGACAAAGAGAAAGCGGGACACCCAGGATGCCGAACCCACTCGACCGAGGTCCAAGCAACACAAGGCTGCGGCGGTTGTGGTGGAGGATGAAGCAATGACGGAGGCGCCTCCATTCTGGGAAGGGAATGAGAGTGAGCCGGAGGATTTTTGAGCGGCCCCAGCACTCCGCAGACTGGACGGCCAAGTGTATATGTTTGCGGAACGAAGATACCACGGCCTCAGGATATCGACAGTGAATCCAGAGATAAGCGAAGACGAACGGACCAACCTATTTCTACGAGTCCAACCGCGCCGAGCGCCTCAGGGTGTGAGCCCCCAAAACCTGTCAGCGGACCACGACCAATCATAGAAATGATGCTCCTCTGGTCTGAGCACAAGCGACGACGGATCCGAGTACTCCTCGACACAGGATGTGCCATTCCGATCATCAAACGAAGCCTTGCACGAGAACTTGGGTTGCCCCTCATTCAACGACCTAAGCCGGTGGAAATCAAGGACTTCCACGGAACCATAGTGGAAGGAGCCGGGGAATATTATACAATGCCGATGCTCCTTCAACACCGGAGGCACTACACCAACGAAACCTTCGAAGTGGCTTCCTTGGACGACTGCGATGCCTACCTCCCGTATTGGTGGATGGCTAAGCATGAACCGACAGGGTTGTGGGAGAATGAAGCACAGAAAATTCGCTTCACCAGCACCCGATGCAAGGAACAATGCACCTTACAACAAGCAACCAGCTTTCCGATGGAACTTGACACGT
The DNA here is from genome assembly GCF_024521635.1 of Tricharina praecox. Taxonomy (NCBI): domain Eukaryota; kingdom Fungi; phylum Ascomycota; class Pezizomycetes; order Pezizales; family Pyronemataceae; genus Tricharina; species Tricharina praecox. Next base: position 1,514,474 of record NW_026250409.1, read on the forward strand.
CTGTCGTTCACAATTCGGAGGCTCGCATTATCGGATACGTCTCAGCTGGCCCGGAATCAGATCCACCCATAAATCTGCTTCCGGAGAAGTTCAGACGATATGCCAACATCATGAGCAAGGAAGCAGCTGATAAGCTTCCCGACCACAAGTCCTACGACCACGCAATCGATCTCAAGGAAGGAGAGACTCCTCCATGGGGTCCTATCTATGCGCTGTCAGAGAGAGAACTTGAAGCCCTCAGAGAGTGGCTCAAGGAGATGCTCCAGACAGGCAAGATTCGAAGATCCAAATCACCAGCCGGGGCGCCGATATTATTTGTACCAAAGGCGCACGGCAGGGGTCTCCGATTGTGTGTCGACTATCGCGGTATCAACAAGATTACCGTAGCCAATCGCTACCCACTCCCGATCATGGCAGAGTTGCAAGACCGAGTCAGGGGTGCGAAAGTCTTCACCAAGATTGATCTGAAGAATGGCTATCACCTTATCCGCATCAAGGAAGGTGACGAGTGGAAGACGGCTTTCCGCTGTCGATACGGACTGTTTGAGTTTTTGGTCATGCCGTTTGGGCTGACCAACGCTCCAGCGACGTTTCAGGACATGATTAACCACATATTTCGGGATATGTTGGACCTGGGACTGGTTGCGTACATCGATGACCTCATCATCTATGCGAAGACGCACGAGGAGCATGACAAGATAGTCATCGAGGTACTAAGGAGGTTGGAAGAAAATAAGTTGGCAATCTCACCAGAGAAGTGTGTCTGGTCGACAGGGAGAGTCGAGTTCCTAGGATACGTGATATCCCAAGATGGAATTGAGATGGCTAAGGACAAGGTGGAATCTGTGCTCTCGTGGGAGGCGCCGCGGTCCCTGAAGGAAGTACAAGCCTTTCTTGGGTTCGCCAATTTTTACAGGCGCTTCATCAAGGATTTCTCAAAGATCACGAGACCCTTGACCGAGAGCACCAAAGAAAAAGGGAAGGATTGGAGATGGACAGCGGAGATGGAACTGGCCTTCGAGGAGCTGAAGTCTAGGTTCACCACGGCACCGATTCTCGGGCACTTCAACCCAGAATTACCTGTCGTGGTGGAATCCGACGCTTCGGACTTCGCGTTGGGCGCGGTCCTGTCTCAAAGGACAGAGGATGGGAAGTTACACCCAGTTGCGTTCCACTCAAGAAAGTTTACCCCAGCCGAAATCAACTTTGAGATTCACGATAAGGAACTACTCGCGATAGTAGACTCTTTCAAACGCTGGCGGCAATACCTCGAGGGAGCAAAACACCAGATCCAGGTGTACAGCGACCATCAGAACCTTGAGTACTTCACAACCACGAAAGTACTCAATCGACGGCAGGCGAGATGGGCACAAGAACTCGCTGGCATAGACTTCAAAATCTACTACCGGCCCGGCAGCCAGAACGGCAAGCCTGACGCATTATCCAGGCGCCCGGAGTACCGCCCTGAAAAAGGGGGGGGTGAAGATCAGCCGATTACGACGATCCTGCATAAATCACACTTTGCAGGCGACGATTCGAGAGTTTCATCAATCAGCACCGGAGGCGAGAGCACCGTGTTTCTGGTTTCGTCAACTCGGCTACATTCAATCCCCGTGCCAAAGTGGAATGAAGAATTTCTGGGTTGGGTCAGGAAGGCAGGAAAGGAAGATGCTGGGTATCAGGAGGCTCTGAGCAGCATCAAGGACACGAACGAGGACGCGGCTCAGAAGGACACTGAGTCGGAGGGCCGAAAGGCCTGGGAACTGGCCGCCGAGAGTAGGGACTCCGGCAGGATGGGCCGAAAGGCCAGAATTTTGAGGATGGAAGAGGGGTGCCTGTATAGGAAAGAAAGGCTATGGGTACCAGACGATAAGGAACTCGTCAGACACATCCTCGAGTCGGAACACGATACGAAAGTCGCGGGGCATATGGGCCAGGACAAGACTATCGAACTTATCCGACGCAATTTCTGGTGGCCAAAGATGGACGAGCAGATTATAGACTTCGTCCGGAGTTGCGCGCAGTGTCAGAAGGACAAAGCAACAAGGCACCAGCCGTATGGACTACTCAATCCCCTCGAGTTACCATACACCCCATGGCAATCAATAGCCATGGACTTCATTACCGACCTACCGGAATCCAACGGATGCGACCAGCTATGGGTGGTCGTCGACCGCTTCACCAAGATGGCGCATTTCATCCCCCTACCTAAGGATGGAAAGATAGCCGAGGATCTCGCGAAGATTTTTGCCCGCGAGATATGGCGCTTTCACGGATTACCAGCAGACATAGTGTCGGACCGAGACTCACGGTTTACCTCGGGTACATGGAAAGAATTCATCCGGCTGCTAGGCATTAAGCCCCGGATGTCAACAGCGTTCCACCCACAGACGGATGGACAAACCGAACGCCTCAACCAGACGATCGAAGCATACCTCCGCTCCTTCGTCAACTACGAACAGAACGATTGGGTGAATCTCCTACCGATGGCTGAGTTTGCCTACAACAACTCGGTTACATCGGCAACCGGAATGTCGCCCTTCTATGCGAATTTCAGATACCACCCTTCGGCGACAAACCCTGCTGCGGCAAATTCTCTCAACCCCGCCAGCAAGGTCTACGCTCACTGGATGCATACAGTCCACGAGGAAAACATCAAGACCCTCGAACGAACGCGCGAACGAATGCGCAAGTATGCAGATCAACATCGTCAGGAGGCACCGGCTTATCAAGTAGGAGACTTGGTAATGCTCAATGGGCGGAACATTCAAACCCGCCGACCCTCGCGGAAGTTGGACCACAAGAACCATGGTCCCTTCCCAATCGAGAAGATCGTATCGCCGGTCGCTGTCAAGCTCACTCTGCCAAGGAAGTGGAAGATTCATGATGTCTTTCACGTCTCGCTCGTTGAACCGTTCCGAGCCGGCACCCGAGCACCACCGGATCCCTCTCAAATCTTACGAGAGGCCGATGATGTGGAAGGCAACGAAGAATACGACGTCGATGAGGTTATGGGCAGCTCTAAGAAAGGTCGACGAGTGCTCTACCTCGTCAAATGGCTCAACTACCCCGAACGACGGGACTGGACGAACGAGCCATTCGACAACTTCTCAGTAGGCGGTCGGGAAAAGCTACGCGAGTTTCATCGCAAAAATCCCGATGCGCCGAGGGACTACCGGCTCACAGATGAGTAAGAGTTTTTTCCCATGTGGTTTTCTCGAACTCGGGCAGGTAGTAGGATGAAGGGGATGGAGGACTTCATCCACAGTTATCAAGTTAGGATAAAGGCGAGGACTTGGGTGCTTCGGGCCGAAGCCTCGTGGGAGGGGAGATGGTGTGACACCCCGATAGGTATTGGAGGTCACGACGGTCGCAAGAGATGTGATTAGATAGTTCGGGTGATTAGAATAGAGTTGCGAGCCGAAAGGATAGTTAGAAGCGATCAAGGACAAGATAGGAAGGAGGGAGCAAACGGATTCCAGAGTCTAGACAGTGATCGGAGATGCGGGAGATCGGGATAACAGTCCAGAGGACTTTGAGATCTCCGATCATAGGGCCCCGCAGTAGGAACTCCGATCCAGGAAAAAACTGTTATGACGAGAGAATCGAACATCGACCGATGGGGGCAGACAACTTCGAGCGAAGAACTCTGCCGGCGCATGAGGGAGATAATTGCTCGGAAACTCCGATCTATCTTGGGCGCGTGGTGTTTACCACCTGCCTAGTCGAGAAGACTATCCGAAGAGAGCTGACGACGACTCAAGGCTAGGCCGCGGAACTCCGATGCAAAGGTAGCAACGGAGCTACGTTAGGCCGCACTCTAGAGGAATCACGTGCTGAGGATCGGGACGACTATAAGTCGAACCGAGCGTGCAACCGAACAAACTACAATCATCGCACCGAACAAACCATCGAACAAACACCCTTAAGATTATTCCGTTGTGAATTGTCGAAATCCCTGACTTTTATTCTATCCTCGATATCACCATAGACTCCGACGGCACCAACCCGTCCCAGTCTCACAGTCAGGGATTTGGATAATTCACCGCAGAATAATCTTAAGGGTATCGTCGGTAGTGTTCAGTATTCTGGTTGTGCTGGTGTTGGGATTTCTGTGATGATAGTTGAGTCACTATATAGTCTACCCGTACACCTAAGCACGTGATCGGAAAACTCTGTTGTGGGGAACTCCGTTGCAAACGCCCTTTTTTTAGTCATGCTCTGGAGTAAGCGCTACGAATGGTCACCCACTGAATCTAGGCGGTAGAGACGCCGTGAGCTGTCTCAGGGATAGTCGTTCTGACTAGGCAAGAAGTGCTTACCACTGTCACGGCTAGTGACGGAATGACGAAGGAAGGGCCGGCGCAAGGATCGGAAGAGTTGGGAGGCAGTGCAAGAATGAGTCGCAGAGAATTGGGGCTGTGTTCAGGAACAGGGTAGCGCGACTGCGCAGGGTATGAGTCACAGAAGTGGGTTAGGGTTAGGGTTAGGGTTAGGGTTAGGGTTAGGGTTAGGGTTAGGGTTAGGGTTAGGGTTAGGGTTAGGGTTAGGGTTAGGGTTAGGGTTAGGGTTAGGGTTAGGGTTAGGGTTAGGGTTAGGGTTAGG